>NW_004955444.1:4293914-4380862 GCF_000276665.1 Chinchilla lanigera | reverse complement strand
CGGTTTCCTATCGTTTCACAGTGTCTATCATACCTCCGAGTTTGAATTAACTCTTTCAAGATTTACACTAGTGTGACTCACCTTTGAAACATGGAAAAGATAATTATTTTAGAAGTTATGCTTTAAGCAATCAGGAAATCCACTTACGTTAGGGTATAAAATGTTTTATGCTCTTTGGAAAACAATCTACTTTTATTACTCAAAAGGCAGAACAAAAAGTGACATGTGGAAAGCCAGTTTTCCAGCACCATTTTTTAAAGAGACTATCTTTCTTCCAGTGAACATGTTAGGCCCTTTAGTCAAAGAAGGTGGCTGAGTATGTTTGTAGTTGTGTCTGCACCTTCTAAGGTGTTCCACTGATCCTCAGGTTTGTTTGTTTTTTTTCTTTTTTTTTGACCAATACTATGTTGATTTTATTACAGTAGCTTTGTAGTATAATTTCAAGTCAGGGATTGTGATGCCTCCTGCCTTGCCTTTGTTGCTCAGGATTACTTTTGCTATTCTGCGTCATTTCTGGTTCCAGATGAATTTTAGGAATGTTTTCTCTAGATCTGTGAGATATGCTAATAGTATTTTAATTGGGATTGCATTGAATCTGTATAACAATTTTGGGAGTATGGATATTTTCACAATGCTGATTCTCCCTATCAGTGAATAAGGAATGCCTTTCCAATTTCTGAAATCCTCTTCAATTTCTTTTCTCAGAGAACTGTAATTTTTACTGTATAAATCATTTACTTATTTTTTTAGAGTATTTCATTTTTTAGATGCTATTATGAATGATGTGGTTTCACTAATTTCTCTTTCAGTCTGTTTGTTGTTTGTGTACAGGACTGCTACTGATTTTTTCCCATCCGGCTATGTTACTGAATTTTGTTACTAAAACTGTAAGTCTTTTGGTGGAGTTTTGGGGTTCTTCTATATAGGGTGTCATTTCACCTAGGAATAATGGTGGTTTCAGCTCTTCCTTTCCTATTCTTATGCCTTTTATTTCTCTCTCTTGTCTAATTGCTCTGGCTAATGTTCCCAGAACCATATTTAATAGGAGTGGTGACAGTGGATATCCTTGTCTTCTTTTTGATTTTAGGGTGAAACTTTCAGTTTTGGTCCATTTATCATAATGTTGGCTGTTGGTTTGTCATAGATGGGTTTTATTACATTGAGATGAAGATAATATCAGTCAATGAAATTGAAATCTTAATAAAAAACTTACCAACAAAGGAAAACGTGAGTCCTGACAGATTCGCAGTTGAATTCTACAAGAAATTTAGAGAAGATTTAATGCTAATTCTCAAAGCCTTTAATGAAATTGAAAGGGAAGCAATTTTCCCTAACTCTTTCCTTGAGGCAAGTATTACCTATTGGTCATTCAAGAAATGCAAATTACGACAACACAGAGATCCCATCTCACCCTAGAAAGAATGGCCATCACCAAATAATCAACCAATAACAAAAGCAGGAGGAGCTGTGGGGAAAAGGGTACCCTACTCCACCATTGGTGGGAGTGTAGACTGGTGGAGCCACAGTGGAAATCAGTATGGAGATTCCTCAGAAAACTAGGATTAGAGGTCCCATTCAACTCAGCTATTCCCCTTTTGTGTATTTTTCCAGAAGAACTGAAAACTTCATATCACAGTGATATATGTGTACCCATGTTTACAGCAGCACAATTTGTCATAGCTAGATCTTGAAAACAACCCAAATGCTCATCAACTGAGGAATGGATAAAAAAGATGTGATATTTTTATACAATGGAATAGTACCCAGCTATAAAGAAAGATAAGCTAGAGGCTTTTATATGTAAAAGGATACAAATAGAGGCCATACTCTAGTTGCATACTAAAGAGGACTAAATATTTAGTCAAAATAGATTTTTCCCTTCCAGAATTCCATGCATTAAAAACTCAAAACAGTATTCCAAGTAAATATTGTAACTGGAAAAAACAGCAGACAGCTTTGTACGTTAGCAAATTATTCACGTATATAAGAATTACCTCAACAACATTACATATGAGGTTATAATTACATTCTAATTGAAAAGAAATGAACAATTTGGCTTCATTCTTGATTCCAGAGATGGAGAGCCAGGATACTTTGCTAAAGATTAGGTCACTTATGTGTTACATTATTCATAAGTTTACTGTTAGGGAAGACTACTCCTGAAGTCATTGTTTTAAATGTCTATTATCTTTAGCAATAATCATTTCTTGATTTTTCATACAGATGAAGTATACAGTGAATTCAGACCTCTGCTTTGCCTTTGCCTCTTTAAAAAAATATAGAAGATTTTGAAATGAGCTCTCTATAATATTACTTAGCTAATGTACAGCATAAGAACAGGATGGAAAGAATCACTAAGACTTAACTGGAAAATTTTCTAGGAATGATAGACACAAAAGAACTGAACATAACAGATGTTTCAACAAAAGCAATGTAAAGCCCAGATGTTTGGCATAGTCACATCTTAATTGGACGAGTGAGAATCATATTTTCCTTTTTCCAATAATCATTATGCTTCTTTTCTAAAAAAATTATTTTTCAAAATAAGCAGGGTTGGTAAGAGAAGGGCAGGAATAATAGAAAACAATAAATTATTGTCCCTTATGGTTTTCTGCAATTGTGTAGTGATTTCAAAAGAGAACATAGATATTCACACTTAGGGAATATTTTAGAACCATTAGTGAAAATGATATGGCAAGAAATATTTTACTTTTTTTGTAGATATTATTTCAGACATAGGTTGGAACTGGGAAGGCCCAGTTTAATGATCTGTGGGACCTATTCATTTCTATGTGCCTATACAGAAGGGCACAAGTTTCAGAATCATTTAAAAATATTTCATCATTCCCAGTAGTGGAACAATAAAAGTGACAATTTAGTAATACAAATATATAAATAAGATAAGTCTTTGGTTGTTTTATGACATGTTCAGTGTACATGAATAAAATGATTTTATTAACAACTATAAAATATTTAGAATTTCATCTTTGAGTCTTCTAGAATATGTATACATATGCAATTGCATAATACGTATTACTTAATTCACCATGAAATATGAGAGCATTTTAGTTTTTCAGCCTATCATTTGTCTAGAAATTATTTTTTTTAAATTTCAGGATATTTTTAATATATTCCATTTATGATTTTTGGTTTTAAAGAAATAAATTTCATGTTTAACAAAACAAAAGAAACAGAAGAAAGAAGACTGCTATGTGCTGTGCACTAAAATTATGCAATAAATTATACATATATGTGCACTAAAATTACATTCACTTAAATAGAATCAATATAATATTCTGTAACAGAATTTTATTTTCTTTATGGGTAAAAAAGGGAGTTTTTCTTTTAATAGAACATGTATCCCAAGGTGATTTTAAAATACTTCCACTTAGAAAAGCTGGCTGCTAGTACATGAGTTTGCAAAGCTTGCCAAAGCTTTAGAAAGAATGATGAAAATTACTATTGCTCGATCTTCAGGTTTTCTTTGTTTCCTAAAGGGCTCAGATAGCATTTTGTCATTTTTCTTTCAGCTCCCGTCTTTCATCATAAATATCAAAGCAGGCAATTATGCCTTCTCAGATCCTACAGTATTTTGCCTGTTTTACTAATGACGGTTTCTCTCTTTTTCACAAGACTTTTTATTTAGCTCATTAAAACTCAAAAGAATTTCATAATTTGTTGAATAGAATTGATTCTGCAGACACAAATAAGGGCAATCACAATTAGACTTATAAAATATGAAAGTAATAATGATATTTTTGTCAAAGATAGCATCAGACACTAAGATTTCTTTACTAAGTGGAGTGTCACAAAGAGCCATCTCCATACCAGAATGGTTTGACCTAAAGGTGGGTTTTTGTGATGACTCTATGTAGTTTTTAGTTTTTTCTATATCATCTTTACTTCCCATACTAAACCTGTGTTCTAAGTGAGTATTATACTATCTCAGTATATGTTTCCAGTATTTTATGGTTCATGAATATTTCTATTATTTTTTAATTATAAATGTCCTACATGAGTCAAAGTGATACTTAGCACTAGCTTTCTATTCGATTCTTGGAACCAGGTTCTAACACAACATACAAAGTAAATTTAAGGGGCTGGGGATTTAGCTCAGCGGCAAAAGCGCCTGCCTGGCAAGCGCAAGGTCGTGAGTTTGGTTCCCGGTACCGGAGAAAAACCAAAAAAAAAAAAAAACAACAAAAAAAAAAAAAAAAAAAAAAAAAAAAAAAAAGTAAATTTAAGCAGGCAGACAATGGTAATTTTTTTAGATACTATGTCCTCTCTCCAATCTCTGGATAAAGTCCCGAAAGGTTACAAGCCACATTAACATATGTATTAAAATCTGTTTCTGCATTTGTTAACATTAATGTTTTAGAATTTATATTTCTGAGAAGATAATTATCTCTTCATATAATAGAAATTATACTTATACCTCCGATTGTTCACCTAAAGATGCACTGTACCTAGGTCCTGGGGCCAGATAAACATGATTGAAATCCCAGTTTCTTCTTTTATAGATGAGTGTTCTTTGACAAATTATTGAACCACTCTAAGTTTCAGTCTATCACTTATAAAGTAAATACAATAATAGCAATGATCTCAGGAAGAAACTGGAAGGATTAAGTGAGAAGACATGGGTGAAGAATTTGGCCCAGTGCCTGGTAAATAAATAAATTCACTGTTATTTATTAATTCTTTTTATCTTACTGAATATTTCAGTGTTATGTTAATTTATGCATGTGAAAAAATTCTGGCACCCATTTTTGTAAAACGTGTGTGTTTTATGAAGGATACTCCATCCTCATTACCTCAGGAAAAAGAATTCTGGCTTTAGAAAGCTGAGGGAAAAAAGAAAAGAAAGAAGGGAAAAATACGTGTACACGTAAACACAGGACGGATAACATAGTAGTACCACTTACTTTTATCGCTCTATTGAAAGAAACAGTTAATGTTTAAGTGTTTAATCAATGTTTCATGTCTATATTTGTTTATCTGAGCATCCAATTGGAAGATATCAATATGTAATACAACTAACACTGTTAATTTCCTATCACCTTATCTGAAATTCTGTATTGCTTGTATTGTTTTTGTGTTATTTTGTAAATGTATGTGTGTTTGTTAGTATGCATTCATTCTTTTATCTTTAAAATAAAAAAGGAAAGCTAAGCTGAGACCAGAATACAGACTACTGCTTGATCCAAACTTCTAAACCACAGGAGCCCTGCAAATAAGGATAAGGAAGAAGAAAGCTCACAGAGATCAAGCAAGACAACAACAAAAATAGAACAGGTTAAGACTGCAAAAATAAAGTGTGCTGAGCTTGGTGAAAACTGGATAACATTCAAACACTCAAAACAAGGGAGGCATCACAGTCATATTAGAGTTGGGGATAGCTAGGAAAAAATATTAAAAGTGAAATTTTCCTACAATGAGTAACAGCAATTCGTTATTGCTGCAAAAGTGGTATTTTCTGTCAGGTAGAATTGCTGAAAGGTGTTTTGTGTGGGAAGAAAAGCAGTTGAGGGATCTTGGCCCACATTCAAGTGCACTACCATCTTTACCACCTGTGTCACCGCCATCTTTACCGCCAGTGTCACCGCCATCTTTACCACCTGTGTCACCGCCATCTTTACCGCCAGTGTCACCGCCATCTTTACTGCCAGTGTCTTATTCAACAAGTCGATAACTTTGCTGGTCTGGTTTCTTTGTAAAAGTGAGTAGATCCAGGGTTGTGAGAGAGAGACTAAGGCATCATAGAAGAAAGAAAAGAGAGCAAGCCATTGTCAAGGAAACACATGACTGACGGAACAAATATGGAGATGCTCCTCACAACACCTTAACAGTGGAAAGACTAGAGACAATCAGTATGTCCATCCCTCAGTCACATTAAAACACATAATCTAACTTCCACACTATTGAAAGTTATACAGGAATTGAGAGCAGCTGTTACAGCAGCAGGGCTCAAAAATAAATGTTTATGTTAGAAGCACAAACCAAGATGTAAAAGCTTATACAAAATCATGTTTTTATTCATTAAAACAAAGGCTTGAGAAGAATACACAGCAAGCTGTGAATGACGCTCAAGCCTGGGGACCGAAAAAGCAAAAAGGGGGGAGGCAGGAGGAAAAATATCCACCTTATCTCTAAATATATCTTTATATTTTAAATTGTGAGTAAAAAGAAGGAAGCTATCTGTAAGTATTAGTTATGTACATGTACATTGATGCTAGCTGTTTAAATATATTTCTTTATTTGAAAAAGACAGACATTTGTTTTAGATATCAAAACTATGAAGGCTGCTACGTCTTTCTAACAAAATCAAAGAACAATTAAGTATCATGAATTTCCAGATCTACAGACAAAGATTAATATGGTTGACAATGCCCAGTTCTGAGGAGGATAAACATGTTTAGAGGTCAAGCTGCCAATATATATCTAATTTCTAAAAGGGCACACCATTTTATTCAGCAATTTCATGTGGGGAACTTTATGCCATGGAAATAAATCACCTAGTACACTGTACATATAAAGAAATATTGTATATTTTTTTAAAATTTGAATAAAATTTATATTTTCTCCCATCTGGGATTGCATATAAATCATGTTCACATCATACAGTTGAGTTTGTGAAGTAATTAAAAATAATAAGGTATTTCTGTACATTAAAATGGAAACATGCCTATAATAACTTTGGTGTGAAAATATATAGTCACAAAGAGAAATTGAAGGGTGCGGTACAGATTTGTATTGTCCCTCCTATGGTCACGTATTGGGAAGAAGACTGGGTCACAGGGATGCTTAAATGGACTCATCTAATGAGGCTCATAACTGGCTAGCTGTTAGGGTGTGAAGCCTATTTAGATGTGAGGCGTTAGGTGCATGATTTGGAAGGGTATCTTTCCTCCCAAGGCCCTTTCCCTCACTCTCTGCTTCTTGGTCGTAGCTCTTCTCCACAGCAGGCATTTCCACCTTGCCATTCCTTCCTCAGAGCAGCCAACCATAGTCTCAAAATGGGAGCCAAAATAAACCTGTCTTCCTTTAAGCGGAGGGTGATGGGTCCCAAGTCTCAGCTGGGGGACAGTGACATGACAGTAAGGTATAATAGCACTTGTCATTGTGTTTGTATTTTGGGTGCATAAGCTCATGAGAAAGACCAAAGTGTTGGGATTTGGGGGGCAGATAATATTATGGAGGAGGTATTTTTTCTTTTAATTAACCACTCCTTGCAAAATACATTTGTGAATGAAGTTATATTATTTTATAGTTTGAAAACAGTAAAAAGTATATTTTGGAGAAAAGAAAAAATGAGGTAACTCATTTTATGGTTGGAAACAAAGAAAAACATAATCACTGAGGTGAATATCTGTTGATTAAATGAACAATAGTGGACAGGGTCACAGGCAGCAGGAGACAGAGCAAAACGCAGGCAGTCAGGACAGGAGGTGCCGGTCTCAATGTATTAGAGTAAGACTAAGAAATTCAAAGATGAAAAATGAAAACGTGAGGAAACACCTGATCCAGGGCCTCGATCAGCAAAGGAAATGGCAGGCGAATAATAATGTCACCAACAATGTAGAAACCAGGTTCTGGGAAAGCGAAGCATCTCAGCAGTTAGGGTAAGGAGCGTTTTCTGGGAAAAAAACAAGCACAAATGAAGACAACAATGGCATCTAGCAGCACGAGACAGAAAGTGACAACCTCTGCTGCAGCTGAGACAAGATGTTTGCTATTTTGGGACAAGAAATCTAGGTCACCGGAAGCAAGAAAATAACAAGAGGAAAGATGTGTGAGCAAATTAAGTTCCAAGGGCAAAACTGGACTAAAATTAGTTCAATTCTATACTAAATTTCATTTTAAGCATAATTTTCACATCCTTAAATTAGGAAGTACCCCTGATCAACTCTTACGTCTGCAAAAACGGCAGATTAGAAATGTTAAAATTTTCCACACTTGACAGTATAGAAATTTTGACTAAACTATGTAAAAGAAATATTTTGAGTGCATTTCTGAGAGAGAAATTTCTGAGAGACAAATCTGTGAGATAGAAAAGTAAATGAACAAAAAAATAAAGCAAAAGTTATGGGTGAGTGTTAGTCACCTCTGCTGTGGGTGTGAAGTCATACCAAGAATGGAGTCTTGGTTTTCCAGGAATAGGATGTGAGACCTAAGTAAGGTTCAGACATGGGAAAGAGTTAAAAGTACGATTTCATTTATGAATGAGATCCTCAGAGGACAATAGGTAGTGACCTATAAAGAAAATCTATGTACTAGTCAAGCATTAGAAGAGGACAGTACAGCTCTCACATGACCACTGAATCTGGGACAAATAAAAAGAGTTTTGCCTCTTTGCATTTTAGCCTCTCCAACAATCCTGGGCTAGAATTTGAAACCCCAGGTTATTGTCCATATTTCACTTTGGAATTTCAATAGCATAACTGAATGAACTAGGAAACTCCAATACAAAATTTAAATTGAAGTGAATTTTTCACTCCTGTTAATCTCTAATGAAGCAAACTTTCTCGGAAAGAATATCCTTTAAACTCAGATTTCATAGTTCCCACAGATTCAGATCAAGCACATATGAACTCAGAAACATGATTAGGAAGCACAAGCAAACACAATCACCATTGTAAAGACTAATCAAAAAAGAATGAGCAAAGTTGGACTCCAAAGAACTTCTGTGCTGGAATATCCACCTATGGGATTTTAGATAAATGTGTTCAATATGTTTATCAAGAGTCAGTAAAATGAAATCTCAACTAAGTCATAGAAAACTAGAATATAAAACAATTCTAAAAAAGTTCAAGTAGAACTTAAAATAATACTTAAAGCATAACTGACATTGTGTACTGGACAGGCAAAGCCACCTACCAGACACACCCAGATGACAACTGTGAACTGAAAGATAACCGTAAAGAAATGCCCAGAGCACTGTGCGGACAGAATAAACACACACAAAAAAAATGACTAAAAGATTATGAGACCTGGAGGACAAAGTGGAGATGACAAATAGTTAAATGGAATTCCAGAAGGAGATAAGCAAAAGAATATTAGAAAAAGATATTCATATGGCAGAAATTTCCAGATTTAATGAAAGATATAAATCTTCATATTCATGAAGCATGAGAAAACCCCACATAAAATAAATAAAAGTAAATCTACATCTAGACAAATGCTAGCGAAATTGAAAAAAAAAACAGCAATGATCATAAAAAGAGCATAAAAATAATTCAAGTTGATGGTTTCAAAATATAATAAAGGAAAAATATGTATTTTTAAAAAATAATTGTTTTAGCAGGGAGGTCAATGACTTCATATTTTGCCCCTTATCCTCTCTGAGAAAGAATCTGAGAATACATTGACTCTCCACAGACAGAAAGGGAGAGGAAGGGGGAGAGGGAGAGGCAGTGAGGGAGAGATTTTGGAATTTAACCTGGAGGATATTTTTATTCAAAGTAAGTGTCTGGAAGCAAGTACTTAATTACTATGTACAAATAAATACATAAATTTAAAGGAAGAATTTTTCCTGATTGCTGGAATTACTTTCTTTCCATAGAAGGTCTGAAATTCTAACATCTTACCTTTAGTAAAACCATGCTTAAATATATATTGTTCAGTATCAGTAATTAAATTGTACCTATCAGTGTAGGATATACCATACAGCACAGTTGCATATTCCTATTTCTTCATGTCATTTCTCAAGGCTAAAATAAGTCCCAGAACTGGACACAAAGATAACTTGAAATGCTCAGACTAGTGGGCTCCATTTCAATACTAATACTGATTCTAATTGCTGACATTAATAACACACCAAACATTACTCTAAGTGATTTACATAGGTTGGCATGGATTTGTGCATTTAATCCTCCCAACACTATGAAATAGAGTTCACTTTTTACTACCATCATAGATAAGATCACTGAGGTTTAATTAAATATTACCCTAAGCACACAACTACTAGGTTTAAGGATTCAAATTAGAGTTTATCATTCCAAAAGACATGCCATCAAACTACACTACATTATGACTTGTCATTACAGTTATTAAAGCGATGGGGCTTTTTCCTTTCTATTTTTAACATGAATGCTCTGTTCTTCCATAATTCTTATATGCACATGCAGTTTTATTTAAAAAATTTCGCATATATTCTGAGGGTGAAAGAAAACTATACTCAAAAATATGTTTTAATTTAAATTATCAGCTATTTATGTCACAAATGAAATCTGACTATTGTATTTACTACTTAACAAGCAGCAATGGCAGGTAAAGATGGTAATAATTATGTTTTACATAAGTAAGATTACCCTTTCAAAGGGTAGGTACTCTAAATTTATGCCATTAGGAAATTTCAGAGTGTTTTCTGATCCTAGAAGAATATCATAAAGCAATGCACATTAAATCCTATGATTTCAGGTTCTCAATCCATATCTATTCTCACAATATGTAAAAGAAAATTGAGTCACATAAAGAGCACAGATGCATATCTGTAAAAATAATGTACAATTTTCTTTTATATTAAGGAGAAAACAAAAGCAAAGACAAAAACAAGGCAAAAGCTATAAAAACAGTACAGAATTTCAAAACAAGATGATAGGAAATCAACAATGGTTGTTGTATTACCAAGTAGTTGCTCAGATTACCAGATGTAGGTATGCAAGATTGACCAAACAATTAAACATTAACTGTTCCTTTCAATAAACCAATAGAAATTAGTAGTACTATTATCTTAGCTATCTTGTGTGTGTGTATATATATATTTCCCTTCCTTCTTTCTTTCTTTTCTTCTTTCCCTCATCCCAGTTGTTCTTTCCTATTAAGCAGTTTCTTTCCCTTTCATAATATCTACTGTATATTTTAGTTTTATTTTCTCTTTCAGGTTCTTACACGGTGTTTACACATGTGGGTCTGATTTAAGAATGTACAATTTTTAAAAAGAGGTATACAAGTAACTGACTCTTCCAAACGACGGGAGCCAAAATTATTCTCACAGGAAAATTAAATTTCATACAGTTGTTTTATTTATGATATTCATAATTGTTATCAAATTTAATCTGACACTGAACTGCAGGATTTCCATCGAGATGAATTGATTAACACAAGAATGTTAATTTCTTGACTCTATATTAAGTTAACGCTGTTTGTAATCCTCATAAATCTAAAACAAAAGAGTTGTAGAGAAAGTAATGTTATTAAAATCACTTCAGAAGTGTGATTCTTAAATCTCAGCAGTATTTCATTTCATAACACAGGAAAAAATATGGTAAGTAATGATAGTATAATATAGAAAAGCTCTATTCTACTGAAATAAAATATCAGTAAATAATCCATTTGAAATGCTCTATCATCTATAGATTATGTGTGTTAATTCATCATATTATAGATAAATGACCACTAAAGACTCTCTGGATAAGCTTTTTATGTAATTATTAACATATTAATCAGACAGAATAATGGGTTCCTCCATAGTTTTTTTGTACATGCTTAAATGGTGTTATCAAAAAATATAGCAAATGTTTAAAATTAAAAATTCTCACAATAAAGACACATAGCCATGAAATCTCTTCAAAATAGCCCCCTCACTTTGTTTTTTTTTTTTTTTTTTTTTGTTTTCCAGTACCGGGAACCAAATTCATGACCTTGTGCTTGCCAGGCAGTCGCTTTGCAGCTGAGCTAAATCCCCAGCCCCTAGCCCCCTCACTTTGAACACACTTCTACCTTTCTTTCTGCCCCCTCTTGAAGCAGTTCTGGAAACCCTCTTTCCTGAGTGACTTCTTGCAGTCTGTGCTGGCTGCTTTGAGGTCCAGAATTGATTCAAAAGGTACACCTTTCAAGGTCACAGTGACTTTGAGGAAAATCAGTGCTAGATCCAGTGAATGTGTTGGATGACAACACACTACTGTTTTCATGTGACAGAAATTGTCATAAACGTTTTGAATGAGTTCAGGGTATTGAGTCAACCATATAATTGTCCTTTATAACAGATCGTACATTGTATTAAATATGAGATAGAAACTCCCATAGAAAATAATCAACAAACTGATATCAACGCAGTAATTACACATGACATATATATATAGCATATATATAGCAATATAATATTCTTCAGATATTATACTTACATTTAAATTAGTTCTTTAAAAGAAATTACTATAAATATTTTATGTAGATAGAAGTTTAAATGATAAACTTAATTAGATATCCTTAAAATTGAATGGAGGAAGATTCTAGAAATTATCTATTCAAAAAATAAATATTTCTAGAGTTTTATATCATGAATATTGATACCATATATTGACAATTAGAACAACTTTTGTACTTTGTATTTTCTACAATCATGCAAACAGTTTTAATTTTATCAACATATGTCATTTCAACAGACATGATTCTGGAAATAATTAAAATATTAAATTTGAAGCATCAAAGATAGCATCTAATTTTAATTTTTGTTTGTAAATATAAAGCCTGTCTGCTTTTTAAGACTAAGTATTTAGTTCAATTTTTTATTATTTTCTTAAAAGGTTAACAGCATTTGACTCTGTGAATTTCTCTGATTTTACTTGACACCATATATCCTATCTTTCCATGTGTTTAAATTTTAGTTTTGTTGTTTACTAGATAAAAGAATTAATTAATTTGATTTATTTTTAATAATTTGTTAAACATTTCAAATATTTGTCACGTACTTGAATTATTTTATTAAACTACATCAATCCATGATAAGAAAATTCCCATTGTATTTCATGAAATGATTACATCTGAATTTCTTACTATATTATTTAGTGTTACGCTTTTGAGAATCAATATCTTGGGTCTAATTTAGCGCTTAAGATTCTGAAGTCAGTTGTGTCTTACCAACATTGATATCCTTTTTTTTTTTTTATTGGTTATATTTGCCTAGTATTTTTGCTCATATATTTACATTAAAAATTCTTAGGTGGATATGTTTTATTTTATTATCCAAATTGAGTTTTTAATTAATTTAATAATTCATTTTGTTTACCCTTTGAGTTTGTGATATTGCTATACATATGATTGTAACTTTCCTATTATTAGCTTTTGTATTTTGAGACCTTCCTATGATTGACAATAATTTATACAGTCATTTGTTGATTTAAATTACCTTCATATTTTCTCATATTTCTCCTTCAAGTATTTTATTTTGAAATGAGATATTTATTTCAGTTATTCAGAGTTAAAAATTCTTAATTTCTAAAGGAGTTCTTTTGCTTTCGGTTTTTATGTTTTTTAATTGCTAACAATACTTTCTCCATTTCCATTGATGGCTATCAGGATTAAAATGCATTAAATTTGTAATTATATTGAAAAATATTATAAATATGCTGTTTGCAATTAGCATTGTGATTATTTCTAGCAGAAGAAAATTAACTTTAATGAAATTGTAGCCTGATTATTTGTCAATATGATGCCAATCAGCTGATTTAACTTAATTTTTAACATTTAAATCTGTGACTCAATATGACTATACTGTTTGGATTTAATATACTGATTAATTATGTAGAGCAAAATCTCCCGTTTTGAATTTAAAATTGCTTCCGTAACTGTTCATCATTTTACGGATTCTGCCATCGCAGTCTCCTTTGGAAACATTCTGTGGTCAGAGGACAAGCACCGTGGCAATTAATTACTGGGAAATCATTCTTCCCAGGTTACTAGTACAGCAAAACAAAAGAGCAAGCATAAATTAGGAGAAATATTTCTTCAAAAACTTAGCATATTCTGTTGATCTTTGCATCATAGGGCACACTTAACATGTGCCGAAGTGAACACAGCAAGAGTTCTTCATGAACCCCAGCTAGGATAGCGTCTCTACAAGATCGCGATGAATCGGAGATTTTTAAATGTGCTCCTGTAAGAAAATAATCAGAATCCGTGGGCTTAGCTTATTATGCTACCTGCTGTGGCTCTGACTAAAGTCAAGAGGCTGATAGATGAGCTTTGCCTATTTGGGTCTTCGGGGCCGTGAAGTCACTTAGATGGATGACTGCTTAACGAGAACAACATAACATTTTTGTGCAAGACAAGAAATCTAGCTTGGCGCCAATAGACTGCGATACTTGCCTAAACTCAATATTCGGATCATGACTATTTAATTTATCTGTCAATGACTTGCTCCTGATTTGCATGACACCTACTTGGAGTCTCTTTGCACAGAGCAGAGAACGGCGTTTTGTTTACAATGCAGTGCAGAAGGAGTGCTCTGAGCATTTAAGAAACATTCTTTCTAATGCTCTGTTTATTTTGTTGAGACACATGTTCTAATTGCAGTGGCTAGAAATCAGATAGAGTGACATAGGAAGTGAAATCCATAAATGTGCTGATAGCATGACAATGTCAAAGTGCTTTAAATTAAAATATGGAATTCAAGTGTTAAAACAACACATCAGCTGAAATTGGGTAAGAAAGAAAGATAAAAGAAAATTTAAAAATATAATTACAAAACAAGTTTAATATAAATATGAGTTTTAAACTTACATATAGAATGTAATTTGCGATCTAACAGAATACAAGACCATATTCTTATAAGACGTTTGGACTAATAACCTCTTAAGTTATAGGAATGTGCTAAATCATGAGTTTATCACATCAAATTATATTTAGCAAAGGCCTAAACATATAAAAGTAATTATTGTTTGATTTGGTTTTATTTAATTTTAATAATCTATGTTTAAGATAAAATATTTTTAGCTTACCTCCGACTGATAAGGTAAATATGTCTAAAGCTTTGGAAAAATTGCAAACCAACATTCAACATCACAATTAGATTTATAAATTGTGATAAACATCGTGTCTTACTCTACACTTGCTGCCATGAAAAAATACCACAGACTGTATAGTACAATACACAGAATTTAATAATGAAAAAGTCCAAAACTAAAGTAGTTTCTGAAACCTCTTCTCTGAGCTTGAGTTCCCTGTGGGCTCACCTGGCCCTTGATTCGTGTGCGTGCTCAAAGACACCCAACTTTATGGTGTTCCTTGTCCAGAGGACGTTGATCATACCGCACCAAAGTTCACCGCTCAGAGCTTCATTTAACCCTAATTGCTTCCTGTTATGGTTTAGACCAAGAATGTCCCTCAGAGGCCTCCAGCACTCACAGGTAACTGGAGATGACTGGGTCACAGAGGCACTATGCTCATCAGTAGAACCCTACAGGTAAAGTCAGCCGCTGTTGGGGAGCTGGGGTCGGGCCAGAAAGGTGAGCTGCCTGGGGGTTGCGGCGTGTCTCCCTTCCCAGCCCCTCTCTTCTCTCTGCTTCCTGACGACCATGGTGAGTGTAGCTGTACTCCATCTCATCCTTCTATTATGCTATTTCTTTTGGGAGGGGTGGGTGCTGCTGGTGGTAACAGGAATCGAACTAAGGACCTGCTGCTTGCCAGGCAGGTGCTGTGTCACTGAGCTACATCCTCGGCTCCAGCGTGCCATTTCTGTGTTCAAGTTTTCCAAACATGGACTGAAATTTCTAAAATGAGTCAAAGTAAACCTTTCTTCCATCACACTGTGGACATTCGCATGGTGTCCCAGCAGTAAGGAAAATGGCTGACACCCCTGCGGAAGCTCCATCTCCAAAAGTCACCATATCGGGGTAAGCACTTCAAAATATAAGTTTGGAGGGGACAAAAAAACCTGCTTCAATCTGTAGCATTTAAAAAGACTGCTTAATGAAACATTCCAGACTTATCATTTTATAACAAATAATGAATCATTGTATCTGTGATCTAGAAATGCTTTTGCCTTGTGAGAGCATACAGGTTAATGGTAAACACACACTGATGAAACTTTAGATGCTGAAATAAATGCTGCAAAAGAAACACAGACCAAATATTATGAACAACACAGAATATCAAAGATGGTGCCACCTAAGCAAGTCAGGAGGTTCTCATGGCTGAGAGGTCGCCTCTACTTGCCTGTTCCCTTGGAACTCTTGTGTTGGAAACTTGAGCTCCAAAGTCATGTACGTGTGAGGCCTTTGGAAAATAATTAGGAATAAATGAGGTCTTGAGAGTTGCGCACCTATGATAGCATCTGTGGCTTTATAAGCAGGGGAGGAGAGATTTGTGTCAGTATGATCGCTGTCTTCCCAGGCACGCTCCCCAAGGGGTGATAATGTGGCAGGAAGCCCTGGCTGAATGCGGACACCATGTTCTTGGACTTCCCTGCCTCAAGAACCATAAACTAAAAGACTATTTTTCTTCAAATTACCCTGTTTGTAGTGTTCATTATAGCAGAACAAAACAAACTAAGACATCTTCCTTAGAGATTGAGAAGTAATATAGTATCTTCATTCCAAACAGCAGTTTAATAAATTTAGATCCATCCAGTTTATATAAACAGAGCTACTGTGCAATTAAGTTCCATTTTTGTAAGACAGGTTAGTTTTGCTGGTCTGCAGATGAATCAACATAATATATATGAGTATGCAGCCTAGACTAGGCTTTGATCACTTAGGGAAAAAGGTGTTTATTTTTAGTTGTGGTTTAATTCTCTCATCACATATTTGAAATTATTTTATCACCTTTATTGAAACATGCCAAACTACTGATAAATAAAATAAAGTTTTATATTAATTGTGTAATTTGTAACATGTATGTACACATTCATATACATATACACATGCATATGAACATGGGAGACATATATGTATATTCAAATCTCCAAAACGAATAGCATACAAAAATGATCATGATAAATAATGCAAAGATAGCATTAAACTGGGACTATAAGCCTATTGCTAAAAAATTATAAGTCCTCAAATCTTTGATTCTGAAATAAGTGTTAACCTGGTTGCTGAGTTGTTTTTTTTATTTTTTATTTTAAAGAATGTAGTAAAAAAAAAAGAACAATAGCAACATACCAACATCACAGACATAAATAAAACAAAGCAAGAACATTAGAAATGATACAGGGTTTCAAAACAAAATGATAGGAATTAACACTGGTTGTTATATTACATTTTGTTACCTTCAACTACGTTGCTCAGATTACCAGATGTAAGAATGGAAGATTGTTCAAACCATTAAAGAAATAAAGACATAATAATTAAATAAAACATTAGAGACAGTACAGAGTTTCACTAGGCAAGATGGTAGCAATTCATCAGTGGTTGTTCCATTGCATATTATTGTCTTCAAATCAGTTGCTCAGATTACCAGATATCCTACTTATCAATATTATTATGTGTGTGGGGTGTTAAAAGCATTCACCCTCATAGCAAATTAAACTATAAAATGCAATATATTAGCAGTCTATATACTCATCAGCAAACTCATTAAGGTGTATATATTAAATGTGTACAGTTTTCTATGTATCAATCATACCACAACACAAAATTTTAAGAACAAAATCTCACTTAATTCCTCTGCTCATATTTTTGTTAAACATGAAAAGTTTGACAGACTAGTTTATCTGTCTCAAGAGAGATTTAGAATTCCCTCTCAAGAGAGAGATTTAGAATTATCTCTTTTGTCTAACCAATCCATAATATATGTATGCATTTTACCTTTCTTCACCAGAAATTAAAGCTAGAGAACATTATTTTTATTTTCCCTCGATTATAAATAACGGTATGATGAACATTCCCCTAATTAAATCTTTCATACATCATTAATTCATAAATTAGATTTCTTCAAGTGGAATTTCTGCACAAACTGTTAAGGCCATTTCAGAGATTCACAGTTGCACTTCAAAACTAGTGTTAGTGAGTGCCGTTAGCACGTGTAAGTACTGATTTCTCTGAATCCCAGCCCCCAAGCCGTGGCACCTTCCAAGAACTGTAACCACTGATGAGACAGAAGCCAAATCTTGAGACAAATCTGAGAAGTCAAGAATTTCCTGAGCACGATTTGGTCTTTAATTGACCTTTTATCTCTGTGCCTCTCAAACACCAAAGCATTTAATCAATTTGCGAAATTTAGCAGACAAAGCCAACTCATTATTTATTTTGTGGATAAGATCAGATGCAATTGATGTGATATAAGTTTGCAAATCTATAAGGGTAAAACATGAATTTTTATAAAGTATGGCAAAAAATTAACATAATCATTACTTTTCTAATAAAATGTGTTGCCTTTGTATAATTTTAATTCTGCAGAACAATTCTGCCACTGTGACTAAATACTGAATGACAGCTATGACTTACTTTCAGTAAAGCCACCCTTGATGGAATAAAATGTGTTTGATAATATTCGTACGCCCTGTAATGAGTACTCCTGATTTTCACGCCATCAGCTTAAATTCCTATGTATGCAGAAATTAAGGAAAGAATAATAATAAAGATATACTGAAAGATGTCTGTATGTTCCCTAAAAAAATTTCAGAGACTAA
Source organism: Chinchilla lanigera (assembly GCF_000276665.1). Classification (NCBI taxonomy): domain Eukaryota; kingdom Metazoa; phylum Chordata; class Mammalia; order Rodentia; family Chinchillidae; genus Chinchilla; species Chinchilla lanigera. The sequence continues at coordinate 4,362,516 of NW_004955444.1, read as the reverse complement.
CTACCTGCTAATTTAAGCAGACTTTGAATTTACTTCTTTAAAACATCAGGAAAAAACATTTAGTATCTTCTATAGAAAATATGATGATATCTACACTGTTTGAATATTTGTGATAATTCTTCCAGGATTGGTTTAATATGATTTGAGGTGGTCAATTAAATAAGCCTTTCCATTGTTCTGGCTGAATAATGATTTGATTTTCCAAGCCTACTAATCCATTATTTTAACTAGCATTAAATTCATTTTAAAAAAACAGCCAAATAGGCTTTAAAGGGTCTTAAAAACCCTGAAATAAATACCACAAATGCAATTATCAGAAAGAGAGGGAATAATAACTCTCATTTAGGCAATAGCATCGAACTGCTTTCAGAGAAAATAATTAGAACAATAAAACCACATTTTAGACATATTTGGAAGTGTTTAAACACCATTTATATTACTTCCATCTCTAGGAAGAAATTCAGCATGGGGTTGATAAGGAATACACCTACTGATTTATTTATTAGTTTACTTCACAGAGTTCACACAGAAGGAACAATTTAGCATCAAGTAGAAAATATCAAAAGTTTCCCAAAATCCAAAGGAAAAAATTACTAAATATCCAACTACGTTTGCAGAGAGTCAGTCAAGGAAAAACAGTGCTCCTAATCCAAAGAAATTATTCCGATATTCGAAGGAACGTAGCACCAAGTAGAGTGCTAGGAAAATTTATTTGTATGTGTAATCTATGTTACAGTGACTAATTTCCAGAGGAAAATATCACAATAGAGAGAATTAGGGAAAGGAGCCAAATGCAGCAATAAACAATGATGCTTTTGTAAATAATATTAAAACTTTCTAAGATGTTTCCCACATGCACTGTTTCCCTTTTCTAATCACCGTAACTGTTTTCTCAAACTTATTTCCTATTTTAAATCTTTTGGTTTTTTTTTTACCTTTTCAAACAGTTTTGTATCACAAATAATGCTATAATAAACATTATTTTAGTAAAGCCTTATGAACATTTCACATTTCTTTTCTTTAAGATGAATTCTCAGAACGGTCCCTATGGCATTAATGCACGAAAACGGGGATGGAGTGGAGAGAGGGGCTTGTAGGAAGAGTCAGCCTCAGTGATGCTTCCAGCGTTTAATAGGGATTTTTCAGAATCAGGCAACAAGGCTGTTGGAGCCAGCGCCATCACACGGGTGTGGAGCCTTGTGGAAAGCATTCGTTTGGGTGAGATACTTTCCCCGCTGAAGAGATGCTGGCGAGAGACTCTGTGGGGAGTTTATTAGGGAGTGTTCTTGGCGGTAACACTGATGAAGAAGGGAGAGGAGCAGGATCGGGCAGGGGAGAAGGTCAATTTGCATGCAGGGGAACAAAGGTTTCAGCCCGTCCTCTAAGGAGCTCTGCAGTGACAAGTTTTTCAAGGTTGTCTGGAATAGAGGTCCAGTAGCTAGGCCTGTGTTTTTTTTTTTAATTTTATTTTTATTATAACATGTCGGCAGTACATAGTAATTACACTCGTCATGGGGCGGTGCTACGTACCCGTAACACGTTTCCTTCGTTCTGTGCCCCTTGCCTTCTCTTTCCTCCCTTCTCCCTTCAGCTCTGCCTGCTTCTGATTTGCCGAAGACTCACCTCCCTGTTTCCTATTAAATATCTTTTAGCTAGATGTTTAATTTCTCTGTAGTTTGAGTTTCTCATAGAGAGAAAGCATGCGATATTTAAGCTTGTGGGTCTGATTTATTTCCCTTACTATTGCGGTTGACAAGTCACAAGGATAAAACATAACCGTAGGACAGAGTAGATCTTTGGCTGGGGACAAAAGCCAGGACTCCAGGCAGCCGGTGTGATGAGGTGTGGGTGCTCAAGCTTAGATGCGGCTGGATCCGCAGCACCTACCGTGAGCAACGACCCAGAGCCTCCTGTCCACCCAGTGACCCAGGGGAGTGCTCATGCTCACTGATCAGGCACGGTCTTAGTATAGGACACACTTTCCACCTAATATTTCTGATCGGCAAATGTGCCTCCCATCTGACGACTGTCTTCCCTTTCCTGGGCCATCGTCTCTGTTTTGAGCTCCATATTGCTAAAACCTGAGAACCATTTGTTTCTAATTTCTGAATTTTTCAGTAAAACAATGTTAAATAAATTATGCTCTAGTATTATAGTAATCTATTTGTTTTGTTTTGTTTCTTTGCCATACTGGGGATTGAACCCAATGCCGCTCTGCTACTGAGCTAATCTGTAGCTACTTTTATTTTCTGGGACATGTTCTCAGTAAGCTGCCTAATCTGGAAGTGAACTGGGATCCTTCTGCCTTAAACTTATGAGTCATTGGGGTTATGGCAGCACACCACCATGCCAGACTGGTAATCTATTCTTATGGGACGCCATTTATCTCCAAATCATGATCCTAGATATTTCTGTGAAAGAAAAAACACCTGATATTTATTTTATACTCTGGTGTAAATTGTCTTTTTTTCTGTGAGTCTTAGGTTCAGAGTTATTTTTAACCCAACAGAAATAGATGTATGCTCACAGGTTTGAGTTTCTGAATGGAAATGATGAAAATTCTATATTATTTGAAAGGTTACTGATTCAAAGTATATTTAATGTTTAAGAAACCTTAATAGCAACAGGACTGGAATCCAGCACCCTGGGAGGCTGAGGAAGGAGGATCACAAATTCAAACCCAGCTTGTGCTACTGGCCACTTAGTGAGAGCCTGTTTCAAAATGTAAAAAAGCATGAATAAAAAAATAAAGAGACTGGTGATATAGCTCAGTGTGTAGACCCTGGGTGCAATTCCCAGCCCAAAAAGTAAAAGAAAAAAATATGGTGCCATATTTACTAGATAGTCCCTAGAAAAAAATATAAAATTCTGTAATGCTTCGAAGGGAAAACAAGAGGATCAAGAAATAGCTAAAAATAAATACCAACTCCTATTAGCATTTGGTTACATTTAAATAATCATTTGTAACTTTCTGTATATGTATTATTAAAATAATTTCTAAATTATGAAGTCATTAGTACACATGCATTGCTTCAAATATGTGCATTCTTTGTAAAGACATGTCAGATTATGCCGCACTAATTTGTATAACAGAAAAAGCTATCATATTACATTATAACTTTGAACCCTACACATAAATATTAATGAATGGTCTCTTGGTTTTTTTCCGTTCAGATAAAACCAATATTTACTTTAATGCCACTTACTTGGGAAACAGGACATCTTCGTGTCACCCTCATCAAGCAAACCACTTATTAAACACACGCACAACGCGGTTCTTTGGGGAATCATCTGGTGCAAAGCTCAAGTTCTTGCGTGGTGGCAACGTATGAGGACACGAGACAGTGAAAACGACCTATCGTGCACATGATGGACACTGTGCTCATGCAGATGTGTTCTTCCTATATTGTGCTATCTGCATCCATTGACCTGGGCCAGACCCTTCTTCATCATCCTTATTTGCCGGCCAGTGATGATGGTATTTATATATCCTAACTGCATTTTTAAAGAGCATCATTGAGGTAAATAGCTGCTCCCTAGAACCCAATAGCTAGAGAGCGACTGGCTGCTCTCTGATGAAGACTTCCTTACTCTGTGTCTACTGACCCGGTCTTTGACCTCATGGAGATCTCTGATCCACTGACCGTATCAATTCCTCATTATCTCTCAATTTCTTCCAGGAATCACTACTTTCTTATCTCACACAGATGTCACTGTCATTAGTTTTTTTTTTTCACATAACCTCATTCCCTTGCCTTTTGTTCTCATTATTATCAATGGAGAAAATTCCAATCTCGGATGATGCCTTCCAGCCATCGTACCATTGGCATCATCAGATTTGTTGTGGAGAAGTTAACTCAGTCAGCCCACTCGTCACTCTCTCATTTCAAAATCACATACCACTAATAGGCACGCAATAGCTTTTGCTGTATTTCTAAACATCCCCAAAATCTGGCATCCTAAATCCTTTCTTGCTCTCTTGTAATGCCTACTGTCCTCTACCCACACTTATAATTGATGATTGATCCCAATCTTATATCTGATAGAAAAATCAGTATGATAAAGTGTGAATTTCCCCACCTTCTTACCACTAAATTTATAAATCTACCTACATCCTTGTGGTGGATTGACAACTAGTGGTCAACTATAACCCCCAGCTGAACTGAGTAAGCGTGGTGCTGGGTGTGGGAGGCCCACCTGAGGATGGTTGCCAGCAATATAAGAGGCAGACCTGGAGAAGAAGAGGCAGGCTGTTGGGAACTGAGAGAGGCTGTTGGTTCTTTTGGAGGAGCTCGTCATGCTGGCTTTCCTGATGCAGTTGGCTGTTTTCATCCTCCGAGGAGCTCAGGATCTTGTTGGCACTGAAAACGGCTTCAGTTCGTTTCCGGTCCTCACTTGCGCATCACTTCTGGCTCCAGAGGGGAAGATGGGGCACTGCCAGCCTCCTGGAGAGGCTTGCTCCATTGGCTTCTGTGATGGGAACTCAGCTGTCCTGATCATCAGAGGAGCTCAGGACCTCACTGTTGCTGAGGACGGTTGTGGTACTTTTCAGGAGAGCTCTGGTTCTTACTTTGCGCATCACTTCCTGGTCCCAGTGTAGATCCCTCAGCCTGCTAACACAGATCCTTCATCCCACTGGCACAAACTTTCTAGCTTCCACCCCTGACCTTTGGGCCTTCCAGTGCTGCATGAGACACTGTCATGGGCTCTGGGCCTCCCGTTGGACTCATAGGAGGTGCTGTTAGGAGCTCTAGGTCTTCAGCTGGACTCATGCAGGACATTGCCATGGGATCCAGGCCCTCAGCTGGATTCTTGGTCTTGGTGTGTGGACAGATTTCGTGCACTCTCTTGTATATGAGTCTTTAGGTGACTATTTTAAATAAAATTGTAAAATATGTGTCCTATATTATGTTGTTCACCTTGCAAATAATCTCCAAACCATAGCAATCCTCACACGTTTGTTTCTCTTTATTCTATTTTTCTGGGCGGTAACTATCTTTCTCTTGCCAAATGCTAGTCTCTTCTGTGCTCTGAGTTCTCCCTCCCTTTACTGCAATTCTATCCATGGGTTTCTTTTCCTGAAAGCGTAGCTTCTCTTGAATAGCGTTCTCTCACTGTCTTCTGGTTCATTCTCATTGCTTTCATAAGTGTGGGACAAAGTCATAAGGAACCATGTTCATTAACCAAACAGCAAGAAAATGTTCCCTTTATCCTTAACATCCTTTCAAATATGTCATCTTGCAGCTCTCATTTCTAGGCAAGATTTCCAAAGTGTGTTCTCTTAATTCACTGAATTAAACTTCTTCACTTCCTATTTACTCTGACCAACTCCAACCTGATTTTCACTTTGGACACATTTGCTATGGCTTGGATACGTTTGTCACCCAAGCACTCCTGTGCTCATAGCTTGGTCACCAGGGAGGCAGAGTGGAAGAGATTAAACTTTAAGAGGTGAGGCCTGAGCCCTGCATGTGGCAAATGCCTTTAATACCAGCACTCTGAGAGAGTGAAGCAGGAGGATTGCAAGTTTGAGCCCAGGCTGGCGGCAGAGAAACAACCTATCTCAGAAGGCTGAGGGGGTGCCACATATGTAGCTCAGGGTAAAGGCCCTGGGGTCCATCCCTAGTATCCCCTAGTGAAAGTAATTAAGTCATGGGAGCACTATCTGGAGACAGATTACTACTGATCTCTTGGACCACGCTGGCACTCTCATGTGTGAGCTGTCATAAAGTGAAGCCACCTTACATGCACGGCCTCTGATATACACATCCTTTCCACTTCTTCTGTTATGTTGTAACTAAACCCAGGAAGCCATCGCTAGAGAACAAGGGAATAGATGTGTCCAATGTTGGACTTTCCAACCTGCAAAATGTGAGCTAAATAAACCTCATGCTTATATCTGGGAATCTGAGCAACTGATTTGAAGGTAGCAATATGCAATGGAACTTCCGTGGTGAATTCCTACCATCTTGTCTAGTGAAACCCTCTATTATCTATAATGTTTTATCTAATAATGCTTTTCTTATTCTCTTTAGTGGTTTGAATAATCTTCCATTCTTACATCTGGTAATCTGAGCAGTGTAGTTGAGGACAGTGATATGTAATATAACAACCACTGTTAATTCGTATTATTTGGTCTTGAAACCCTGTTATCACTTTATATGTTCTTGCTTTGGTTTGTTTATGTTTGTGATATTGGTATGCTGCTATTGTGCTTTTTTTGTTTTGTTTGTTTGTTTCTCATTTACTACTCTTTTTAAAATAAAAAAGGTCTCAACCTCAGATATTATAGCAATGAGAAATGAACTAAAATATTAATGTGATTTTTCAAAATATTAGTCACCTTTGTGCTGCTAAATCAAAAAGGCATTTTTTCATCTTCAAATTACTGAATTTCCTATTAAAAGTCGCATATCACTTGTTCTCTTTTAAGAAAAAACTCCCTCATTTTCTATGACACCACATTTCTCTGTCTTTTCTCTTTGTTAATTTTCTATGTCTTTCTATAGTTTCTATTTCTTTATCTGCCATAAAAGATGATTCTCCTACAGGTAGCCAGCTGATCCTTTTCTTTATAATACCTGAACTTTCTTCTTGAATAGCTTATCAAATTCAGCTCATGGAGTACATTTTTTACCAGACAGCTTTCTTCCGAGCTCTAAATTAATTTATTAATATATTTGACTTCGTATTTCACATATAATTGTGTATATCACAAATGCCTCAAACCTGGTCTTTTCATAAGGATACACTTAATGCACACACTGTTCTTCAAGCTACACAGAGACTTTCCCCATCTAAGAAAATGGTAAACATTATAACCTGCCCAGTTGTTGAGTTCAGAAACACAAGAAATACTCTTCCCTATAATTATATATCCAACACAAAATCTTCAGTTCTGCATTCTAAATATCCCTCAGTGTCAGCCACTTCACTTCATACAGACCACCTCCACCTATCTAGTCAACATCATGACCTGCCCCTCTTAATAAGAGGAATATTTTTGTTATGCAAATCAGATTGTTACTTCCCAGCGTAACAATTTTCCACTCTACCCTCAATAAAATTCTAAAACTTTCTAGGTTTCTATGAAAGTTTGTCCAAATTTTGGTGGAAATTCAGTCCCACCAACCCCTCACACTCACTTTCATGATCACCTGCATCATTACCGTTGTCATTATACCTACCCACGCCCACACTGGCTGGCGTGTGCTTCTGCAGTCCTCTTTCCAAGGTTTTCGTCTTTGGAAACTGCCCTAAGGGCATTTCCACCCCTTGGTCCTGTGTTGTGTCACCTGTTCAATCCTGTGCATCACATCTCAGTTTAAATGACATCTTTTCACATGCTGTATATCAACATATTTCCATAATTTATCATCCATCTAAAAAACCATTGCACTGAAAAGCATGAAATCTCTAATTTATTTTAAGTTTACTTCCTTTTGCTTATCATTTCGGTATCCTGAAGCTATGAGTGCTGCAATGGTATCATTTTTAAAAATTACAGTAATCCCATACGCCACAATCCTAGTTTCCATAAGTATATATTAGATACTTAATCTTCCTTAAACAAATGACTATGATACGGCTTCCGTCCTTGTGCACTTCTGACATCCTTTATGTTGTGTACCCGTATGGGATGAGTCACAAACTGTTTCCCATAAGGTAGAATGTTTTCAATGTTCTATGACGTGATTCTAGGATGCTCCTGAGTAATCACTGTTTATTCTTATTTTACATAAATACACATAAAATTTTTCTATCTAACAAACTATTTTCATTATTATATGTTGTATAATAAAGTGCACATCATATAAATAAGTTATAATGGTAAAGACAGGTAGTCATTTACAAATTATGGAAATAAAATACGATTTTAGTTTTGAAACTTAGGAGCAGTGCTCTAGGATAAGATGAACTCATGGTGTGGGAGCAAGTGCACTTCGCTGAAGGGAAAGCAGTGCAGGTGCAGGGTTCCTTACTGGCTTTAGCAGATTATTTTATTATGCAGGAGTCTGCATTGCAGGCCTCAAAGGAAGAATTGCATCTCCCACTTCGTTGGTGTTAGGTGCAGTTATGTGACTCACTTTAGCAAATGGAAGATGGGTGTGAAGGATGGGTTGAAAAGGAGCTATAAAGACCAGAACAAGCCAGGCATATTCTTGTTACACCCTCGTCATCATCCAAAAGGGTGCTCACCCAAAAGGGCCAACTCAAAACAGAACTCACATGGGAGAGTGCTACAGCCAGTGAAAACCAGATTTTTTTTTTTTTAATTGCAAGCTAACAAACCAGCTCATCTTAGTTTCATAGATGCTGCAAAACCAAGGCTGTTTCTTTGGAAACAAGAAAATTTATGAATCACATTAGTAACAATAGCTAAAGTATTATTATTTGCCCCAAGTACTTGAGCCTCTATTCTCAGAAGGTGACACAAAGAAGGCCCGTGATGCCTGCAGTCAGCAGAGCGCTTTACAGGTGAGGAGCCGCCAGCTTGGGAAACTCAAAGCCTATCAGCAACAGTGCCTCTGCGTGAATTTTGCTGTGGAGGGACTTTATTGTATTTCAATTTTCTCTGTACAGCAATATGTCTGTCTGCCTTTTTGGCAATTAGCTATATAAATTAGCTATATAAAGATCATTGCAAGTACAGCTCACAACAAAAGCAGTCAGTACTTGGTGCAAGAAATATAGAACTGTGAGAAACCCTTGGAAAAATACCATCCCAAACAGTAAGACAACCACAGATGTGTAGCATTATGAAAATGTAACCCTTTTAGGCACAGTGACGTGAGGATCATTTAACCATAGCTTCTTGAATAATATTCACAACTTTGTTGATATAAATATCATAAGCCTCCAGAATTCCATGGAAATATTTCTGCAGGAGTATACTCAGGTATTTATTTTTCTTTAGGTAAAGTGTTCACAGTATCTCTCAAGTGTTAAAGACTATAGCCCCAAATGATTCCAGCATAGGCCAAAAAATATATTTAACAACCCCCAAATATGGACAACTTGATGTTCCATTTGTGTGTAAGCAAACATCACATTTTAATTAGAAATAGACATAGATGTGCCAAGAAGATGGAAATTTCAATTAAAAATAATTTTTCTCTTAACACAAACAATGTTCTGATTAATTCGTACTGATATAAGAATATTTTCTTATACACAAAAGTCCAAAACTGTGGATCTTATGAGTAGAGTATTAATGTTTCTTCATCCTCTCATAAGCCTCTCATTTGGGTTGTATCTTTTGCTTCCTGAAATATTTGTGATCATACTCGCTGCTTATAAAATAAAGTGAAATAGAGAAATATAAGCCATGATTTTATATGCTTGTAAGACAACCAATTCTCTCTTAAATTTTCTGGAACTGTAGACAGATTTCTCACTGAAATAGTGCCAAGTAGGAACTCTTTTTAAATCTGCAAGTATTTTATTCAAATTAAGCGGTCGAAGAGTAGCTCCCATAAGATAAATATATCTATATGACAGGTGTTCTTCCTGACCTTTGACTTACAGTGCCGGTGTGTGTGAGTGGGTGTGTGTGTGCCCCTGTGAGTGTTTGCAGAGAGACAAGGAGCGTGTGGGCACGGGAGGGGGCAGAGAATCCCACTCTCAAGCATGAAAGGACAAATATTTTATGAGTGCTCCAGGCTCTGGTGGCAGTCAAATAATTCAAATAAAGTACTGAGTTTAGAAGGTTCACAGTTAGAAGAAAGATAAAGCATAGGGTGAATGTCAGAGTTAGACAAGCCAAATCAAAATTGACTTGGAGATATCCCAAGGTAGAAATCCCATGGAGGAGCCCAGCAGGCACATGCAGAAGGCCCAGGTCCAAGGCAGTGAAGCTGACTTTCTGGTCTCTCTGCAGCTGGTTTGGAACAGGAGCAGTTGGCGCTTCTGCAAGGAGACAGGAATCATTTTCTAAGAGTCTTGGGTTTCTGAGATCTTGTTCCTCTTTCCGAGTGGGTTTACTCTTATGCTGAAGCACCAGACACAGGGAAATTAGTGTACAGCAGGAGTTCTCAACATGCAGTCTTGAAATTTGAAAAAAAAATCTTTATCTTTATGAACTTCTAGTTGAAGTTTAGCATTTTATTGAAAAGGAATACAGGCAGCCCATTACAAAGTATTAATACTACAGTACCATTGTGTTTCTCTTCAATAAAAGCTACTTTTATCAGATTCTAATTATTGTACCTATCCTGCCATATCTTTTGTGTTCACAACCACCTGACCCCATTTTTTTTTTTGTACTGGGGATTGAACCCGGGTCTTTGCACATGCTAATCCAGAGCTCTACCATGATAGTACCTTATCATGAGTACTTGAAATAATGATGCTGAAACTTTCCAGTATCCATTAAACTTTTCAAGCATTAATTAATAAGAAAATATATGATTTTATTGTAAGTAATTTATTTAACAATAGTAACCATTCTTTTATAATTGATTTTCCTTGTAATTCCTCAGTGTTGGTATTAGTTTCAAAATGTGGTTACAGGAGGTCTGTGGCTATACTAGATTACAAATACAAGGACGTAACAAAGAAATGAACAATCAGTTCTTCATCTCTTCATCATGCATGCAATTTCCGCCCAATTTTTTAAAAGGTGCCTACAGTTTTAGGACTGGAATTGTTTTTAACCTTCTAAGTTCAGAAGGGAAAACTTCTGAGTACCCATTAAAGGTTAAAATTAACAGACGCATCTAGTAAATATTGAAAGTTTTGAATTTATTGTTGTCAAAAGAACAGGTTTCCTTGTGTGTACACAAATACAACAGTAATGAAAGATTCAAAGTCAGTGACAATCTGAACAGTGCTCATAGCTACAGCAATGTTCTGCGTGGAAGGAATCACGGATCAGGAGTTCAGTACTGAGGTCTTCCAGCTCCGCCTCTCACAGACTCGTTCCTGGGCCTCTGTCTCTCCAGTTGAGCGGACTGCGCTGAGGTGATTTCCAGGAGCCTCTGAACTGTTTGCTGTAGTGATTTTAATATCTGCTATGGAAATTATTTCTGATTTAATAAATAATATTACTTAATGATGCAAAGTATAAAAATCACAAAGCTTTCAACTTGACACAAAATAATCAGTTTGATTCAAACAGGAAAACAAAAATATCTATCTTCCTTGCTTGACTAAAATTCCTAGCTACAAAGAGTGGTTTTTATTTACATGGACTCAAACTACAGATCCCTTCAGTGTTATGTGATGCTGATTCATAGAGATCAGTAACTACAAGAAGCGTCCTTTTTTCCACTGATACAATCCCTTTAAGATAGACCTCTTTTCAACTTAACGTTTTGTGGAATAAATATTGTTGCTCACATATGTCAAACAGATCTTTTTTAGAGTTGCAAGATCAATATGACTTTGCAATTTAAAATGTCTTAAAAAAAAAAAAACTAAGCTTTCTTGTGAGAGAGCTCAATGAAAATTTACCTGTTACCTAAGTTTTCTGAAATCCATTGATGTTGAAAACTGCAACTATTCAGAAGAGTAAGTCTTGTGTCTGTCATGCCTAATTCTACATATTGTTAAATTTAAAAAATTGTTCCTCAGAAGCGCCGTATTGCAGAACATTTGCAGACTCAACTAAGCAGGACATCTAAAAGGCAAGGAAAGAATAGAAGAATAATTCTTGAAAAGTATTTATTCTCCTTCCAATATTGCAAAAACCAGTGGTATCCAAATGGAAGACCTGTCTGTTCGCAAAACAAGACGGAATGAAATGCAGTTAATATGTCTAAAATTATAAAACTGTTTTTAAAAGTGTCTTTCTTATTACAGCAAAATGCAGTTTTGGAGCTAGAAGCATTGTAACACAGCTCTGCATGCTGCACTGTGTCTACAATAAAGCAAGCAAAATTAATCCCTTCCCCTGACGACCTCTTGAAATGAAAACCCATTATAGTAATAATATTTGTTCTTAGGTCTTGATGTTTTCTGCTGAATTTGAATGCCGTGAAATGATTATATATAGTGGTTGACAGGGACATATGTGCAAATAATTACATAAATAATCCTCTTTACTTAGGTGCAAGGTGACTTTTTAGATTGCATAAAAACTAATTTCAACCTAATAGCACTCATAATAATTTTCTTTACTGCTAAGGCATGAATCTCAGTGTCCCAGAGATTCACTGGATAGAGTTTGCTTCCCACAGGGACCCAAGGACAGAAACTGACCAGGAGTGCTGGGACTCCAAGGCCACTGCACGGATGCCTGTTGCCACCATATGACATCTAGTTGGCCCATAAAGGTCCTGAGAAGGGTCAGTTTTACAGTATTTCTTTACTCTAGAAAGGAAAGTAACCTGCCATATTATGAAGGCAAGCTTCACAAAATTAATATTTCAAAACCAGAAAATGCGTCTCACATGTGAGAGAGATTTCTCTCTGGAACCTACCCTTGTCAACCAAATGATGTAATCATTCCAGTTTCCCTTGGCCACAACTACTTTAAAGCTTCTGAAATAAAATACCTTAGATTGTTTATACAATTTCTGAAAGCATATGTATCCTACCTTCATTCTCTTAACTTTTCTCTTTTACAATCTCATAACAAATTACCTTTTACACTTTAACCAGAAAGCTCACCTTAACAGTGGTCAATAATTTCCTGGTACATTGTGTTTGCCAGTCCTTATTATAAATGGTAGATCTTTAGAAGATAGTTCTCCTGCTTTGGTGAAATTCTCTACTACTTTATGTTCCTTAGGTGTTCAGGGATGAATGAATGCATGTTTGTGTTCCCCTGTTTTACTTCTCTCTTTTGAAATACTCCTTTTCTGCTACCTGATACACAACTGTAATTTTAGTTTCTGTTTTATAGACAATACTTAATTATGCTATTCTTTATGTACAGGTTTTTTTTTTAATTCTAGACACTGATGTCACAATTCTTGTTAATAGTCTTCTGTGTGGGTTTGGAGTTTAATCCAGTGGTAGGGCATTTACCTAGAATCCATGAGGTCTTCAGTTCAATCCCCAGCACCCACCTTCACCCACAAAAAAGACAAAAAGAAACAATTCTGTATGATTTCATACTAACAGGTTAAATTTGTCTTTTGACTATCTTAAAGACAATTGATCTCTACATTTCCTGCTTTTGTTAATAACACAGCTATTTCTTAAGTCATTCAAGCTCATCTCCATTTTATTCTTAACCACTGACTTTCCACTCTGGCTTGCAGTCTTGAAGATTTTCTCCTGCATTGTTCTTTGGACTTATTGTCACTACCAACTCTATGGTTCACATGAGATGTACATTCTCTCTGAGCTCTCCTGTAAGCATATGCTCTGTTACCTCCTTCAGCCCTACCACAAGACCTTGAGTGGGGTATATTGTAATTTGCTCCATAGACACTACCTGGAATTCAGAAATGTTCCATTCATAGCTTCACCTGTTTTCAAATTACCTCTAGTAAATTCTTTCTCCCCCAAAACATGTCTAATAGTGGCATTCTTCACCTGTGAATAAAATCACACATTGTGACAGTTCTGCACAATCTCGTGGACGAATTAGCAAACTCATCGGTGTGTTTCCCAAAACCGGTCTTTGTTTTCTGAGCCTTATCACATTTGTCTTGCTCTGTATTCTTGAGTCCCTGCTATGCATTTGACTAATATTTCAGTCCCCATCAACATTAGAATTCTTACCTAATCTTACCAATCTCTTTTCCAGAGATTAAAACTTTGGTGCTTCCTCTAAGGCAGTGAGTTAGAATTTGAGCAATATCCAAGGAAAATACACTGCCAACACGGACTCTCTAACTACTAGCTAGCATTCTTCTCTCCTTCTTCTGCAAGAATTTCCCAACTAGCCTCCATCAAGACCAGATAGTGCCATAAATTCCAAATGCTAAATTGTCTTTGGCCATCCCACTGAACTTTGCTTTTAGCATAAAGAATCAATTAGTTTCTCCCAAAAGGGCAAATTCACTACCAGGTCTAGCCTCTACTTTCTTTATTGTAATTGATGATGTCTATTATAATGAACTTCATCTGAGTATATCTTTAGTCTGCTAAAATATTCTAGGGTATGCTTCTTTTGGCTCTCATAACAAACATGACCATTTTCTATGTATTAACTGGTAGATATTTCTTATAAACAGCACAGAACTATAAAATAATTAAAGGCAAGGAATATGATTTAGTGCTTATTGTGTCATTCACTATAATTTATAAATTACCTCGTGCAAAAAAAACCACCAAGTATTTATCAAATGAGTCTTACACTCCTTATGTTATCTTTCACTAGTGCCATATCATAAGTGCATGGAAAGTAATCTTTTTGATGCTTGAGTTAGAAAGGAATTTTGTATCCATATTTTGGTCCTAATTGGTCTATGTCAAAAAAGTCCTAAAATAATATTTAAAAATGAAAACTTAAAACTCTTGAAGGTCACAAGGAGATTGAGCACTACTGATATACCTTGACAATTTGATAGATTTTAAGAATAAACAAATGTGTCTTTCTTGGGGCACTGTAAGGTTGGTAGGTACAATATTTGGGAACATTTTTATCCATGTGTAAACTGTCTTTTGTATGTACAGTTAACAAATTATCTATTTCTTTTACTTAGCAAACAATAAGCATGAAATTGTAGAGATGGAACAAATTTTCAATAATACTGTACTTCAAACTTTTTATTTGTCAAAGAGAAATCTAACACAGAGAAGTAGGATGTCTTCTCAAAGCAAAATAGAACCAGAATTTGAAGAGTTGCAAGGGTAATCGTGTAGAATTCATGGTTTATGGAAAAAGAGACTTTCAAGGAAGTCTTTGAAATGAAGCTAATTTTCCCCCGATTTGCACTCTGTTGGTTTTTCTATTATTTGCATTTAGTCACCTTAAAATATATGTGACCATGTGCTTTGCCTCATCTTACATGTTTTCCCACCAAGTAGAATCCAGTCCTGATTTAAACTGAAAGTGTGAGTATAGTAAAATAGAAGGAAACACAAGGCCTGGATAAAGTTGCAGAGAAGCGCGACCTGCTCACGCAGGATTTCCTATTAGCATTTGGACTGTTACAAAGGAATAATCTGAATGACCGAGCCATTATATTTTGGGTGTCTTTGTCACTGTGGCTGAACCTGTACAGTAGTTCAATCATCACAGCAGCTATCTGGACAGTAATCATTGAATTTTAATGATAAATGGGGTATTTTAGAATTTCTTATCCAGGCACATATCTGCTTGTTGACAGACGTGAAGTAAGGCAGTTTTCCTTGATACTTGCACTATGTAATTCAAAGAAAGTTCCTTGCCAACAGATTGTCTCCAAGTTGGCTCCTGGGCTCTCCTCCACTGCCAATGAGGGAGGCAAGTTCAATATGCCCGCATCTGAAAGCATTTATGCTGCAATATTACCTGCTCTCCCTCTAAACTACATTTAACTTTTCTCCCGAAAGTAACACATTACTTCTGTCTGAGAACTATTGACCTATTGAATCACTGTACTACAAATAATAAATAATGACTACATAGTTGGACAGTGCTGAGTCAACAAGACATGATAATCTTGTCCTCATGTTTGATTTTTTGAAAATCATGAAAAACAACTAAGCTAGAGAAGCCTAGCCAACATGATTAAGTCTAGGCTGCTCTTGGAATGTGGAACTGGAAGATCTAAAGTAGCCTATGTTTGAGAATGCTAAACATTTTGTTTTTAACTTATTTAGATAAAATATGCTATAGCAATGAAGTTCTCTTGCTTTTCTTCCCTTTATTTTGCTCAATCAGAAAAACTTTGAGAGTTTGAAGAGGGATGTGAAGACAGGACTTGTTTTCCATAGTGTGGTTAATATATCACAGCTATGGGAAAACTACTGCAAGATTTCACATACAGTAACACCTTGGTTCAAGAACGAATCTGTTTGCAAATAATTGGTTTCCCAAACAAAAGTGTTAACGAAAATTCACGAACTCCGTATCAAGTGACAAACACTACCACAGCCATCTTCCCCACACAAACACAAATGCTGCCATCTTTCCCAAAACTGTAAGACAATTCAATTTCCTAAACCGACATACCACGGTACTACCTTTCGTGCAGTACAGGGAAGAATCACCAGATCAAAATTAGAAATAGAGGAGGAGGTCACATAAAAGAAGTTTCTGGTGGTCCACCCTGCTTTACAACCAGCCCTAAGTAAACTAAAGAAGCACAATTAGAAAATGGTTTGAGGAGTTTTACCACATTTCAGGGTAATTGAGTAAATGAAATACTGCATGTGTGTATGAGTAAATGAGTCTATGAAGAATGCATCACTTTAATATGAAAAAGTCACTAATTTTATAGGTTCACACTTGATTTCAATCATTTCAAACAACATATCACAATGTTTTATCTTCCTAGACATGGAACTAAAGTAAAAACACTTACTTAAGATGTGACTGAGGGCATATTTTATATATAAAGGTTGGCTTGAAATTTCCAACTCATGATTGTTAAAACAACTACAGCAGTAACAGTAAGGAAGTGGGGAGGAAGCGGAGGTGAGATCCGTAGTCCTCTGTGTTCATCTCTCCTAACTCGTTATTATATCTACACAAGGATTTTCTGTAGAAATACACGTGGGGGTGAGGCATTGGAGACAGATGGTGAGGGCGGGACACAGCATAAGCTTGGATAGCATCCACTGAGAGAAAATACTTTAGAACTGATAAATACCATAATGAAATGTGTTAATTAATTAACATTACAAGGATTTAGGAGTCAAGGCACATCTGTGTGAAACAAATACGGCCAATAAAGATGTTTTCCCATCTGGGTTATCAAAGGCTGGCATAGCAATTCCGACAACAATTCAGAAACAAGCCAAGTGTCAAAGAGCCTTTTGCTTCTCAGTGTAATAGCACGTTTTATAGGCTTATTTTCAGAAATAATAATAATAAAAATATTAATAGAGGAGATCCTTTCAAGCAAGTCATTAATTCCCAATTTAATTACAAAGATTTTTTTACAACTGGTGTTATGTGTATGGTTGCATCTACCTTGTTTTAGAGGCACCACTGAAACTCTAGAACAACATTCTTGGTTCACAGATTCTGGTTTACAAAGGATACTTCTGATATCACCCTTCAGATATCAGGAGTTCCCCTCCTTTATTCTCTTTTAAAATTTTCCTGGACTCCTAAGAAATCTACAACTTGCTCTCACTGAGCACTCTGCAACACAAATAAGAGTGTGTCTGAAAGGCAGCACCGCCCGTGGACACTGTTACTGGTCATGTAAGACCAGCCTGCTTGTCTGGGGCACACTTTGTGTGAACTGCGTTCTCTGCTGAGCAACATGTATCTCCTTGAAGCAAAGAGTCCAAAGGCCCAATTTACTAAAAATTAGTGATCTGTCAGATGGGTGGGCATATAGCAGTCTACATGGTTGGCACCTTGAAATTTCCTGCATCTGTCCCCAGATCATGATTTACTAATAGGGTTTCAAGGCTTGCAAAAGAGCACAATTCCAACCACATATTAATATTTAATCTGGCATTTTAAATGCCTCTAACAAAAGACCCTAGAGCTGCTGACAGGACCCTAAATTGTGAATTTCTTAAAACAGGAATTGAGTGGGTCCACAGTGGTTTCACAAAACAAGAGAAAAACAGGAAAATACATGTGTTTCAGCATTTCTTATGTAGCCCTCACAAGCCAAGGCTCTCATTTTTCTTAGAGAATTCATCATGCATTTTTAGGTGCTTTACTAGAGAATCACAAGATTGAATCTGGCGGCTGGCTGCAAAATCCACAATTAGATGACAGCAGATGCATTTTGGTTAATAAATTTTATATTAGACAATTTGCTTCTAAAATAATTCATTGGCACTTCCAAAATGTTGCTAAATGAGAGGAGATGTAGCCTATAAATCACTTGAATCACCTTATTACTTGCTTTTAAGTAACTAAATCTGTACTGAAGTAGTAAGTTGTAGAACGTTCCCATAGACACGTGGGTTTGCTTTGCAATCTCATTTTCAGGGCTCAAGATGATCATTAATGCCAAATTCCAGAGATACCCAATTCATCTTAAATGGGAGAGTGCAAAAGAATGGACGGAAACCTTACCTGCCCATGTAATCAAACACATGCAATTACCGTATTTAATGTATATGCTGAGCACAGAGAATAGGTGTTCCAGTACGTCAGCCTTTGTCACAAAAATATACCAGAATTTATGAAAGATATTCCTGTAATAACAGGATGTTTATTAGTGCACAAATGAGGGTTATAAATGATGTTGCTTATCCTTGGAACAAAACACAAGAGACAACTTATTAGCAAAAGATAAATTGCTTAGCAAAATCTCAATGAGGTGCTAGGTTTGCCATGAGAAAAAAAGCTTTCTATTTGCACAGACCAATGCCTTTATAATCCATTTAAAATAATATACTTGCCACTAGGTGGCTATTTCTGATCAGATCATTTTACCATTTTAATTACATTTTTAATATCCTGGCTGCATAAACAAAGATAAATTACAAACCCCCGCACAATCTGGCTGCTAGCTGAGGCATGGTCAGTAATAATATCGGCTTTTGTTTGTGCCTCCTCTAATTAGATTCTGAAATCTGGGCTTTGTCAATCAATAATTTTAATTTTAGAATCGCCTCTTGATCTTGCATTTCATGTTTGTTTGGGAAAATGATCAGTAGGACAAAGCTGATAATTTATGCAGGAACAACCTCTCAGCAGAGCTACATGCACATTCCTCCCCATCACCGGAAGCCTGCAGACTTGGCTTGACACAGGTCTAATTAGCATGCAGATATGTGTCGCCTCATTGGCAATTCAAATTGCTTTTTTATAATGTACCTCAAATTGTGCTACTCAAACATTGTATTTGATTTCCAAAGCCCCCTGGGCATCCTATAATGTCTCCCTTCATCCCGGGTATGAGGCATTTATTGAACAATCTGCTGAGATTGGCTGTCTTTTCGAAAACACCCAAACATCATATCCCTAGGACCGGCTTTTCTTCTTGTCGCAGAGGAACTTGTTCTTCTGCAAAATCCTTGTGCCCTGTTTGTAGGTGGTGCAGGGATACGTCCTATCATGAGCTGCTTCTCCCACGTGGCTGATCTACGGAGGGCTTCACTCAGGGCGATGCCACTCAGTTTTAAAGCAGGGGAGGAGGTCGGGGAGCACACATTAATATGCGGCTCATAGCCACATCTCTGAATGCCAGTCTTCCATTCTTCATTAAACAAAACTGGTTGGATCACAGGCAGTGTTTCCTCTCTCCCACGTACACATGCACACACACGTTTGCTTTTCTTGAGCACACACACATGCACACAACCTCCTTCACCTGCACCTACACAACTACTCAGGACACCCAGAGCACACCGCTGTCAGGACTGAGTTACGCGTGAAAGTTGTCTGCTGCACACATGACAAGTAAGGGGATTCCAGCATACACTGGGGCTTTTTTTTTTTTTAACCATGCAGCAACAAGTGGCAGAATCAATGGTGTACAGTTATTCAGCAATGTAATTCATTTCACTGACTTTGGCTCCTAGCCAGATCCGCCATCTGTCTCTAGCTCTACCTCTCCCCCTCTCTCTCCTCTCCCTCTCTTTCGCTTGAATTTGTCCTACATTTCGTAATGTTACGTGCCTGCCATCCTTATTCTATGCCAGAGGTACGACACCAGTCTCACCCCCATTCCAGCGCGGAGTTCTCTGAGTTCGGTGGCACTTGGGATATTCCACTTCAGTGCCACGGGAGGAAAAGGGTAAGCAAAAAGCAAAGGGATTAATGGGAAAAAAAAATTATAATGTTCTGGTATCCAGTTGCTCTTGCTTCAGCCTTTTATCCAAATCCTTGAGATGGATCTGCCTCATCCAGGAAGTTTTCCTGCTTCGTTAGAATATCTTCGTTCCTTTATCCAACACTGGCAGTCCACGCCAGTGCACAGCTCCATGGAATGCTTGCTGTTGGACCCTCGCAGAGCTCTGCCACCAAGCAACCTCCTGCACTGGGAATCGGGCACTACTCCAGGATCTTATGCGTGCTTGCTGTTTGAAGCTGCAGAAAAGTGAATAATCAATTAAGTATTGATTTCTTGTAAGATTTGGTAAATTTCAAAGGCAAGACAAAGAGGATGGCTTAAGGAAACACTGCAGGGACTTGGCGTAAATTAGACAACTAACGGAAGCACAGAATAAAATAACACCTCAACTGAAGATTTCCTTGGAAGAATTAGCACCAGCTATTGGAAGACAATGGTGGATTTAATCAAAACAGCAGGCATGCAAGAATTTTACCCGTGAACCACAAAAAGGAGCTAATTATAACCACCTTTTTAATGGAGCTAATTTGAGTGAATGGATGCAAATGGCTTTATTTATGGATGAAGAAGCAAGCCTTACTGCATGATCTTGGGATCATCGTATCTGCTAAGCATTGCAGCTCCTGTTACCTTCAGTATATTTGTATTTCCGGAGAAGGTATTTATATGTAAACAACAGCTAACCATGCAAAAGATTCATCGGAACAATATAGGATGGTATACGAGATATAATCATAATTTTGCAGCCTCTCAGGATTTCTTCTAATTTGGGGGTTTTGCAACCTTTTCATGCAATGGGTTATGGTAAACAATAAATGAATGATGTTAAACTGTTGTGATTTTTCAAAGTGTAGTTTATTAATTTTAGCTTTCTTAACATGTTGATTCTGAATTATTTGGCAATAAATGTACAATGAAAGGAAGGAAATTGTTGGGTGGGGTATTTTTATGCATTTGTAGTCATTTTAGAGATCGGAATGTGTAGGTCCCACCAGCTCAAGAGCTCTGTAATTATAAAAGAATGGTAAAAATTTTTGACAATTTGAAGAATTAGCTTTATAATGGGAACAATGTGTTATAATCAGTAAAAGGAGAATTGTTATGTTTTTTCTCTGGGTAGAACGGTCTTGAGTGGTTAACTCCTCTGTTGCTGATGAGAACTTAATATCTTACCACTGGTAACAAGGAGAGATTGTGATGAAAGTGCTTTGTTCCTATGCATACTCACATTTCAAGCTGAAGTGCATTTTAAACATTTCCTTCCATTTCTTAATAGACATTCCCTTTCTATTTTTCTTCTTTTCATCATTTCTGCCTTGCAATCTACATTCCCTGAGCAACCATAGGAACCAAGTTACATTAAGCTTCAACACAAAGACCTTGTAAGAATAATGAATCCTCATTTGCATCGACATTTGTATTCAGATTTGCCAGGCTATAAACTTGGCAGATCAAGCGGAATATTAAGTAGAGGCTTCCATGGTAAATCGTGGCTCTTGAAATTGCTAAGTATTTCCTACTTTTTTCCCCTCTCTATCTGTGGCGGCAGGTGGAGTCTCATGACTACTTGCTTCTGAAGAGGCACAGTGGCCCCTTGGTCTCACAGTGTATTGTATCAGTTTCAGACTGAAGGGGGGAAACCAGTAGCAGGTATTCCAGTTGGAGGAGCAGTAGGACATGTGACTGGAGCACTGGCCCTAGAGGACAGAGGCCTGGAGAGAGGGCACTTTAAGCAGTTCGAGTGGTGGAAAAATTAATCATCACTTGTGCGCTGATGTTTAATTTTTCTGGTATATTCAGAATACATCGACCTCAGAAAAGTTCACAGTCAGTTTTACAGTTTCTAGAGGTGACTGGAGGGGCGAGGGATCCCTTTCCTCACAAAGTGGTTGAGTCACGCCACTCTGTGTTACCTTTACTGCTTACTTTCTCCTATTCTTGAAACGTTTTAAATATCTGATTTTAATAAATGATTATGGATGTACTGGAGCTTTACTTGGTTCTAAAATGGTAAAGTCACAACAGTTATACTTACTTCAAGCAAACTCAGGAGTTCAGAAATATGACTTAGAAGGTCATATCTATAACACAGAAAACAATGGGATGAAAATGTAAGCTTGAATTCCCTCGCTTGTTCTACTGTGTGTGATGCCAAAAGTGAGTAATTGAAAACATTTGTGCATGTATTAATTTTTCAGGCTTTATCTCAGGGTTTCAGAACCTCCTAAATGGAGCCTAAATCTATGACCAATCAACTTCGTCTTAAGTCTTGCCATGATTTTGTCTCTCAAGAACACTTCACTCGTGAAAAATAATGAAACATATTAAAAGAACAGTCTTTAAACAAAATATAATGGGAATTTTATCATTGGCTTTACTTTTTAATTCTATTTTTAAAACCTCAAATATTGTCAATAACGAAGTGTACCTGAGTTTGCTATAAAGAATTCCTTTGTTGCAAGAAAAGGTGAAACTTGCAGTAAGTGCTCAGAGCAGGTGAGTGCAGTACTGTAGCTCCCACTCTCGGTCCAGGTAAGACTTAATTACATGTGGGGAAATGTGAGAATATTTTACCAAAGATGCGAGAGTTTTAAAAATATTTTTGGAAAACATGCACCAGGCAATGTGAAGACTGGAGGATAACACTTCACAAGCTTCCATAAACATGGAAAAATATTTGTAAGAATTCTGCCATAATGTCTATTAGTATGATTTATATTAATGTGACCATGTGATACATTCTAATGTAAGTTGAATATTCTTTACAGTAACTGAATTTTCAAATCTGAAAAGAAAAATGTACATCATGAATTCAGGGAAAATTACATGCTTATATTTCATAATCTTATCATTTTAAAAGAAATAAAATATTACCTTATTTGATACTAATCATACTTATACCAAAAGCAAGAGTATTATCACTAACTGGCAAATTTTACTTTCACATGAAAAAAGTGGAAAGATAATGAACATAAAATTGTCTCAATCTAGAAGTCAAGGATAAAGTTAGACAATATCTTTAGAAATGTATTTTAACCACTGTTTATCTTTTTTTTACTTTTATTAGTACATGTGTGCAGTACATGCTGATTACCTTCCCTGCAGGGAATTGGCACATGTACTGAACACGTTTCACTTTTGTTCTTTTTTCACCCTGCTTTACCCCCATTTTATTTTTTCCAGCTTCAGATGCATGGATTTATCTTAGAAGTTAGACAATATTTAAATTGACTTTCTTTTCCAAGAGTCTTAATGAGGGTGCTTTGCAATGAAGCATGACCATCAGTTTTATAATACAGTGCAAGCAGAGCTTGGAGGCTGATATATTACTTTGAAATAATATTTCTTATACAAGTCAAGCAAAGATACCAATGCACTTTTTCCACATATATTTGCTATTTCTCATGGATCTGAAATTCAATTTAAGAGGCTTGAAAATGGCATTGTTATTAGTGTGGGAGGGAGTGCTGAATATTCGTTTCATAGATGAAGTAAGAGTACGACTGGTTATATTCAAGAAATATGTGTTGGTTGTATACTCAAAGAGGATTTAGAAAGCAACAGATTCCTATTTATACCTTCCTTCAGCAGCACCCACTAATTTGAAACTGTCTTCTTTACTAAGTGCTGATGATTTGGTTGATTACATTTGTGTGTGTACTTGTCACGCAGTTTTGGGAATCAGCTACTGATGAATCTCTCTCAAGGAAAGAAATTGTAGCATTAGCTCATTTGGTTTCTGAACAGCAGACTGAGAATTTTATCCAAAAGGATGTTAATGATATTTTTTAACATGCTCACCA
The DNA here is from genome assembly GCF_000276665.1 of Chinchilla lanigera. Lineage (NCBI taxonomy): Eukaryota > Metazoa > Chordata > Mammalia > Rodentia > Chinchillidae > Chinchilla > Chinchilla lanigera. The sequence goes on along the minus strand of NW_004955444.1, from coordinate 4,338,899 downwards.
AAAAGAGTGTATTCGTATGTCTTGTGTCTTAGATAAGATGACGTTTCTTCGCTACGGTCTCTTCTTCCTGTCTAGGAAGAATTGGATATACATTGTAAACTTTAAATTCAAAACTAAGACCAAAACTATTTTAAAAATGTATCTAATTTGAAGTTTCATATTTAAAAGTAAACAAGCATAGGAAGATAGCACAGTGGGATAAAATCAGGTCAGTTTCACTGTCTTCTACTCGTATCAGAGGATTTTTTTTTAACTAACTGGTCAAAATCCACATTACTGCAGGGTTCCCTTACCATAACCTGCTTAGCCACTGGGAGCTAATAAGGTTTGCTGGCCATGGAAACAGCACCCAAAGGACAGGTCGGGACTCCAGGAGCAGGCAGGCGTCGTCTTGGGTGGGTTAGAGGAGCAAAGCCTGTGTTTGTGTATGGAGAAACTGGGCTTTGCTGAATCTAAAATAAACACATTTTCTTGATCATTTTCAGGTGGAGGGGATTTTATCACACTCCCGAGGTACTCAGAACTGCAGCTTAGGCCACAGCACTCAGAATGCACTTGGGTTAGAGTCCTGATTTTAAGGCAGTTCAAATTTTTCATTCCTGTGGGAAATGATCCACGAACCTGTCTCAGTGATATTTTCTTGTATGCAAATAATAAAGGGGATTTTCAGGAACTGTCTATAATGACTATAAATAGTTATCATATATATTTTTTTTCCTTTAAACTATAAGAACATATGAATGGATAGATAGATTTCAATATAATCATATTTTCTCTGACTTTAAATTTTATCCATCATTGCTACTTAGGGATGTATTACCAGTTCATAACTACAAACTCTTAATTAAGAAAAAATGTGAGTTCACCTGCATGGCATATGTGTTCATGCATAGGCACAGGGTCCAAATATGCTCTGGGCTTACGTGTATTGAAACAATGAAATAAAAAGATAGTGGAAGAAAGAGAATAACCTCAATGAGTAGTATCAAAGAAATGTATTTTCACCAGCCTTTGATCATCTCTGTTCTCAGTAAAATCCTAGTTGTAATTTTTCTACTTAAATACTTAGCCTTCTTTTTTCATAAGCAATGTGCAACAGAGGTCTTTGCACCAGTAACAGAAAAACTTACTAATTTTGCTGTAATTGTGAGACTATTTGAAGGATTTCAAATTTTGACTCAGATTATGAATACATACCTTATGATGACTGAAATTACAGAAATGAATTCAAATAATGTGCATCTCATTTTTACCTTAAAATTCCTTTTAATACTGTTACTTTTAAAATGGAATACTATTTTACACAAATGATACAGCATGTTTTACATTGCCAAATATTGGTGTAAAAAATTAAGCAATATTTCAAAGTATTCTTTAGAATAACCTTGCTTCTGATTGCATTAAAATTATTCATCTAATAACATTTATCTAGATAATTGCAAGAAAGTAGTTAAAAATCACAATTTTATTTCAGAATTATTATCTTTTCCAAATTAGACTAGAATTTCTTGCCAAACCACTTTGGAAAATACTTTACATCCCCCCAAGCAAGAACTCACCTAAATTCACTATTTTTCTTTCAATAAAATAATCACAAATTGACTTTCTAAAAAAATCACCTATTGGACAATCAAAGGTTAGTATGCTGGAGTTTCAGCACTCAATTTACAATCGGGTGCCTCTCTGGAAAACAAAATTTAATTTTTAACTAAACTTCCAAAGTAATAGGTGCAGTAATCAGCTATGATTTTCAATGTGCAGTAAGTGATTCCTGCCCTAAATTTTAAAATATCATGGAGCCATTTTCCCAGTATCTTCTGCATGTGCTACTGACTGCTTCCTTTCTCACACAGGTAATTATCTCTTAACTGTGTCAGTTTCACAGCTTTGACCAACGACTATATCTCCATTCCGTATTCCTTTCCCTTAATGAGTATACCTCTTTTACTAAACTATTATTTTGAAGACAATTTCATGCTACTATTTAGTGTTTTATTGTCCGCTGTTAATGATTAAAAGCACTCTTTGTTACACTTAAAATCTACTTCTCACATGAAACTTTATTAATGTAGTATCTATAAGAGGTAAGAGTTAGTTTCTTAAGTTAGTTTTAATGTAGAATTTGAAACCATATCAATTAATTTTTCATTTTCCTTTAATTAAAATCTGTGGGTTTTTTCATTGTTAAGGAGCTTTAACTTACGCATGATTTTATTACATCATAAATTGGTCTTTTGGAAAATACTGGCTCATTAAGTTATCCAGATGTTCCAAATGTTGACACATATAACTTTACAATACCAAAAATAATAATCTTCATTAACATTATCATCATAACCTCTTCTAAAATATTATCATATGTAAACAATCTGTTTCTTTTGATGTGGCAGATTATATTTTTAATGTTTAAGAAAATATCTGTACAGAAATGTCCACTGGACCTCAAACTCAATCACAAAACTGCTTTGCCTCAAGATAATCATAATGATTTCTACTTAACTAATCACCAAATTTTATGGGTCCTTAGCATTCTGTCACAGAGTATTAAAAATCATGTAATTTGAGAAAAATTAATGAAACTTATTAGTTAATTGTTTCTTTGAGGAGCAAAGACAGTATGTGTGTGGGTGTATCAAAGCATATTACCCTTGCATTAGATGAAGAAGACAGTGACTTAGTACAATCTGGTGCTACTTCATTCATGCTAAGCCAAGACTCTCAAATCTAACACTGTCCAAATTTCAACTGACTGTAAAAATTAATAACAGTATTACAATGAAAATAATTTTGACCTCAAAGACTCCCTGAAATTACCACATGATTCCTCAGAGGTCTGACACCAGAATATTTATTTCAGAAATAACCAACCAAAAGGAACCTGACACATAATCATCCATTTTTACTAGTCGTTATTTAATGCTCAGTATCATATAATGCTTAACTAGAACTCATTAACACTGTTAATAACAACTCTTAAGATTTCCAAAATACTTTTCAAAATATTACATGCATATAAACAATATTTTATATATATAATGTTCTCTCTATTTATATATCATTACTTTCTATCTATAGCTACCTTCCTTCTTTAAAATTCAATAAACTCTCACTACTTTTATAAAACAGAAAATTAAAGCTACATTTAACAAGTTTCCCAAGGTCACAAAACCAGTAAATGACAGAATCCAGATTTATATTGAGGTTTTTAAGTTAGTGTTTTCATTTTATCATAGCTGTTTAGTATAAATCTTTTACAACCACCTCTAATTTAAGAAATAGTGAATAAGTTCTGTATCATCAGCTTATTAGCAAGTCTCTATTTAAGCTCTATTAGAACATTATATATAAATCTTACACACATTCCAAATCCTTAATAGCTGTAACTCCCATTTTCCATCTATTTCATCACAATTAAGAGTGCACTATAGTTATGTGATGTCCCTCAACATGCCTAGTTAGTATTCTTAAGTGCTGTGATGATTGATGGCTGATTTGGTCATTATATTGGCCAAAATTTTTACAGGACATTTCATGGTCCAGTTATTCTAACCTTCAAAATGACCATTTTAATTAAGTCTTCTGATAAAATAAAATGCATACACATCAGCTTCAACTGTGCTGACCAAGGGGAATGTCTATAAATTTTGGGGAGCATAGAACAGGAAACAGAGGCTTAAAATAACTTATAAAATGTACACAGAGCTCTTCCACACAACTTTTAAGTTGAAACAACTGAAGCCCTCGGTCCTAGCCATGATGTGAATGGCCTGTGAAAAATAAGAAAATACCATCACAGTTTTTGATTTTCTTGTCGTTTTGGAAAGGAAATCACTACATGAGCTTTGATTTCACTTTTGATTTTACTGTTGAATGATTTTAAATAAAATTGTCTTTCTGTTTGGGATTCATAATTTATTATTTTATTTATTTAGAAGTTCTCCTTTCCCTCCACTCTGACTTCCCATTCCATAGTGGTATCTTTAAAATCAAATTCATTGTCCAAAAGTGCACAGCAAAGCTTTATGCAACTCTTTCTCAGCCATATAAACTTCCTTAAGTATGAAATTTAGTAAAATATACTGTGAATCATTATGAGTTCTTCCACTAAGCAAAAATAACATTCTTTTTATGATATTTGTATTATGATAAATTTAGGGTAGGTTGTCAGATTTTGATTTTTATCTCCTAAAAATGCAATCTGCTACTTCTTGAAATAATGATATGAACCTCATAAGAGCATCGTTAGGGAGGGGGAGGAGAGAGAAGCAAGTTGTTATGTGTGTTTACAATTATTGAAATTGTAGAAGCAGTTTTGCTGAGATAACAGTGGGATCTCAGTGACCTAACCTATAAAGAATCGTTTCTATTTCTTCAACGAAGGGATAGCAAATTATTTGGAGCAGGAGTCCTTTTGTAGACAATCCTTTTTTGCATGACAACAGTATGTACTATTTACTATAGAACATCACATATTAGTAAAATCAGAGACATCCTATCATCATTACGATTATATTTTTAAATTACACCATGTTCTGAAACCTGTGCTTTGTCGCTTGCAAATCACACAAGTGTGGCAGGGGACTGTTCCTTTAGAAATCTCTATAGAAAAGAAAAAAGCGTCCAGTGTCTGGGCTGGTGAAAGACAGGTAGGCAGGACTGTTGTGGTGAGGTCACTGCTATTCCACCAACGCCGTTTAAGCCACCTCTGGATGAGGAGTGACAACACAAGGAACGTATTGACACATAGTAGGCAGGCAATACCTGCTGGTTCCCTAGAGAGTTCTTGTCTATGCCTTGAATCTAAACTGCAAATTTTAAACTGGAAATATTATCTTCACCTGTGGTATAATATGGGAACATAGTTACAAAAATAATATAATGCATCAGTTTTACAGTTATTATTTAAATTATATGTGCAAAACAAAAATCAAGAAAGGCAGCAAACGGCCATCTTTGGAGGACTGTTCAAATAAACTAAGGAGCATCAACATAACAGAATATTATATAGCAATTAAAAATAATATAAAGCTATATACTGGTTATACCGAGTGATATCCAAGATAGGTTAAACAAAATGTAAGGTATAGAAGAATATATATAATATGGTTTCATGTGTGTAAAAATATTTATATGTATTTGAATATGCAAATAATAAAGGGGTCACAAAGTGATAAAAACAGCTGACTGTGAAAGACTTTAATTTTCAGTGGCTGTTTTGCATAGTTTGTTTCTGTAACATTGGTAAACTAGCTTTAAAACAGACAATAGTTAAATTGAATGTAAAACAGAAATTATTTACTTCTAAGGCAAATCTTTGTAGTACTCTCTGTTGAAAAACCAAAGCTGACAAACCATCAGTGTACCGTGAGTTCCTTACATACTGTAAAACCAGAGGAAGTCTATTTTTAACATTTCAGCTCATGAATGCATGATTTGGAACAAACAGAGCCAAAATCTATTGTTAATAAGACCTCCAGACAGAATACCATTCTTTTATCTGCTGAATCCAGCAGCTCTCATTTTTGAAAAATAAAAGAGGTTTCTCAATTTTTAAGCTACCAAATATACGCAATGTGAAATGTTAAGGCGTCTCCAGGTGGTCAACTTTCTATTACCATTTCTACATAAAACACGGTGCTGCTTTAATTGAACTTTTCAGCAATATTTTTGGAGTTAGACAACAGAAAAGAAATGGTTACTTCAGATCTAACATATTAAAATTCCTTTAATATGCCCTCTGGCTCCAATCTATTTTTCCAAATTTATATTTTTGTTCTTTCTCCTTGTCCCTCTGTGTTACAAACCGATTCACCCTCTGTTGTTCAGTGAGCGTGTCTTGTCTATGAATATTCTCTTAGCCTTGACTCTTCTACTGTCCTACCCACGCTCCTGCTGCTCACCAATGCGAGATGTCCTCAAGCAGCGCATTTCAACTCCCTCAGCTGAAAGATTCTTTTCGTTCTCGGACCTCATTTGCATAGCACTTGCTTTACAGCGTCTTCTATTATGGTAGTGTGTGCACGTGTCAGGGTCTCTGACAGATAAACTGAAGTGCCATGGAAGGAGGAAGCAGCACATCATCCACGTCTTCAACATCGAATCGCTTCCCTTGCTCTGGCAGCCTGGCCTCCAGAGCATGCATCTGCTGGCGTCCAGTAAGGTGTGTGGGTGAAGAGCAACAACTCCTTTAGCGCCTCGAAAGGTTAAGTTCTGTCCGTCTGGAAGCTCGTAAAGCTTAACTTCATCAAATCACTCTTGCATGCCTGTACTTGGTGATCTGAACAATTACTCTGAAGATAACAATGTGCAAAACAACAACCACTGTTGATTTCCTCTCATCTTGTTTTGTAATTCTGTATTGTTTTTCATGTTTTTTTATTCTCTTTAAAAGAAAAAAAAGAAAAAAATAACTACTTCAATGCAACATGCAATAATCTCTACCTATAAATAAAAATAGCTCTAAAATTTATCCTCAAATGTATTTTTTACAGGCTAAAGAAGTTCTACATCTTTTGATGAACATTTCCATTTTAATTTCTAATCCTTTAATTACTCTGGCATTTTTTGTATGAGTCCTCAAGTTCTTCAGTTGTTCTCTAGGCCTTAGAATATCAACCTGGCTTTCTGTTCCAGTGAATCAGACCAGTGCTTGAAGCCATTTTCTACACCTTTGAACAGTTTGGTTCTCAATCACTGACCCTGTACACTAATTTACCCACCTTTTTCTAGAAAAGCCATTTTGATTTCTCTTCCTAACTACAAAAAGCTATTTCTCCATTGTCTTGATGATATTGTTAAGCACTCTCGCTGTACAATTCCTCCTACCTTTCAGGCAATTATATTGAAAAGACTGATTCTGAAATCCTGGGGCTGTTCTGTTTCACTGAAGTTCTGCTTCACTGCAGCGCTTTATGCTGGAATAGAATTCAGTGCATCATTTTACAGAGTATTTTAACTAGAGTTTTGTATCATTTTGTACATTTTATATCTTAAAATATATCTTTTATATACTTAGTAGTAGTAGATTGTAGGGATTATTTTTTAACTATCACTAAAACATGGAAAGATTGTGCCAGGCAATTGTGTTGTATTAGATTTTGTGATTCCATGGAATACTAACTTTGAGAATCACTACGTTAATCGTATCTGTGGAAGCTATAAAAATATGAACAGTTAACACTTAAAAGTTACCTGTTATGCACAAAGAAAAGGTTGCTCCAGGACATTTAGGTATATTACCTCAACATGACAACTTTCTGTCCAAACCTTAGCAGTAAAGAATGGAGATATGGAGAAGTTAAAAAATGTATCTACAGTCATGACACCAGGACCGATGAGATGAAATCGCTAAAATGGATGCAAGGAGCCTCTGCAGAGCTCGTGCTCCTAACCACAGCCTGAGAGGGCCACCAGCGTCAGATTTTAAACCATTTGTCATGTCTGATATTAAAATTAAGGTGCTAAATTTATTTAATTCTACCACCTAGACATTCAACAATTTTATGCATTTTAAAACTATTTTGAAGTCTGTCATGTGATTTAAAATCTAAAAGTCTCAATGGATTTCTATCTGTCTCTGATGCCCAGGCTCCCGGCAGATGCCATGGGAATTTCACTCTCTCTAGAAGTACGTGTTGATTTTTAAGATGATTCCTTCTGGAGTTTTCTCAAAGTATAAAAAACAGAACAACTAGTCTGAAGAAGTCCAGACATTTACCCTACACTTATAAAATGTAAGATTCATACAGTTTAAGAATAAGGATCCTGAAAGGTTTCCATGCCTTAGCCAAGGTTATGAATTAAGAGAGGAGCAATATTGCGTCATCAAAGATGGCCCTGCAGATCTATCTCCAAAGTAAGCGCGAAGTACCACGGAGAACACAATGCGATTTACTCAGCATCATCCAGCTGGGTTGGCGCACTTGGCCTTTGAAGGCAGCCAGGCTTCTCCATGAACTAGACACTAAGGTGCGTCGTTTGAAATTGCTTTGAAGGGAAAGTGCTGCCCCTGCATGGTCGGCAGATGGTCTCCAGGTGCCTCCTGCGCTGATCCCCTGCAGCTTTAATGCCAAGGATTTGCTGAGCACAAATAGAGGCTGTAGAGTACATAGTGTGTGCCCGTGGGAGGACCACTCACACACAGACCTCTTGAGTGGACTCCCTGAGACATGCCTCTGGTGTACACCTTAGTGCTTTCAGTTTAGGAGAACTGAGATAGCCTTATTTTAAACCAGAAGAGTCTTTGGGCTGTGGTTAGTTTACTCAGCCCATGTTCTATTGAGAATGTGAACCATAATATCACCTTCTGTTTTGTTTTATATTGCCTATCGAATCGCTAGCCCATTCCAAACCTTGCCCTCCTTTTGGTGGAATCATCATATTTGCCAGTATACATATATGATAATAGCATGGTAATCCCATGACCCTTCTCTGTACTGAGATACAGTCAATGTGCACTGAGGTAGGAACTAAATCACACATTCACCTTCAGTCTAAACTTCCCATTTCTGACCACAGACACCAGCGCCTCCAGTTTGCTGACATCATTATGTTCCTGAATTCCTTTGTCTTGTTATTACGTTTAACCGTTCACTGTTGTGTTTTCTCCCTTTGTAGCAATACACTGCTTTCTCCCCTTCCCGCTGACTCGTGCCGTGATCTGTCATGTATTGCTTCAGTCATTTTCATGTTTTTAACTTCTATGTCTTGCAACTCACTGCAAACCAAAACTGTTTCCAGAGTGTCAGGAAATGCATAGAAATAGGGGACGTTTTTCCCTGATCACAAGACAGAGCATTTTGAGCAGTTAGTGAAATGTAATAAACACTGGCACAGGGTTCACCCTCTATGAAAAATACATGATTTTTTTATTGTTCATTATCCAAAACAATCATATTTCATTAAGCATGTCATTACACGTATCGATCATTTGCATGCATCATTTTTGAATACTATTAAACATTACAGTATTTCAAAATGCAAAGTCTAGCAGAAAGTTGTATGGACAAAATGTTCTTCAACATGTTTCTAAGTTGTAATTTTCTTAAACATTCTTTCAGAAGGTGTTCACCCCTGCCTTTGCTTTCTACCGTGTCCATAAGACACCAACTTCAGTCTGGAACTCTTGACTCGATCTTTAATAAAGACTGAATTAGTTAAAATAAATCACTGAAAGCCTGGCTTTAAAAACAATCAACTATCTTTATACACTTTGTCAAAATATCACAAGTTTTGACACTTGTTAGTTGTGCTTTTCTTTGGTGTTTCACTGGACCAACAAAGAATGAAATACTGTAAATAAAAATCCCTCTTGCACTATTTCTTATCACAAAGATGAAAACATTGCCCAAAATAATTCAATGTTAATTTATAAACATTTAAAAGTAGGTCAGAAAATATAGGAAAGGCACTGACAATCTGCAGTCGTTAAAGAAACGCCTGTTCAGGGCTGGGGATTTAGCTCAGCGGCAAAAGCGCCTGCCTGGCAAGCTCAAGGTCGTGAGTTCGGTTCCCGGTTCCGGAGGAAAAAAAAAAAAAAGAAAAAGAAACGCCTGTTCACTACCCTCTTTGAGCCCCTTTCATCAAATATAGACAAACATCAGCGTTAGAGATCTTTATGAAAATCTTCGCTTCCTAAGATCCAGACAATCCAGCAATGGGATATTTTTACAAACATAAGTTATCTGGGAATCATGAGCTGTGAAAACCAGCTTTTTCTGCTGTGACATCAATTCGTGATAAGCAGGGTGTCTGCTGGCTGAGCCTTGGAGTCTCTGGCCCGTTCTTAAGCGGCCAGCAGGGGAATTAGATGCCTCTGCATTTTATACCAACGTCAGTACATTGTAACTTTCTTTGGCTTTGTCTACAAATTATAAAGTATGTTTCACAATCTCTATGAAGATAATTTAGTCTCCCTAATATGAATCTGAAAACTTTTTATTTTTGAAAGATTGCATATATGGCCCGAAGAACTAGTAACAATTCTAAACATGAGAGAAAATAATAATTTTCATATTTGTTCTGGTAATGAAGGTAAAGACAATGCTATTTTAAGCAAATCTTCCTCTAAGAGGAATTATATCCTTCATTTTATAAAACAAAATGAAGCTGGTGCTTGTAGTTAAAGGTAAAGTTCTGCAAACATAAAAGATTGCATACGTACAAAATAAAATATGTATTAACTCTTGTTGTTCTCCCATTATGTTGCTATGAAACTTTGTTTTATTTCTTCATATAACTAAGAAGAATGTGTTTTGTATTTTCTTTGTTAACACTTACTTGTATTACATTAAAAGAAAAAACATTAAATACTTAACAGATAAAGTCTCATTTTGAGTTGTTTACTGAAGACATGTGTGGAACCCAGATTCTGTAAATGACTTCACATGACCCTTAGACTTGGATGCCTGAAGTCACTCAGTTTTAAAGAGGAAAAACTACACATTCTTCTGCTTTATCTGGGCCATTTGATAGATATCTAAAAGAAAGTGCTAAAACTATATGGAATTCAGTTTTTGGAATTCAGTAGTGGAAATTCAGTTATTGGATACACAACAATTAAAAGGGGAGGAAAAACACCTCGTAGGCTATGAATGTTTTGAGACCAAGAAAATATACAAGCATCTTTTTCTTTTCTTCTGCTACAGTTTTCATATTTCAGTGCTCAGAGTGAATCCTTGCTCAGAGAATCATCAGCGCGGAGAACACAAACCTCAGAAGAACTCACTGTACAAACTTACTCCAGAGCCTGGACATACTATTGTAAATCACAAAGCAAATAAACAAGCTGAAAAGTCTTCTGTCACACCAGCCTGATGGCATCATGTCAGAAGCTCCTAAAGCTGGGCACTAGAGTAAAGAAAAAAATGCTGGATCTCTGTTTGCCATTCATCTAAGTCCTGAAATTATTATCTTTTTGTAGTAAATGGAAGCAAAGGTTCTAAGTAGGAAAATTTTGAAATATTATTATAGGCACATTGCATTGCTAGACAAAACTGTAATTTTTAATTATATGAAAAACTAAATTCGTGTGACCCAAGTTAACGATTCATTTAGTGGACATTTTAAAAATTTTATAGAGAGAAATCTGTGGAAAATTTCTTCTACTTGCTGCTTTGTTATACAGCAGGACATACTTAACTCTATTTTACTTTGCCTTTTGCCGTTGGAAAAAAAATGAGACAATGATGCATTCATCCTAATTGATACAAAGAGAGCTCTCAGTCCGGAATGTGGCTGTAGGTGTACACGGCACATGCACATATACATATGTGTGTACGTGTGAGTGTTAAGCTTAACTGTCAGCTTTTTTGGCTTGGGACCTGCCCGGGGGTTGGGGGAGTGCCCTTCTGGGAAGGTTTGGGTGGTCAGAGAAGCGGGAGTTTGGGGTCCACATCTGGTCACTGACTCTTTTCTGTCATTGTTCCTCGGCTCTGCTCCCCAGCTGCTATGAACTAAGCAACTTTGGTCCGTCACACCCTTCTGCAAGGAAGTTTATGCCTTCAAGTTAGTTGCCCACAGAATAAACCTCTGAAACTGAAACCAAGTACCTGGATTACTGGTTAGATGTGTGGGGAGCTGGTTTGAATCAAGGGAAAAGTAGGAAGTGAATAGACTGATAGCACTTTAGAGTAGAGGCTGGGAAATAATGCATGAGTGGGCATTCCTTAAATATTTTTGTACGTTGGGTGCTGTAACAAATGATCTACAGAAATCAACTAATTTAATACTAGACTGTGAGGAGCTTGCGCATGATGAAATCGAAGGTCATGTATTAGTTCCCCTTTGCCACAAATGGAATGGTTTAAAACAACACACATTTATTGTTTTACACCGCTGCAAGTGAGAAGTCCAAAATCAGTCTCACTGACTAAACCTGAGATGTCAGCAAGATGACAGTCAAATCCATCTTCTTGTTTCGCTCAGCTTTTAAAGGCTACCTGCATTCGCAGGCTCATGGCCTCTTCCTGCAAAATTTTCAGCATCATAGATACTATACTCTGCTATTTACCATGGGAAAGTTTCACAGAATATGTCTAACCTCGATTTTGAAGATCTCCACCATTCAATGAAGAAGTAGAATAAAGTCAATATACTAGTTATGAAGCAATGGGAATTAATCAGAATTAGCCCATCGTGTGCATGCACGTGCATACGTGCGTGTGCACACACACACACACACACACAATTTTTTGTATAGCAGTCAGAGGTCAGAAACTTTTGACAGCCAAAAGAATAATTTAGGTTGAAGAAATTTGTGTTCTGGGCTGACCTTCAATTTTGGTTGTAAATACTCATATTAAACAGTTGATGATTTAAGGGGAAGTTGAACTGGAAGTAGTTTGAATGTCTGGAATCACTATCCCAATATATTCCAAATTCATTTTATAAAAGCTCCAATTTAAACTTACAATTATATATGAACCCAAATGTAACTCAGTAGGTGGGAAGCCTATAAATTATTGTGAAACCTGATTAGGTTGTTGTTATTACATAGATGCCATTGTCTATTCCACTCCTTAATTAATACAATAGAGTTCATTTACATGAGAAAACATTATTAATGGATGAACAAGATTTTACTTCCTAAAATTAAGTTTGACTACCTTAATTTCTTTTTTTTTTTTTTTTAGTTTTTTTCCCGTACCGGGAATTGAACTCTCGACCTTGCACTTGCCAGGAAGGCGCTGTGCTGCTGAGCTAAATCCCCAGCCCCTCCTACCTTAATTTCTTAAAAGAGTGCTTATTCTTTAGAAGTTTACAAGTCAAATTGTTTAATTTTAAGTAAATTTTATAGTCTTTTATCTTCATCTTTCCATGGAAATTCATAGGAATTATTGGTGTGCAGAGCAAGATAATATATTTGATACACACCATCTAATAAGAGAACCTGAGGAGGTGCTGAGAAGACAGCCTTGTGATGGTGAGGCTGAATCAGCATTTGAAAATGGCTCACTGTGATCAGTCTGTTGGTTAGTTTGTCCCGTTGCACAATTGCAAGGAATTTAAAAAATGTCCTTTATTTTAGTGTTTTAATGAAATCAAACATACTACTTGGTGAACAACTAGCTAGAGTTAGCATTTTTGCTGATTGAAATTGTACAAAAGGAGAAAATAGCAAAAATTAATAAAAAATAAATAAACCCATAAAGAAAACTGTGACCATATGTTAATTGAAAATTACTAGACAAAAGTTAAGTGACAAAATGTCCACTTTTTGAATGATACTGTTACACTGATTTAGTGATAGCATTTCCTAAGTATCTGCTACCTACCATTTTTTCTACTGGGTAAAGGAGATGAAAAGTTGCATTGGACAGTTTCTAGCATATTTGTAATGATAATGTGAAAATTATACATACATATGTTGCAACACAAATATATGGGGGAGATGCAAGGAGCTCAGAGGTGAGAGACTCACATGGTTTGGGACAGATGAAAAATAGAACTGAGTAAGTATGACAAGCAGGACTGTGTCCCATGATATGAGAGGGTCGGAATTTCAAGCTGTAGTAAAGTGTTCAGAGTAATAAAAGGTGGAGTTTTGGATGTGCGTCAGGGAAAGGTACGGAGTCATATTCTGCACTAAAAGGGCTTGGCACACCTCACTGAAGGACTGGGATTTCATCCTGAAAAAGCAAGGTGGCTCATAATAGCTCAAATGAATAAGATTTATTCAGCAATGCTTGATCCTAGGAAGAAAGCCAAAAGATGGAAAACACATGGAATTCTACAGGGTCTGCACAAGAAAAGCGAAAGGCAGGGAAAAGGGAGGAGAAAAAGCAGAATATGAGAAAGAGAGAAGGAAGGAAGGAAGAAAAGAAGGAAGAAAGGAAGGAAGGGAGGTTCGGTGGGAGGGGAGAAGAAAGGACAGATAGAAAAAATTTCCAGGACCATGTATTTGTTAAATACAATTGTGGAATATAATGGTACATTTACATGTCTGTTTGTTTTTCAGATAAAGTATAGCTCATGTGCATAGTATTAATGTGTGATATTTATATAGTCCTTTAGAACTTACAGTATATGTTCATGTTTATAACCTCATTTAGAATCTGTGTCAAGAGAGGTAAATCTCTATGGTTTAGGTTATAAAAGTTAGAGAACCCATTTGGAACTATCTAACTACTAAGTGATGAAGCTGAATTCTGAAATTGGCTCTTACCCAAAATTTCAATGTTCTTTTTGTCTAAGCATCTATATCATCAGAGGTAGTAAGAAATGTGCATAAATTCAGATTTATTTTATGTAAACATGTCAGAGAGCCTGGGTGCCAAAATATGAGAAAAGAAAGAATCAAAAGGATCTTTTACTTCAGTAACAAGAGATCATTTACTTCAATACAAAAAGAACCTTTACTTCAGTAAATAGAGTAGAAGGTTCTGAGCCCTATACTCTTTGTTAGGCTCTGTGCTCTGTGGGAAGAAAATGGATTCTTCTACCTCTTGACTTCTCCCCAGTGTCCAATTTCTCACACCAGATCTTGATAGCGCAAATGGATGAAACTTCTAAAGGCATGACCTCGCAAGCAGAATCTAAAGCTTGAAACACACATGCACACTCACATCTAATAGGTACATGATAGATAGATAGATGATAGATAGATAGATAGATAGATAGATAGATAGATAGATAGATAGATAGATAAGCAATATACAGATGGGAAAGAAAGGGGGGAAGGTAGGGAAGGGGAAAGGAGAGGAGAGGAGGGGAGGGGAGGGAAGGAGGGGAGAAGACGGGAGAGGAGAAGAGCAAGAAGAGGGGAGGGGAGGAGCGGGAGGGGAGGGGAGTGGAAGAGAGGGCAGAGCATTAAAAATGTCTTGAAAATTAACTTGACCAACGCTTTCATTTTTATAATAAGGGAAAAAAGTCCAGAAACGCAAACTGTTGGAGGCGCCTTAATTAGCAGCGGAGCTGAGTCTCAGCTCGGCTTGCGAACTGTACCTGCGGAGGTCTCCACCGCCCGTGGCTGAGCACAGTGGCTGCGTTCTGCCAGAGCAGAAAGTGAAAAGGGACCCGCCCGTGCCCATCCGGGGCGGGGAGCTGGAGAGAGGTGACCTGCGGCAACGCTTCCCACACTCACAGACTTCGCGGAGAAATGAAATTTCAAACACATGCATTTCATCTTTCACTTGCCAGTATTTTAATTTTGCCAAGAAAAGACATTTAAAAATAAACAAAGGTAAAGCAAGTATAAATGACTTTCGCAATTATTTCACACAGAAACAGACTCTGCCATGCTGGAGTTTAGAACTCTCTTATTGTGGAATAGTCTGCTTTACGACAATTTCGCCTTTTTGTGGCTGTTCTGCATTTAGTTAAGTATTACTGCATAGCCAGTCACGGACCAGCTCTGCACTGCTGGTCGGTATCTCAGAACTAAGAGAGGGTGGTAATAAGCCCTACACGGAGGGGGACAGGATCCGGCTTTAACTTCTATGAATCAAAGGATGCACCATGTGGGCTCCAAAGTAGTTCCTTTGGAGTTCAGACAAAATCGTATACAGTGAAATCCCCCAGCCCGCTCTGGAACTCTAAAGTTCTAACAAAAATGCAGCGTCTGAATCAGACAGCACTGCGGATGCGTCTGAGAGCCGGGCCTTCAGAAAGTTCCTTGGCAAGTCTTGTCTCTCTTGCCTGAGGAGGAAAGGCTGGCAAGGAAGGGATGGATGCTGCTGAGCTGGCACTGAGCACCTCTTCTAAAACCGCGAGTAGCTTTCTGATCAGGTTTCCTGAAAGTGAATGTCAGGCCCACCAGCACTGCTTATCTTAAAATTCTCAGCCCCCGCATCTTCTGTGGTCACTGTTATTCCTGAGGTCATTTTGGTGCTGTCTTCATAGGATAAAAGTAAACGGTGGAAGGAAAGCAAAGAGGGAAAGGAGGACACACAGAGAGGGATCAAAAACCGAGATGAAGGCCCGCTCTCAGTACGGAAGGGCCCTTTAGAAGTAATGACACGTGCCTCTCTGCACAGAGGGCCCCCGTCTCAGTCAGAGTCACTGGTGATACATTCAACTCTTATTTGTCTAGAAATGAAAAGTATAAAACAGGAAATGGAGCAGGGCTTTATAATACATCGAAAGAATAATACTATTTCATCCTGTGGTATAGGGATCTGTGGAAGGGAGACAGAAAATCTGCACATTCACTTAAGCCTTAATGAAATCTTAAAATGTTAAGTTTGAATCTTTGGATCAAACACAGTTTAAACGTTCAAAGAACTTCACCACAGTAAATCTAGAAAAAGCAAGGTAGAAGCAAATTTAGCTAAGACTTTTCGTCCTCAGTCTTTTGTAGTCACACCCATCATATAATTACAGCTTAGCACTTGCATTTAATTACACAGTGCTGAGCACTACTATGAATTTCATACCAAATCTGAGCTAAAGAGCTTGCCTGCTGTTAGGTTTTGCTCCTCTGTAGAAAGAAATGAATTCTAGAACCAAAAAATACAAGTCCTGGTTAGAAAAGACGGAATAAAAGTGTTTATGGTCATGCCCTACACAGATGTGTCCATGGAAAAAAGAAACAGGTACGAAGAAATGTTAGAAATTTGTTTAGGCAGATAAAAACCCATCAATAAGTGCTTGGTGTATTCTCCTCATCGTCTTTATAAAAAATTATTCAAGAAAATTTTTGTTCAGATGCCAGGATACAGAAGGGCTACTGTAAGGCTTTCAGGCTAAAGTTTTAAGGAAAACCCACAGCATTTAGCAGAGCCATATACACCTCTGGTGGTGTTATCCCACTTCCGTTTTCTCCCTCCTGAACTTTAGAGGTGTTAAAAATTCTACTTGCAGTAGAATCTGTGGTACCAACCACAGGAATTATTATGACTTTAGTGCATAAGTAATTGCCAACAGGAAAATTCCTGATTTTTCAAAAATAAATGATGCATAAAAGGCACATAAGCATTCTGTTAATAAGTCCCAATGCATTCAAGAACATATCTTAACTCAACCAATGGAACTGGCTTTTTATTCAGCGGAGACCCCTTAAATGCATTGCTTCAGTGCACAGTAAATCTATTCTTTTAGCAGGTTTATTCCTTTATCTGGTAGTCAATTAAGTGGCCTTTCATGAAATGTAGCAATGACATACATTTGTGGAGGTAGGTATATTCTTATAACTTGTATGATTATCTTTGGGCTTCAGCATGTATTATTTATGAGTGTTATTTCTTGAGCAGGTTATGCCTTCATCAAGTAATCATGAGCACATTTGAAGTATAAATATGAGACTATTGCACGTGGAAAGTACCATGGTTTTAACAAGGTTCATTCTCCCACAAATATCTCATTCAATTTTCTGGAAATTGTATTTTGAGAATAAAATTTATTTTGTAATTTCCCTCCTAACTTTCCAAATTGTAATGCCTACACTACTAAGAAAAGCAATCATCTCTCTTGCATGCATTCAACTAAATGTTTCCAGGTACAGAAATGCCATTTCATACATCTAAGATGAACTGAAAGAAAGCTTTCGAAATGCAATAGCATCTACAATAATGCCTCAGCTTAAGGGAAACTTCACATAATAAATGTCAGAAAACTCATTGATAAATTTGTTGCATGTAAAAATGTGATTAGATTTTTACTGTTTTGGCTGGCAGAGTTTTGTTGTTACTTGTATTTGTTGAAATTTTAATGTGACTGACAAATCAATTTCTCTCTATTGCAAAAAGAGAAAAAGCTAAACATTATTATTCTACTTTGAATGACTAAATCTCTAACTATTGCATAATCTAATTTGCACACAAAGCAATTGAAGTATTCGATAGGCCAAAGTTATAGTTTTTCTTTGTAATCTGGTCATTAAGTTAGTATTTTACTCAACCATCCTAAATTTAATTGACTATTTTTTAAGGAATTGTTTAATAAGTAAATAAAGTAGCAATGTGGTTGGATGTTATAAGCAGTCAACACTATATTAGCTTTAAAGGTAGGCACTGAACACAATTTACAGAGGAATCAGTTCTTGTTAAATACAGGAATATTATGAGTCAGTAACGGTATGACATTCTTTTTCTGACTATAGCTTGGATTATAATGTGACAAGAAAAAAATCTAATGTTTCCAAAATGACAGGTTTTTAAATTTGTGTTGCCTGAAGTAGTTCAACTGAACAATTTACTATAATTTGATTGATTGAAAATTGAAGTGGTTCATCTAATCTGCCAGTCGAGCCTAGTATGGCTTTGATTTTGCATGTATGGTGATGTATCCTAGTTTTAGAGATAATACTGTTTGTATTAGATTTTTTCTCCTTCATAAAAAAGGAGGGCTTTATGACACAAGAACAATCAAAATGTGTTAGAGACTAGCATGGAGTCAGCTTTGTTGGAGTGTAAATTTGTAAGCCCGAATGTAAGGCTAAATAATATAAATAAAGCCTGAGAACATAGTTATTGGTGGGAGTTAAATTAGTCATGTGCTGAGCATAGGGCTCCTAAGTGTGGGGTAGAGGGTATCTGCACCTAAGAAAAATGGTCAGATGGCAGCTATTCTTCCTTTAGTGTGAGTGAATGATGCCTTGCTCAAGAGGAATCTTATAAACATCAATTATATTAAAAATTCTAAACACTAGAGATGGAAAAATGCATTTGAAAGAATAACAAAAGGTTAATACTGTTAAACAATTTAAATATATGCAAATTTAGGTAGCAAATTGATAATCAAAGAACAAGAAGCTATTTATAATTAACTGCTGAATATTGATGAATTTTCAGATTTAAACGTGGCAAATTGAAATTAGGATTCCTGAGTTAATTTCAGAGTATTATCTTAAAATATGTGGTTCTCATTGGTGGGAGGTAAATTAGCCACATTCTGATCATTTCAATATATTGTGAAATAAATTTCCTCATATGTAACAATAAATCTATCAATAAATTTATATAAAGGTTCCCCCAAAAAGACATTGATCAACAAGAGCTATGAAGAGGAAAAAGGCTGTAGGAGAGCTCTCAGCAGGAATGTGCTGTGTACAGCATGGCATCCTGGAAGTGGTACTGTTGTGCAAAGGAAATGCAGTGTGAAAAAAGATAGGATGGAAGGGAAAGAGTGATGTGCTCTAGAATCAACCGGCAGCTTCTCTTTATTGCAGAGTAGATGTAAATGAGACAGACAACTGGCAAGGCATGAGGCTTCGTGTTAACACGCAGGGTATTTTCGCCACATTTAGAGGTCACCGTGTTCAGACATCCTTTTCCATTTACTTTAATTCCTGTGTAAATTTGATTGTTTCATTCTGGAAAACTTTGTTTATATTTTTCTTCTCCTGAAATCAATAAAGCAATTAAATCTTGGAATAAAAAGGAAACAGACCAAGAGATTTAGGACTTACCATAATTTTTATTGTCTTCGTGACCACGGACAACATGATGGGTTTTCCCCCTTAAATATTCAATTAGTTTTCTCCTTCTTGAAATTTGAAATAATAATCTAAGTAATATTGTCCTTTAGAAAATTCAATAATTTATTGTGATTAATCGGTTTTTGCTTTTGTGATCAGCAAATCAATCTGGAATACTTAAAAATTTGCTGATCTCCCCTTTATTTTTAATTTTAAAAATAAAAGGAGGAAAACATTAATAGACAGACAACTTTTTACAAAATAGCAAAAGAACAGTACAGACAATACAGAGTTACAAACAAAGTGGTGGAAAATTAACAATGCTTGTTGTATTACATATTGATATCTTCAAAGTGGTTTCTCATGAAAAGAGATAGAGATGTGCAATATTGATCAATCAAGGACTCATTGACAGTTTCTCCTGTATACACATACATACAAAATTTCTCCTTCTTTCCCTTCTCTTTTCCCACATCCCAGTTGCCCTTTGCCCTTGAGTGTTTTCCTGTCATTTCACAATGTTTATCATACCTCCAAGTTTAAATTAACTCTTTCAGGTTTTACACTAGTGAGACAATGTGGTGCTTGCACATGCAGGTCTGATTTATTTCACTTATGAGTATGGTCTCTAGTTGTGACCATTTACCTATAAAGGCCTCGACCTCATCTTTCTTTATAGCTGAGTAATATTCCATTCTATGAAAGTACCACAATTTTCTTATCCAATCCTCGGTGAATGTACATTTGGGTTGCTTCCACAATTTAGCAGTTACAAATTGTGCTGCTATGAACATAGGTGCACATATATCGCTGTGATATGATGTTTGTAGATCTTCTGGGAAAATACCCATAAGGGGAATAGCTGGGTTGAATGGGACCTCTAAACCTAGTTTTCAGAGGAATCTCCAAACTGATTTCCATAGTGGTTTCACCAGTCTGCATTCCCACCAGCAGTGGAGAAGGGTTCCTATTTCTCCACAGCCTCTCCAGCATTTGTTATTGGTTGATTTCTTAATGCTAGCCATTCTTACCGGGGTAAGGTGGAATCTCAATGTTCTTTTAATTTTCATTTCTCGAATGACTAATGATGTTGACCATTTTCTCATATATTTATTTGCCATTTGTATTTCATTATCTGAGAAGTGTGTATTCATCTCAGCTGCCCATTTTTGGATTGGGCCTTTGAATTTGGAGGGCTGATATTTTTTAATTCTTTATATGTTCTAGAAAGAAGCCCTCTGTCTGAGGGACAATCAGCTAAAATTTTTTCCAAGTTTGTGGGTTTTCTTTTGACTCTGCTGATGATTTCTTTAGATGTACAGAAACTTTTCAGTAGGACGAGATCCCAGTCATGGATTCTTTCAAGTGTTTCACGTGCAATTTGGTTTTTGTTCATGAACTCTCTGCCTACCCCTATGTCTTCGAGGTTTTTACCTACTTTCTATTCCAATAGATTTAGTATTTCTGGTTTAATATTGAGATCTGTGAACCATTTTGACTTGAGTTTGGTGCATGGTGATAGGCTTGGGTCTATTTTCAGTCTTTGGCAGGTGGCAAGCCAATTTTTCCAGCACCATTTATTAAAGAGGCTATCGTTCTTCCAGTAAGTTTTTTTGGCCCCTCACCTCCCTTTTAATTATTCCTTTCTGAACAGATTTCTGACTTGAGTCAAGATTCTTTGGTCAATTTATTATGATTATTTATGATAGTGTATATTAATTTCTATTTTATTTATGTTACTCCAAAAATTCATCCAACAAGGCTTCATTTACTTTATGTTGACTGCTAAGAACTAGAAATTGAGATACCAAAGGACCAACAAAGTTTATCAGTGAACTTGTAAAATCACATTTTAATCGTCTAAAAATAATATCCTATGCATAGTTATAATAACAGTGAGATCCATACATTTTTATTCTTTAGATGAATGCTGCTTACATGGTAGATTCCTACAGTGTAAGTAAAATCTCCACAAAACCATAGCACACCAAATCTAGCCTACCACCTCGTTTTGTAAATAAAATTTTACTGGAACACAGTAATGTCCATTTTTTGTGTTTCATTTGTGCTACCTTCTTGCTACAGTAGCAAAATTAAGCAGTGGGATCAGAAATGATGCAACCCATCAAGTGAAAACTGTGTATGATCTCACCCTTTATAAATAAAGTTTGGCAACCTGTATTATAATTAGTACCATTTCATTATATTTTTATAGACAGGCATGAATTTTAACTTCAGTATCCTTTTCCACTCTATAAGGGGAAAGGTTTTATTTGATTACTGCTGAGCATTTTTACTTAAAGAGGTAGAGTCACTGTATCTGAGAACTCAAACTGCTTTCAGAATTGACCTGTATAGTCAAATTTTTTTTAAAAAAGTAAGTAAACCAACAGTTAAAACAATCCAAAACAAAACTGTACCAGAGCAACATTCACAGAAAACTAGATCATGTAGAAAGAACACAGTTTTCTGAAGAAAAGTATATACACACATATACATATGTAATATAACATTTATATAATAGAATCTGAAAGAGAGAGACGGGGATGGGCAGAGGTAGAGACAGAGAGCTGCATTTATAAATACACCCAGTGGAAGTTCCGGGAATTTGCAGGCACGCCTTCCTCCCATCCTCAGGGACAAGTTTTGACACATCACGGTGAAACTGGTCTCCAGAGATTCTACAGACTGTGACTTAGCTGTCTTTGGCACAGAGGTTCCCTGTAAGAATTCACTCCCAGTTTGATCCTAGCAATACTTGTCACAGGACAACCAGACGTAGGTGGCACGATTCCATCCTCATTCTCTGCAGTGAACCTGTTTTAACTTCCTTTTCCGTTTCTTTCTCCTGTTCACACTACCCCCCTACGTACCTGCAGTCCGCCCTGATGTAAATACCCACTTAGGAGTGAGAGAAGTGCTCAGTCTTCTTTTTTCTACACTTTCTAATTATTTTTATTGGGATTCATCCCAAATAGTGTGCCCAAGCCTTCACCTCTGGGCTGTGCTTCTCTGCCATTACAGAAATAAAGAGCAGAAAAATTTCAGTCATAACTATAAAATTAGAAGCATGAATAACTTACAGAGCACAGCGGTAACATTAAAGTTGCAAATTAAACTTTTCTAAGATTGTGACCTGTGACAAATCTATTCTTATGTTTAGTGAACAAATCTGCATTTTTTTCACCCCACTGGCAACATCTTTAAAATAGAAAGCTCTAATAACTTTCCAGAACACTCTGGTTTAGCAAACTGTTCTTCAAAAATGTTTCTCATAATTTCCTTTAATGACTATACCCAGAAGACACAAAAATGAATATTATGAGTAAGTGATGCCACGGTAAGAAGAGGCAGGTATAGGATACCCCTCCCGGGGACATTAACTTTAGTCATAGATTATTTGAAGAAAAACAACATGAAATAAGCTCTCCCATATGTATAACAGTATCAGAGTGTAGAGCAAGACGCTCATGTTAGCTTTAAAGAAAATGCAAGGTATATAAACTTCATCGACTTTTTGCCAATACACTTCTCCCCATCTTCCATCAATCCCTTCGCCTTGCGACTAAATACTCACGTTTTGCCTCTGGATGTACTTTATTGGAAATATTTGCAAAGGAGTATGAGCCTAAAGACATTTGATACACAGTGATATCATGTAGTCTGCATGTCAGCTAATGTAGGGGGATCTTTTTTTTAACACTTTGGTGACCTCATTTTTGAAAGGAGATAACAGTATGACTTTAACAAAATAAGAAAGCCTCTTTCTTAGCAGCCTACATGTCCTTTACAAAAAATAGAAATTGGAGTAAAAATGAAAAAAAGGAAAACATTTTTGGAATCCAATAAGCTAAGAATTTTGAAACAGACCAAATTAAAGGGAAAAAAGGTTTCCAAATAAAACCCACCCAATTTCCTGCACCAGGCCTCCCTTGGGTGCATCTATCTTTTACCAGAAACTATTATGAACTATATGCTTTTGAGAACTTTTAATTTCAAAAAGCATGTACTTGTTCACCAGCATTGTATAAAAATCATTTACATGCATTTATGCATTTGTATATGCTTAAGAATGCATACAAAGCTCTCCTATCATGTGAAGAAATCAGTGAATGACGTCAGCTTGATTTTGGCCCAGAAACTTCGATAAAGTATCACACCAGTGGTTTTAATCCTTTAAGCACTGAGACTAACTGAACATCTGGAAGTTTTACAGGGCAGGAATTGAAAATTGCTGAGTTAAAGAAGGCCTCTTATTATTCATCACAAAATAAGACTGACACAATAACATTTGGATAAGCAATATTTTGTTAATGTTACAAAACTTGTGCTCCAAAGCAATTTAAAGTTGCTGTGTTTGTTGATATTACCTTTTAATGTGACAACCATGACACCATTTTCCATAACAGATGGATTAATGTCATTTTTTTTTTCAAAAAATTACTTCACCTAGACAGGTGTTTCCTGTGTATGTTTGACATGAAATTAAACATAGTTCCAGCTGTTCTGTTTGTAGCAAAGCCAGTTAATTTTATTAGAACATTTAATCACAGATCAACAGTGTAATAGAGGGCAGTGAATGTGAAGCCGAGATTTAACAGAACTTCCTAATGAATTGTGAATTAGTTTATATAGGGAGATCCAGGAGAGCACAACACTACTTATGTGAATCCCATGAATGTGCTGATTTGAGCTTGTTATTTTCCTTGAGCTCTGATCTTATTACATTTAACAGTTTCACTAGTGCTGTTAAGTTGTGTGTGTGTATATGTGTGTGCACAAGTATGCCTGTTTAAAGCCGGCAGTGCTGTCATTATACAGCTACGTAGAGTGAACACAGCACTTTTCTTGAAGTCTCGTATTTGTAGTGTTTTGTAAATAATGCTGTGTAGGCCTGAGTGGAGGCTGCTCTTCTCTTGCGGGCCTGAGGGTGCATCAGGGTGTTACTGATGTGCACGGGAGATCTCTCTGCCTGCGGTGCCCTGAGTCAGGACTGCGGCGCGCAGCTCTGCTATGCCAGACTTGAACATCATTACATGCCTAGTTATTTCTCCCCTAGATTAGCTATAGATTTCCCATTAATTATAACATCAGGTTGATTCATCATTAATAAAATAAATCTCAGGGAACTGTCACTGATTTCTTGACTAAAATGAAAACAAATGAAGAAAATCCAGTTCCTGTCTTTGTTACCCTCGTATCAAATTTGTCTCTGTAGCAGCCTGGCCACTCCAGAGCCAGAGCGAAATATTCATAATTTTCCACTTTGAAATATTAGTGTGCCTGTATGCACTAATGAGAACTTAAAGCCCTGCTATGATTGATGCTTTCTGTTGGCCTGTCACCTCATTGTGTAGAAGTTTGTTTTTAATGAGTTTCTCTAATGAATATTTTATATTGCTACTTGGATGAATGGCATATGGTAAATGCAAGGTAAATTACAGCTCTTTAAATAAATATTTTTCATAAATTATTTATTTTGTGATGCCTGTATTGGTAAGATGTCATGTCAGATAAAGATTGGAAAGTATTTACTGTAATACTTATTTGTAACTTGAAGAAGTAAAATTTTTTTAATTATTAACAAGCCTTCACTATACTCATTAAACTTACAGCAAAATTAGCATAAACTCTATCACATTACAAATTTGTGTAGACAGTTTCCATTCCATAATGCAAAAATAAGATAATATCTTATCTTTGTAAGAATTTTTATGCAATACTAGAAAAATAAGGGAAAACAACCAGTTTTACAAGAATTTTGAGACAGCACTTGGTAAGAACCAAATATGAATGATATAGAATGTTGAGAATCAGTCAGTCTCTGATTTCTGTTATTTTTTAAAAGTGGAATATAATTATTTTATTTGAGTAACCACATCATTATGGTATTTTTTATTTTTGTTTGTATATATTTGAATGAATGGGGTTTTCTTCTAATAAATGTTAATAGTACTATTTATTGATTGCCTTTATACACATTATCTCATTAAAATCTCAGGATAATCATAAAAATGTGGTGGCCTAACCTCTATTTCTGCATATAAGAACATTAAAGCTCACATAGTTAGGAAGTAATAAATACTTGAATCCAAAATAGATTGCCTATAATATGTTTGAGTTTCCAGGAAAATAAACAGGGCCTAAAATATATCATATCCTATAGCAGGATTTTAGATAGGCAAAGCAAATATCCTTTATCTTACACTACCTTATTATTATTAATAGCTGTGATAGCTAACACTGAAAAAGTGATTGCAGTGTGCAAGGATCTAGTGCTCTATCTAAGTCAACTTGGTGAGTCTACACAGCAATCCGCAGAAATGGATACTATAGTGGCCCCCATTTTAAAGATAAAGTTAACCACAGATTGCTTAAGAAAGTCAATGTTAGACTGAAAGTCAAAGGATGGAAAATAATTCTCCATGCAACAATAATCTAGAAAAGAGCAGATGTAGCTATTATATTTACAGACAATGTAAATTTCAAACTGAGAACAATCGAAAGAGATAAAAGTCACTACATACTTGTTAGGGGAAACTGCAAGGGGAAGAGAGAACAATCATAAACATGTATGCACCTAATATCAGAGAACCAAACTACAGAAGACAAATCTTAACAGACGTGAAAACCCAAATAATTAATAACACTATTGTAATAAGGGACCTCAACACCCCTTTGACACAAAGAGGTAGGTCAACTAGGCAAAAAAATCAGCAAAGAAATAGCAGACCTGAACCAAATCTGTGAATATATGGACTTAGTAGATGTATACAGAGTGTTCCACCCCACAACATCAAAATACACATTTTTCTTAACTGTACATGGGACTTTCTCTAAAATAAACCCCTTTCTAGCCCATAGAGCATACCTACCTAAGTGCAAAAGAATTGAAATTATCCCATGTATATTATGTGACCACAGTGCAATGAAATTGGAAATTAACAACAAAAGGAACTCCAAAAACTCCATAAACACTTGGAAATTAAGTAACAACCTCCTGAACAATCAGTGGGTTAAATAATAAACTAAAAAATACTTACAAACTGTATGATTAGACTGTAAAAATGTAAATACAACTTACCGGAATCTGTGGGATGCAATGAAAGCAGTCTTCAGAGGCAAATTTATACTGGTGAAGTCACACATAAAGAAAACAGAAAGAGAACAAATAAATAGCCTAATGCTGCAATTCAAACTTTTAGAAAAAGGAGAACAAGTGAATCCCCAAGCCCAAAGAAGGGAGAAGATTATAAAGACCAGGGCAGAAATTAATGCAATTGAGACAAAGAAAACACTACAAAAAATAAATGAATCAAAGAGTTGGTTTTTTGAAAGAATAAATAAAATGGGTAAACCCCTAGCCAAACTTATCAAAAAAGAAAGGAAAAAACTCATATTCATGCAATAAGGAGTGAAAAAAATGAAATCACTACAGATCCTATAGAAATTTAAAAGATCATTAGTACCTACTTTGAAAATCTTTACTCCCATAGGATAGAAAACCCAGAAGAAATGGACAGATTCTTAGATATGTATGAATTACCAAAGTTGAATCAAGAAGATATAAAAATCCTGAACAACCCAATATCAATTAATGAGATTGAAAACATGATTAAGAACTTACTGACAAAGAAAAGCCCAGGCCCTGATGGATTCACAGCAGAAATTTACAAGAAATTCAGAGAAGATTTAATACCAACACTCCTCAAGCTCTTCAACAAAATTGAAGAGGAAGCAATTCTCCCTAACTCATTTCTGGAGGCAATTATTATACTGATACCAAAACCAGAGAAAGACCCAACCAAGAAAGAGAACTACAGACCAATCTCCCTAATGAATATAGATGCAAAGATACTCAATAAAATATTAGCAAATAGAATGCAGCAAATCGTCAACAAAATCATACACTATGACCAAGTTGTATTCATTCCAGGAATGCAGGGTTGGTTCAGTATTCACAAATCTATAAATGTTATATACCATATCAATGGAGTCAAAGACAAAAACCACATGATCATCTCAATAGATGCGGAAAAAGCTTTCAACAAAGTCCAACATGCATTCATGATAAAAACCCTACAGAAAATAGAAATAAATGTTCTTTACCTCAATCTGATCAAAGCCACCTATGACAAACCAACATCCGACATTACACCAAATGGACAAAAACTGAAAGGTTTTACTTTAAAGTCAGAAAAAAGACACGGATGCCCACTGTCATCACCAGTGGGAAATTATGTATGTATGTATATACAGGATACCTAGCAGAGCAGTACTACTGACTTCTATCACTTTACTGAAAGGAACAGTTAATGAGTAATTTGATCAATCTTGCATGTGTCTATTTGTTTCCCTGAGAAACCACTTTGAAGACATCAATACATAATCCAACAATCATGGTTAATTTTCTACCACTTTTTCTGTAACTGTATTGTTTGTATTGGACTTATGCTGTTTTGTAAATGGATGTCTGTTTGTTAATATGTTTTCCTTCTTCTATTCTTAAAATAAAAAAAGTCAGTGTTATATACTTTGTAAGCAGTAGTGGTAGCATTCACACTCAGACACAGGGACAAGTCTTAGTTCTAAATAGTACAGTCAATATCTTATGCTGTGGCATGTGTCTATCTATTCACCTGAAATGAGAAGATTTCTAAAGTAATAAGTATGCCTTGTACTTCTGTGTAACCTTGGTACCTAGGACAGTGATGCCAAAGAGTAGACAATTAGTCTGAATTTAACTGATTCACAAATTCCTACAGTTTCCATAAAAAATCAAAACAGATTCTCTCGATGTTTCAATTCAAAAAAGGGAAAAATTATTAAACACTAACAGTTGTCTGCTGAGACTCAACCTTCTACTCTTGCTGCCTTAAAGAAAAATAATAATTTCACTATATACATGTTTATATATACATGTAACAACTGCTTGGGGCAAAAAGTTATGATCTATCCCCACTTACATTTAAGCTACACCCATCCTCTAGTTCATGTATACAATTGTGTTCATAGTGCCATTTCTCTGTAAACAATTAAGGCTCTACCTCAAAGACTGCAACCACTTTAGGCATGTAGAGAATGCATGAATGCTATGATAGAAATTATATTAAATAAGATACAAAATTGTTTCTGATGCCCTACAATGCTGTGCATAACATTAGCATATACTAAGCATTTTAGTGTAGTAAAATATAAAGCCATGATTTCAAAATGACCAGTAAGTTGAAACATTATTGAAACCAGTAAGTTGAAAAAATATTATTAGTAAGTTAGGCTGGTATGCATGAAATAACTAAGATTTAATCATTTTAAGTAGAAAAATGGCGATTTCATGTATTTCAACTTAACTGGTTAACTTTTATACTATAGCAGGATTTTCAGTTTCAGAATGCCACAAGTTATGCATCTTAAGTTATGCAAAAAATACAAAATATAAGCTTCCTTTAATAATTTGAAGAGAGCCTAAAGATTTCATGATAGCATCAGAGATATTTTTGCCAATAATGTACTTTTAAAAAATGATTTTAGGGGCTGGGGATTTAGCTGGGGCTGGGGCTTTAGCTCAGCGGCAAAAGCGCCTACCTGGCAAGCGCAAGGTCGTGAGTTCAGTTCCCGGTACCGGAGAAAAAAACAAAAAGCAAAAAAACAAAAAAACAAAAAAACAACAGAAAAAATGATTTTAAGCATAAAAGTGAACACTTTTAATTACTCTAAGACTGCAATTTCTTAAAATGGAAATTTGCTTTAGGCTGCATATTTTTAGTGCTAATAACATAGGTTCCTTCCTGCATAGTTAATATTTTATTCTCTGCAACTGAATTCAGACCCAAATGTAAGCATGGGCAATCAAAAACCTGTAGTTTGACAACATGTTTTAGAACATATTGATTGGAAAATATCTAGATAAACAAAAAGCAATTATCCATATGTCGGCTTTTTTTCAGTTCTGACAGTTGGTATGCTTGAGAATAAATGAAAACAAATGCTGAAAGTCAGAAGAGTCTTCACATTTTTCACTAACTCCATTGCAATGCAAACGTGACATATTATTTATTCACTTAGTTTTAAAGGGAAATAAAAAAGAAACCAAACATAGTATAATTGACTATGAAACAGAGTGCATGAAATCAATTCAAGGTGCATCACTTAGGGTTCTGTTCCACCCCTTGTTCAGTGGAAATCACGCCAGTTGTTCTGTGATGGGCTCAGGCTACATCTGAGTGGGCATGGCATACTTGCAAAGCTGCATTGAAATATTGCTTTCCCTCCTCTGAAAGCAATTTTGCAAAATTTTCTGGCCTTCACTATTGCATATTACCAGAGTTCTTTGACTTTACTTGCCCTTTATTGCTCTCTCAGTGGTACCTAGAGGAAATACACTTGAATGTAACGATTAGCAAAGCAATTGATTGACTGAGAAATAGTACATTTTTAAAATGACTTCAAGAATCTCTCTCTCTCTCTTTTTTGCAGTAGTAGGGATTGAATCCCTGATCTCATGCATTCTTCCGCAAGTGCTCTACCACTCAAAAACAACCTCATTCCTTGAGGATGTTTTAAAAATGATTTATGATAACTGGGTTGAATGTGTTGGCTCCCATTATACATATATAAAGGAGTGAAGCCCAAAAGAAGCACCTGCCCAACTAAACAGAGAGTAGTGTGCCAGTGAGAGGAGGAGTAAAGTTGACACATATTACGTTCCACAGCAGAGTGGAACAACCACAGATCAAAGGAGGAACTAGAGAGTATTCTCACTGAAGTATAACAAAAAATCTTCATAGCAAAACTTGCACGATACAAGCTTAAGTAATATTACTGGGAAATTCACAACCTTAAACATCTGCATTAAAGATCAAACAACAAAAGATGAAAATTAGAGAACCAGGCAACAACCTCAAAAGAAAAAAGAAGGAACAATGAAGGAGGGCAGATCCCTCACCCTCCTCTTACGCTGTTCCTTCCCCAGTGCCACAATCAGCCCTTCCTTTCCTGCTGCATTTGAAAGCTAAAATGGAAGTGCTGGTGTACCATAGGAATAGAGGTGGTCAGGCTAGAGGCAGCAGCTGTCTCGGGAGATGAGGAGTTGGACTATCTAGGTTCTCCCACCACCTCCAAGGCAACCTGGGAGTGATTGCTGCTGGTGGGCTGGCTGTGCAGTGTGCCACCTCGGTGTGGGGAGGCAGGGCGCAGAAAGGAATTCCAGGAATTATATATATATATATATATATATATATGTAAATATATATACATGTCTAAACTCATACATAAGTTCATATTTTACAAATGCACACATAAACTATTGGGGTAAATGTATTAATAGTAGCATTAATTATTATGCTAATTATCAATAATTATTATTAATACTAATTATTATGCTAAGTATTAATTAGTGCTAGTATTAATTGAATAAAGATACTAATTTTAGAATTTACAAATTATATTTGTCCAACATAGATACAAATTAAGTAAATGCTTATGAGGTTGTGAGTTCAATTCCTGGTGCCAAAAAAAAAAAATAAATAAAGTAAATGCTTAAATAAGAGTACTTAGGATCAAACAAAACATTTGAGAGTCATCTATATTTACTCACCCAGGAAAGGACTGTCCATGTTCTAGCAAATTAATTTGGAATATACATATATTATATATATATATATATAATATATATATATTTCTCAAAAAGTGCACATGTCTTATCATAAATTAATGCACAACTGAAGCAACTTTAGACACCCTTAAGGAAGCTGAACTGAACCCCAGGCAGCTTCAGCAACCTGGCTGACTGAGCCCTTGCCCCAAACCCACCAGCATGGGAAACAGGCTGGGTCTCAGGCTGCAATTGGAACTTCAGTGAGCACGACCCACCTCCCTGGCCCCGCACCATTGCAGAAGCTTGGCTGAACCCTGGACAGCTTCAGGAACCTTGCTGAGCCACGCCCACCCCTCCCCCACCAGCATGCAAACCAGGCAGAGCCCTTCATGGGCCTTGGTGGTCACGCCCAGCCAATCCCCACCCCACACCCTCCAGGGACATGACCTGAACCCTGCACAGCTTCAGCAGCCTCTGTGACTGTGCCCTCACCCCTCCCCCCCACCATGGGAACTGGGCTGGGTCCCAGGCAGTGTCTGGAGCCTCAGTGACCACAACCCACCCACCTCTGAACCCTTGCAGAGGCTGGGCTGAACAACAGACAGCTCCAAAAACCTCCGTAAGCTGCCCATGCCCCCACTCCACCAGTGGGGGAGCCAGGCAGAGCACCAGACAGCTTAGAGTCCTTGGTGCAACCACCCACCCACCCCTTCACCTTCATGGAAACTAGGCTGAACCCTGGACAGCTTTGGGAATCCTGTGGGGAGCCAAGCTGAGCCCTGGACAGCTTTAAAATCCTTGGTGATTGCACACCCACCCCGCTCTCACCAGCGTGGGAGCCAAATGAACCCCAGAAGGATTTGGGAGCATCAGTGACCACATCCTATTCCCATACACCATCATGGGAGCAATGCTGAGCACCAGGTCCTCAGCATTGCTGAGCACTCAGGTCCTTGCCTCACCATTCCCACACCATCATGGGCGAGGCAAGTGGAGAGGTTGGGCTTCCAGGAATCTCCAGATCTTTGTAAATGACAAAATGAAGGAGCAAAATGCAATCTCACACCTCCACCCTACCCCAAACAAAACCAGGAGATATCAACACAGAAGAGCTTAGAAGTCACACACCTGATATTTCTGAAACGATAGCAACTGAAGTAAAGAAACAACTCCATCGGGCCACAGAAGACATCAGATTAGAAATAATCTCTCAGGTAAAAAAAAAGATAACCATAATGAAAGAAATGCTCAGTGCATCTAAAGAAGACATAGATGAGAAAATAGAGGTGCATACAAAAATGATGGAAACTTTGAATGAACAATATAGGAAAGAATTGGAATGCATGAAACATTCAAACATATCTAGGAAATTAAAACTTCCATCCCAAGCTGGAAAAACTGCTTGAATGAAGCTGAAGATAGATTTTTAGAACTCCAAGACAGAATTGCAGCAAACGATTGTGAAAGGAAGAATTTCTTAAAAATAACAACGAAGCAGGAAATAATTCAACAGCATAAAATGATGCAAAGGAAAACAATGCAAGATTCATAGGTGTCAACAAAACACCGGGTGTCAACACAAACGATATGTTGGCTGAAGTAATAGCAGAAAGTTTCCCAAGTATGGAAAAAGAACCAGACATCTACAGTTAAGTGAGGCATATAGAACTCCAATTAGCCATAACCAAAATAAATCTACACCCAGACATATAGTGATCAAAATCCCAGAGATTTAGCAGAAGAACAGAATATTAAAAGCTGTTAGAGAAAAGAAACAGATCATCTATAAAGGAAAACCCATCAGAATCACAGCAGATTTCTCAACACAATCAAGTCAAGAGCTTGGAGTGAAGAATTTCAGGTCCTAAAAGAAAACAACTTCCAACCCAGACTGATGTATCCTGCAAAACTATCCTTCAAAATTAAAGGAGAAATAAAATATTTCCATGATAAGATCAACTGAAGAATTTCAAGAGCACCAAAACAACCCTACAAAGAGTATTAAACAATATTCCACAAAGAGATAAAAATTACCACAATTCCAAGAACAACAATAGAAAGGAACCACCAGGTAAAGCAAGCAATTAAACAGAGGGGA
The DNA here is from genome assembly GCF_000276665.1 of Chinchilla lanigera. Classification (NCBI taxonomy): domain Eukaryota; kingdom Metazoa; phylum Chordata; class Mammalia; order Rodentia; family Chinchillidae; genus Chinchilla; species Chinchilla lanigera. The sequence continues at coordinate 4,305,851 of NW_004955444.1, read as the reverse complement.
AAAGGAGAAACCAATAGCAGTAAAATATCATGACAAAGATAAGCCAATTCATACCAGTTATAACCCTCAATGTAAGTGGTCTCAATTCACCAATCAAAACAAGCAGACCAGCAGAGTGGATCAAGAAATAAAATCTAACAACATGTGAACTTGAAACCAAAAATGATCAAAAGACATAAAGAAGGACGTTACATACTTGCTAGGGAAAACTGCAAGAGGAAGATACGACAATCATAAACATCTATGCACCAAACACAGGAGATTCCAAAGATTTCAGACAAATTTCCACAGAGGTGAAAAATCAAATAAGCAGTAACACAATCATAAGAGGGGACTTTAATACCCCATTGTCACAAAGAGAGAGATCAACTAGGCAAAAAATCAGCAAAGAAATAACAGAACTAAACCACACAGTGAACAGATGGACTTAGTAGATCTTTACAGAGTGTTCCACCCAACAACATCAAAATACACACTCTTCACAGCTGCACATGGGACATTCTCTAAAATAGACCATATACTAGCCCAGAGAACATGTTTAAACAAATGCAAAGGAATTGAAATTGTCCACTGTATACTTTCTGACTATAGTGCAATGAAATTGGAAGTTATTGACAAAAGAAATTTCAAAAACTCCATAAAAACATGGAAATTAAATTACACCTTCCTGAAGAACCAATGGGACACAGATGAATTGAAAGAAGAAATTAAAAAATACTTACAATCAAATGAAAATGCAGATACAACTTACAGGAACCTATGGGATGCAATGAAAGCTGTCCTCACAGGGAAACTTATAGTGGTGAATTCCCACAGCAGGAAAACAGAATGAGCACAAACAAACAAGCTTATGCTACACCTCAAGCTTCTAGAAAAAGAAGATCTAGTCAAGCCCAAAGCCCCAAGAAGGAAGGCAGGAAAATATAAAGATCAGAGCAGAAATTAATGCAATGGAGACTAACGAAACAATAGAAAGAATTAATGGATTGAAGAGTTGGTTCTTTGAAAGAATAAAGAAAATTGATGAACCCCTAGCCAACCTTACCAAAAAAAGGAAAGAAAAACTGAAATTCATGCAATAAGGAATGAAAGAAGTAAAATCACTAAAGATCCTATAGAAATTCAGAAGATCATCAGTACTGACTCTGAAAATCTTTACTCTCAAGGATGGAAAACACAAAGGAAATGGACAGATTCCTTGATGCATATGAATTATAAAAGCTGAATCAAGAAGATATAAAAATCCTGAATAATTCAACACCAGTCAGCAAAATTGAAAATGTAAGAAAAAACTTACCAACAGAAAAAGCCACAGGTCTTAATAGATTCACAGCTGAATTCTACAAGAAATTTAGAGAAGATTTAAGGCCAATTCTTCTAAACTCTTTCATAAAATTGAAAGGGAAGGGATTCCCCCTAACTCATTCCTGGGGCAAGTATTAACCTGATATCAACACCAGAAAAAGACCAACCAAAAAAGAGAACTACAGGCCAATCTCCCCAACACTGTAGATGCAAAAATTCTCAATAAGACACTAGGAAAGAGAATGCAAATCATCAAGAAGATTATACACCATGACCAAGTGAGATTCATCCTAGGAAAGCAGGGTGGTTCAATATAAGAAAATCAATCAATGTAATATACCATATCATAGTGCCAAAGACAAAAAAACACATGATCATCTCAATAGATGCAGAAAAAGTTTTTGATAAACTCCAACATTCATTCATGATAAAAAAAACCCTCCCAAAAATAGGAATAGATGGTCTTTACCTCACTCTGATAAAAGCCATCTATGACAAACCAATGTTCAACATCATTCTTAATGGACAAAAACTGAAAGCTTTCACTCTACAGTCAGGAACAAACAAGGTTGTCCACTGTCACCACTACTATTCAATATAGTTCTGGAAATATTAGATAGAGCAATTAGACAAGAGAGAAATAAAAGGAATAAGGATAGGAAAGGAGGAAGTGAAATTATCACTATTTGCAGATGACATGATATTCTACCCAGAAGACTGTAAAAATTCTACCAAAAGACTTATAGATTTAATAATCAAATTCAGTGGCATAGCCAGATATAAAGTCAACACTCAAAAATTGCTGGCATTCCAATACATGAACCACAAAAACACTGAAACCGAAATTGGGGAAACCACACTTTTCATAATAGCATCTAAAAAAGTGAAATACCTAGGAATCCATCTAACGAAGTAAAATATCTGTACAGTGAAAATTACAGTACTCTGAAAAAAGTGATGAAGAGGATTTCAGAAAATGGAAAGACATCCCTTGCTCATGTGTAGGAAGAACCAACATTGTAAAAATGGCCAGACTCCCAAAATTATTGTACAGATTCAATGCAATACCAATTAAAATACCATTAGTATACCTCACAGATCTAGAGAAAGCACTCCTAAAATTAATCTAGAATCAGGAGTGGCATAGAATACCAAAAGCAATCCTGGGACACAAAGGAAAGGCAGGGGGCAACATAACCCCTGGCTTGAAATTATACTGCAAAGCTACTGTGATAAACTGGAAAAAAAACAAAACAAAACAAAACAAAACAAAAACACCTGGAGATCAATGGAACAGATTAGAATATGCAGACACAACTACAAACATGCTCAGCCACCTTATCTTTGACAAAGGAGCCAAACATGTTCACCGGAAGAAAGATATCCTCTTTAATAAATGGTGCTGGAAAAACTTGCTTTCCACATGCTGAAAACTATCATCATGTAATACTAAACTACAGTCAAATGGATCAAATATCTAATTATTAAAATAGAAACAGTAAATCTATTGGAAGAGAAAGTAGGTAAAAATCTTGAAAACAGGTTTAGGCAGAAAGTTCATGAACAAAAACCAAACTGCATGGGAAATTCTTCAAAGAATCAACAACTGGGATCTCATCTTATTGAAGAGTTTTTGCACACCAAAAAAATAACCAACAGAATAGAAAGAAAACCCACAAATTGGGAAAAAATTTTAGCCAATTGCCCCTCAGACAGTGGATTTCTATACAGAACATATAAAGAGTCAAATAAAATCAGGCTTCCAAAATTCAAAGGTCCAGTCCAAAAATGATCATCTGAGATGATTACACACTTCTCAGATGAAGAAATACAAATGGCAAATAAATATAAGAAAATATGTTCAATATCATTGGTCATTCAAGAAACAAATTGAAACAACACTGAGATTTCATCTCACCCCAGAAAGAATGGCTATCATTAAGAAATCAACCAATAACAAATGCTGACGAGGCTGTGGGGAAAAGGAACCCTTCTCTACTGCTGGCGGGAGTGTAGATTGGTGAAAGCACTGTGGAAAATCAGTGTGGAGATTCCTCACAAAACTAGGATTAAAAGTCCCACTAAACCCAGCTATTCCCTTTCTGGATATCTTTCCAGAAGAATTTAAAAAATCATATGACAGCAATATATGTGCTCCCATGTTTGTTGCAGCACAATTTGTCTTAACTAAACCTTGGAAACAACACAAATGCCCATCAACTGAGAAATAGCTTTTAAATATTGGAATTTTTATACAGTGGAGTATTACTCAGCTAGAAAAAATGATAAACTCAAGGCCATTGTTGGTAAATGGATGAAGCTAGAGACCATACTCATAAATGAAATAAATCAGACCCACCTGTATAAACATTATATTTCTCCCTAGTGTAAGAACTTGAAAGTGTAAATAAAACCCAAGATATAACACAGATATTAATAAAAGGTAAAGAAATTGATCAAAGAAATGAATACCTGGGATGAGGGAAAGGAGAAAAAGAAAGAAAGAAGGAAGGGAAAACATATATATAGAAGGATAGCTGGAATAATTGTACTGCTGATGTCTAATGGTTTATTGAAAGGAACAGTTAATGCTTAATTTTTTAACCAATTTTACACACTTATATGTGGTACTCTGAATAACTAATTTGAAGACAACAATATGCAATGTAACAACTACCGGTGAATTTTTACCATCTTACGTAGTGAAACTCTGTATCTTTTCTAATGTGTTCTCTTGTTTTTATTTTTTATTCTCTTTAATGGTTTGATCAATTTTGCGTTCTTACATCTGGTAATCTGAGAAACTTCGCTGAAGATAACAGCGTGTAACATAGCAGCCAGTGTTAATTCCTATCATTTTCTTCTGAAACTTTGTATCATTTTTATAGTTTTTGCTGTTTTGTTTTTGTCTGTGTTGTTGGTATTTCGCTATTGTTCTTTTTTTATCATTATTCTCTTTAAAATAGAAATTTTTTTGTACATAGAAGATTCTAGCATGAGACATTTTACGTCTTTTTAAAGCAGCTATGGGCAAAACTGGAAAACTTTAGGGAGGACGAGAGGTGGAGAAGGACGAAAATGAAAGTATTTTGACAATCACCGTTTTCAGGCCTCCTAAATTACAGGAGTAGCTCAGTTGTTGGGAGGCAGGGCGATACCAAAAGCACCTGGCCGTTCTCCTCAAATTACAGGCATGCCGTCACTGTCCACATCCTGCCGCATCATTCCTGTAGGAAAGTACTATTAACAAACAGTACTCCTCTCATCACCCAGGGCAGGGGCAGGGCAGGGCTTAGGTGCCGACCAACCCCAGCAGATCATACTGCAGTTCCAAAGACTATGACTTGCAGGTTAAGGTCATCTTGGAAACTTAAGACATCAAAGCAGGGTTTCTTAACCTTGGCAATACTGATATTTAGATTAAATAATTCTTGGTTGGGGAAGGTCCTGTATATTATAGGATATTTAGTAGTATCTCAGTGTTCTACCCACTAGACGCCAGTAGCTACCCTCCCTCCACACCAACATACCTTTAGCTTAGTGGTTTCCAGGTTGGGGCAGGTCGAAATAAGGATCAGAGACACAGGTATGGAGGACAGAGTGAGAAGGAGTATTGATGAGCATCAGGCAGTGGGTTTCTTAATGAAATAGTCACTTGTCACAACTGGAGAGCAAGGTGACAGGGATGACAGTCCTTTTCAAAACCAGTCTCAGCGGTCAGTACTCAAGTACAGCAGGCAAGCTCAGTTGCTCTGTTTTACTTGAAACTTGAGTGAAAGCTTCTGCTTCAAGGGCACAGATTTTCTCAGAAAAGACAGGAATGCCAGCTACCCCCAGAAGAGCTTGCTCTTTGTCAATTAAAAAAGAAAAAAAATATTAAAGTCCCTTTTCCCTTGAGATCATAATATTGAGTGAAGCAATTCAGACATGAAAAGTTAGATACCATATTTTTTTCCTCTTATATAAGATACCAAAAAAAAATAAATAAATGAAAGTAAAAATAAAAGAGATGGAGTAGGCAACAAAAAGACAGACTTTTTCGAAATATGAAAGGGGATCAGAGGAAGGGAGAGTAGAGAGGGGGTCAAAGGGATCAGAAATTATTAATTTATGTGATATATATATACCAGTTCCTCAAAATGGATGCAATTATTATGTTTTGCAAAACATACAGTAATAAGACTTCTAAACTAATAAAAAAATAAGTCCCTTTTCCCAACAAAATAAGCATTCTGAAGACTCCATATAAGTTTCATATCAGGACAGATCCCCTCATTAGAAGTGAGACACTGGTTCACAGTGTTTGATGCACCTACTTTTATGAGGACTGTTCATGCACGGCGCCTTTGGCCTCTGCGTCTTTTACGTAATTACTTGATGTATACAATTACCAAAACTAGTTGAAGTATGAATAATTTATAAAAAGAAAAATTATATCTCGAAAGTATAAATATGAAACAATGATCAAGTTCACTAGAAATTAATAAAAAATGTTAAGATTTCATTTTCACTACTTATCATGCTGGAAAATGCCATGTTTCACTGAAGCTAAGGTACCATATACTCATGATTTTATGTATCATGGAGAAGGTGGAAATGCTACTGTGTGTCACTGATGGTAGCATTCAAATTTCAGATCACTTAAGAATGCATAAAAAGAAGTGCACCTAAAAATAAAAAAAATCTGAATATATAAAATTGGTATGAGCCAATGCTGTCAAGAGTATGGAAAAAGTAACACCTACACTAATGGTGTTACTCTAAATTGCTACCAGTTTTTGGAAAGAAATTTGAAATTTGCTATCACGTAGCAGTTACATATCCAGAAATCTACTCCAGACAAACACAAGAATATGAGTGTAAAGCTGTAAGAGATAAAGGAAATGAAGCAATATATAAAATGTTTCTTTTGGAAAAAAATGGAACAAGACCTAGTGGTGTAATTCAGTAGTAGGATATGTGCTTTGAATGTGTAAGGCCCAGGGTTTGATCCCCAACATGAAGAAAAATTAAAAGAATTTCAATGTCCACCAATAGTTAAAGGGGTACATAAATTTTAGCACTCAGTAGAGTGTTAAATAGTCATTAAAAATAATAGGCTTCATATATACTTTGGCAAAATGTTAATATTTAATATAAGCATGGTAAAGAATAGTTATCACAAAATCCCAATTTTTCCTATAAAACAAAGGTTTAAAACCTGTAATTGATTTTACTTTGTGTAATCTGAAGACTCTCATGTTTTATTCTATGTGCTTCTACGTTAAAAATATCTGCTAATAGTTTTATAACAATAAATAGATAAGCAGAAAGGTGAGCATAGTATGACACAGTTTAAACTTGGAGTAAAAAGATCTACACGCATATATTTTATATAATTGTGTGACACCTCTTTAAGTCAGGAATCTGGGAATAGTACTGCCATTGTGTTAGTACATTTGGATTAGAGAACAGCAGTGAAAATGAGATTCTTTGGTTCGGCTTTGATATATTTGAAATAAACTTGTTATTTATATCCATTACCCACTCAAAAACTAAATACACAATTTAAGTATTGTACAATTTTCCATTTGACTTTTAAATGTCTCTGTCTATTACTCTGAATTTTTGTAATTAGAGTTCTATAACATCAGATATTTTACTACTTGCTCTCCATCCTGTTTTGGCTTCTAACTTTGGACAAGAGCAAACATTATAAACAGCACCAGCGAGGCCAGTCCTGAGATGCCCGAACTCCACCGCCTGATTGGAAAGCATCAAACGCTTCCTGACAGTGTCACTTTGAGCGAGGCAATTTCTTTACGCCACGTACTGCTTTAACATTTTCCCATGTACCAATATCTTTCAACCTTCACTGTACTGGGTGGGCTTGTTGATGCCATTTTAAGAGTAAGCGAAATGAACCAGAACTCAGACTATCTCCTATTATAGTATAGAAAATTTGGAAATGGTGAAATGAAGAAAACAGGTCTATTTTTAGTCCATGCGGACTGGTTCCTCCCCTGCTCTGAGGTAGAACTCCTGAACGCTGGTGTGAGGCAGGTCTGGTGGATGGTGGTAGGTTGAATAAGAGATTTCCAAGGCTCTGGTTTCCCTCTGAGCTCCAAGAAAAGCACAGCGTTTGAGAGAGTGGCTGATGTCTGAACAACTCGATTTTAGTTTACTTGGTAAGTTGTCAAATCATCTCAGCACTTTTTAAAAACAGAAGATGGACAGCTTTGTCTGTGTATACAGTGGGCTCTTGAACTGCCTTGGCACAGGGCAAAATCCTCAGACTGGGGGCAGTGAGGGGTTGGAGAACCCATTTGTCTTCTAGAAACTGTGTTTTAATTTAAGCTTTCGTTGTGTTTATTAAGCATTTAGCTGTATCATTAGCAATAAAGACCGCTTGAGTTTATTCAGCAGCTTTGTAAATCTTCCCCAATTATATATTCAAGATATAATTTGTTATTTTCACATGATTATCCACAGAATTAAAGCATTATCAGGTTGAGAAGCTCGCCCAAGGCTACAGATTTCCCAAGAATCAGTGCCAAGATTCAAACCTACACCTGCCCGACCCCCCGGGCCAATGTTTTCGTGTAAAGCCACGTGTCCTGACAGTGTTTATGCAACTTCTTCACGTGGACATTCCGGTTCCTGAATGACAGCAGGATCAAGTTCTAGCTGGATCTTCTAAGACCTATAATAACACAAATTCCAAGTCTCATCCCAAAGCCGCTGAATCAGCAAAAGACTTGTAATCACTGTTTCTAGCAAGCTAAGCTGCTCTGACATAAACTGTTAAAAAAGCTAAGACTTCTATACAAATATTATTCTCTTCTCACAGTTTATATACAGCTGTGTACAATATATGGATATACTGCTGTCAATTATGTATATTTATATGCCTTTTCTAAACACACAAAATTATAAATGTATATGTTATATTTGGCCATATATCAGAATCATGACTACCGGTATAAAGATACACCTAACTGCATTATTTCAATCGGAAATTAAAAATATGTGCATTTTATTTTTCAGTCAATGATAATATTATTTAATAACATACTGTGATAGGACAAGTGGGATTGATTTTATATGTGAGGATATTTGTAATTAATTTCACACTGCTTTGGCTATCTTAAAATGGACAGGAAAAATTGTGGCAGTAATTTCACACGAAGAGAGAGGTTGGTGATTTGAGTACCTTTGTTTCTGCCATTCAGCTACAATATAATTAATACAGAACACAAACAATACTCCTGAGAATAATTGGTAACACTCTCAAATGCATTTTCATGAACACCGAATTTTCTCATTCGGGTGCTATTTGACATGGCTTGCAAAGTCCAGCATGCTTCTCTCTGGAGCTCTTCACATTGGTTATGCAACAGCCCCTAAAATCTGTGGCTATCTTCGTCTGTATCAAATTGAAAGTAACTCTGAAAATTAGATAATTGCATTGAGAGGCTGTAAATGGTGCATTGTTTTTTTTAAAAAAAGGAAAACCTGTTTGTGAAAAGTATTGTTAGTCCACGAGCTCTCTGTAACGCCTTGGGACATTATTTTCAGAACTCATTTGTTTGAAGGGTTTTTAATCTGACGACATTGAAAAGTTGCACCCGCTGTGCTATCGTCAATCACGCCAGGAGGAAAAATAGTGGCGTGATTTGTTATCTGTTATTCCCCTTGCTGTGGCGACTGTCTCCCAGTGCCAGCTCTGTCCTTAAGGCCATCACTTATAGGGACCACTGCCTGTCAAACCCACAGCCAACTTTAAGGGCTGCCTTTGTTGGAGCAGACAAATGAGTATGACCTTTAACAATAAAATAGGCACCTACCGAGAAAGATGAAACAGCAGCTGAAATTAAGAACACCATAGAGGCATTTCAAACACTTGAGAAAGTTAGAAGTTGAACTAGAACTTAATTATGAGAGTAAATGTGGGTAGACGTTGTCAATAATGAAAGAGACATGGTCAGAAGTATTGATTTGCAGCCTGGACTAGAACTTCATCCGGGAATCATCCTACCTTTCATTAATAATGAACGCTATTGATGGGGCTTATTTAAAAGGGGGTAAGGGATTAAATTATGGTAGCTAAAGGTTTATCAAGTGGTGATGTTTTTCCAGTGAATGCAGAGGTGCACAATTTGTTTATGAATATTCTAGAAGGGCAAGGGGAAAATTAGAACCCACTAAACCTTTGATTTACACTAATAGCTACTTCAAAGGATTCGCAGCAATTGCCTCGGTCTGGGTAGGTATTGGCTGTGAAGTGCCCATTGATATTTTGTAGGGTTTCAAAGCCTAGTGTAAGCATTCCAGGCATTGCATTGTAAAGACCGCAGCATGGTTTGCGGTTTGAAAAGCTCTTATTACCCAGCCTGGCAAGTGGTCAGTGGAGACTACATTTTACAGAGAACACAAATCAATCTCATTGAGCACTTTTCAAGTAATATAAAACTCTTCTGTGACAATAATGAAATTAGTCTATGGATTTTTTAAAATATCAAAATGGTATCTAAATATTTCATGAAACACAAAACTTTATGAATGTGTGTATTTAGGCCATTCTGTGACAATAATTTCACTGATAAAGAAATAATTGAGGATAATTTAAGAAAATTCCCCTTATTCAAAAATTATTTTATCTGTTCACTTTGCCATACATGGTGGAGATAGTTGAAGGATTCATAGATTTCTCACCTCTTATGTGGTAGATACTTGGGTTGCCCACCTATATGTCCAGATCACCTCCTTCAGTTTGTAAGAGGAGTAGGAAATGCTGATCATTGACTTCCTCATCCTTCCACTATTCCCTGGGTAATGAAATATGTGGAAGAGATGCACCATTTACCGTTACACACATTTATGGAATTAAAGGAGACACCAAGCTGCTTCTTCCCTTGTTAAGGATATAAAGGAAAAAAAATCTTGTGTTGAAGTTTAAGTAGTCTTAGAGCTCTAAAACTGTAAGACAGATGTCTTCAGGATGACCAAGGCTTTTGTGAGAGAGAAGTAAATATTTGCTCTTGTTCACTAGGATTTTGGAGTTATTAATACAGCATAGCCTAGCTTACCCTGACTAATACATTCTGAGCATTACTTTTAAATTTCTAAATTCTCAAAACACAATATTACCATGACTTCTATTGTCTCATCTATTTGTATGATTATTTTAGCATGATATTGTAAATCCTATGTATAACTTTTCCATTCTTTGAAATCTAAAATCCTAGCAACATTCATGAATATGTTTTATGAGTTTAACGTCAATGATTTGCCCACTAACGTATGAGCCCAAAATAAAATCACAACATTTTTCTAAAATGAAAGGATCTAAACCAGGCATGGTGGTACATGCCTGTAATTAGAGCACTAGGGAGGCTGAGGCAGGAGAATCGTTGTGAGTTCGAAGCCAGCTTGAGCTACAAAGTGAGCTTAAGTCCAGCCTGAACTGCATAGTGAGACCCTGTCTCAAAAAGACAAAAAAAAAAAAAAAAAAAAAAAAAAAAAAAAAAAAAAAAAAAAAAAAAAAAAAAAAAAATGAAAGAAAAAAAGAAAGAAAGACTCTAAGGTCTGAGTTCTAATCCTTGAATCGGTTGTGTGCGCAATTAGTCCAGTGCTCACAATATCACTTCTAGTTCAGAGGTGTACATCATCAAAAGTACATGGAATTTTTGTTATAAGCAAAAGCTTACAATGCTGTAAAAGCCCAAGTTTTTAATAGGCTTGGAGTTCCAATTGTAACCCTACTCTGAAGTGGCTCTCCTTTCAGGATAGGGTTAAAAAGGTTTCACAAAGCACTGCAGGGAGCATTGGATCGCCCTCACCTACATTGTACCTAGCTTGGGATGGATAAATACAGTCTCATTCTCTAATGTTCCCGACTGCCTCTAGGAACACTAAATTTTAAGAGAGAAAAGCATGAATCCTGTATTTCAAGAGAGGTGGAACTAAGCCATTGTTAACTCCCCTTAAAAGGGATATTCAGTGGCTAGTTCAGATTGCCCCTGAGACACCTAAAGCTGCATTAAGTACTTGTGAAAGTGAAAATCCACTGGGAACCCAATTCCAGTGTTTAAACCTCAGCATGAATAGTAGAGTGCCTAGCGGGGTGCGCTTTTACATGTCTTTGTAAGCACATTCGAAACTTACTGTATGCAGTCCGGCTGCACTCCTTCCATTAACCAGTAGATGACCATAGTCTTCGACAAAATAAGTAATGCTATTATTAAATATCATAAACCCTCCATGAAATTAGAGGGAAAATGTTGATGTGCATCTGAAACCCATATGTTACATACTATTTACATAATGTTTGAATAATACACTGTAAAAAATTTAAGCATATAAGCGTCTCTAGATTCCTGTCTTCTTACCAGGTATGGCACACTATTAATTCTTCAAATTATTTCAAAATATATTTTGACTACATCATTCTTATTTTCAATAAATACTTTCTTCAGTTCGGTACTTTGTCAATATACCACTCCATAGCACTGTATACAATATATAAATAAACAAGCGCTAACAAGCATAAAACAGTTCAAAATTTATTGGGTATGTGATATATAAAATTTGTGATCATACAATTTTATTTTTTTTTTTTTTTTTTTTTTTTTTTTTTTTTTTTTTTTTTTT
>NW_004955444.1:4280790-4293814 GCF_000276665.1 Chinchilla lanigera | reverse complement strand
ACAATAGGAATGATATAGGCTCTCAGAACAAAATGGTAAGGATTGATAGTGGTTGTTTTTTTTTTGTTTTGTTTTGTTTTGTTTTTTTTTTTGTTTTTTTTTTTTGGTTTTTCTCCGGTACCGGGAACCGAACTCACGACCTTGCACTTGCCAGGCAGGTGCTTTTGCCGCTGAGCTAAGTCCCCAGCCCCGATCATACAATTTTAAATGACTGTTATAAATACACATATTTTTTTTCAGAAGTATGCCTAAAGGAGCCAAATTTCAAATATCTGAGTTATATTTTCCAAAACAGTGAGAAGACATAATTATTGGGTTGTGCTTGTTGCTCATATTTTAAGATATTTTCTCAGTTTAACACTTATTTTACTAGTCACAACTGAGAAATCTGCATTTCATCCAATACTGCTTACCAAGTGTGTTTTCTGCTTTAAAGTCAGTGTTAAAACAGCATTTTGATTGCTATTTGACAATGGAAGGTCAAGCATGAGATATTTTAGGTGTTGTTACATTTTTTAGGTCGAGCAAAGGTGACGGAAAACGAACCTCTGCAGGATCTTTACTGTATGTGACGGGACCGCGTATGAACTTGGCGTTCCTACTCCAATGTGTCCACACTTATCTGAAGGCGAAAGGGTGAGTTTATCTATTGATTTCCACATGGAAGCTAAGAGGTACCATAACCCAAGCTCATTAAAGGATGCCAAGGCCGCAGATGATTTGACACCTTTTATCTTCTGCAAATAAAATCAGCTGTCTTAGCCGTGGTGGACTTGTTAATAGAGGAAAAGAACAACTTCCGGCGCCCGCTGCACGAGCTCCAGTTTCTGAAATACCCACAGCCCAGTAATTCTTGTGTGTTTCCCATATGCACAGGGGCTGTTCCTTTGTGATCGTTCTCTTTAAATCATACTTTATTGTCTAACAGTTGCACTGCTTCAAAATTCAACAGATGATTCCTTTATTGTTTGTTTAAAAGGCATCTTTTTTGACCAAAGAATCTGTAAGAACTTTATCAAGAGGGAGATTTTTACAGCCTGTGTGTGAGAGATAAATTCTAGAATCTCTCTTTCCACATCTAATCCTTAAGAAGGTGGGGATTTTTTTCTTTTCCTTAAATGTATCAGCAAAACAAAGAAAACCCCATTCGCATAAAAACAAATAATTGGAATTATTTTCCCACAAGTGTCATATTCAAAAGATGCTGCTCAACTACCCCCCAGGTATTCCTATATTTTTTTCTAGACTGTGAGGTTATTTACTTTGTCTCCATTTTACAAACTGTACTTTCCTATTACACACTTTGAAGAAAGAAGATAGACAATGATTGGATGGGAAGTAGTCTTTGAAAGCATATTTAAATTAAAGAATATAAAATCACCATATAAATACAAAGTTTCTATCACAAATTATTTCGGATTTTTTAAGGGTATTTTAAAGTTAAAATTCCCTTTTCCTCTCTAAGCAACAGATTCCCCTGTTTTAAAAAAATACAAAGATATGCAGAGTCTGTATGCCTGTGTGAATTTAATGCTTACCCTCAAAATACACAGGATAGAATTTCTCATGGAAACTCTTGAAGAAGCTGTCTACCTTTGAAACATACTTTTCACATTTTTACTTCTTTTCCCCAGCATCCACCTTCCCAAAGTCCTTACCTCTTTTTACCCTATCACGCTCTCCCATCAGCGCTATACAAGTGAGTACTACAAAAGTAGGTGTGAATTGCTATGCTAAAAGGCCCAGAGATCCTCATGAAGGCATAATTCAGAAAAATAAGCTGCACCATGCAAAATGAATAAAATGAGATACAAAGTGAAGGAACTGGATTAAAAACCTTGTAGGTAGAAAAAATGACGTAAAATTGACTCTGTGATAAGGACCCCCTTTCTCTTTTTTATGCTTTCTGTTTTTTTTTTTTCGTTTGTTTTGTTTTTTCCCGGTACCGGGAATTGAACTCACAACCTTGCACTTGCCAGGCAGGCGCTGTGCCACTGAGCTAAATCCCTAGCCTTTTTTATTTATTTATTTTTTTGCTTTCTACACCTTTCAAATTGTAAGCCAGTTCTTATTCCTGTCATGCTTGACCTGAGGTATGCTTGCACACAACCAGGGAACAGTCTTCAAGAAACCTCCTCTGAGGCCTCCTGACATGAGCGTTGGAGTATGTATTTCACATATGAATCAGGGTGACAAAATCCGTGTTCTCCCATGTCGGGGAGGAGTACCTGATTAGACTTGGAGATCCAAGGCTGGGACTGCCCTCCCACGAATACTGTAGTCTTGGACAAGAAGTTAACTTCTAGTGCTTATGGAGTGGGTGGCTTTAAAATAACTCCAGGCTCTAAAACTGATCCTAGTCAAGAAGAATGCTTAAAGAATCACAAAATGTCAGAGCTCAAGGGAACCTTCAAGAACACATTTAAGACCTTTAACACATCACTGAAATATTCACTAAGAAAAAACCCAGAAGACCTAATGGGGCAGTCATTGTTACTGTCAGACAATGCCAAGTTCTCCTCATCACCTGACTGAATGAGTGGGACAAACAGGCAAAAGACACATGATGCTTTTATTTTATTTAGAGTCACTGTTTTATGTGCTGTAAAAACAATTGTGATATAAACCACAATTTTTTATGAAGAAAGAAATACAGAATATTTTGACACCTGTGTGACCTGCTAGTATTAGGACTCAACACAGATAAAGAAGTTGGGGCTGGGGATTTAGCTCAGCGGCAGAAGCGCCTGTCTGGCAAGCGCAAGGTCGTGAGTTCGGTTCCCGGTACCAGAGAAAAACAAAAAAAAAAAAAAAAAAAAAAAAAAAAAAAAAAAAAAAAAAAAAGAAGTATTTGAAGTCCTTTATTAAATTCACTGCATAACCTCCTTAGAAGGTATAACTAGCAGTAAATATTACTGCTGTCCTTCCCTTTGGACATTTTTGACAAGCTCTAACTCTTAAATAGGACCTTACACCTGGTTTTTAAAAATTACATTGGCTTGAAAAAGACAGACAAAATGATATGAATAAAAGGAGTCAACAACTTAATATTAAAAACATAGCCTCAAAAGTTTGCACAAATTTATTGAAATACCAAGAATTTTGGTTTGGAAGTTGAAAAAAGGAGAGAACACTTCATCCCTGGAACTGACTTTAGGTGTTTGTCATAATTAAACATGTGCTATAAACTTCCCAGTGAGAATTATTTGATGACTTAGATCAAAGTTAAAATTTTTCTAGTTGCTGTTGACTGAAACACCTGGGGCACAAGCTGCAAATGTGCATGAGGTTGCCACACTCTGTAGAATTATGTTATGTTAATACATTTAGTGATCCATACTCCTTTTCAGACAGGTCTTGAATCAATGTTTAGAGTTGAATTTTTTTAATTATTTGGGAGTAGGGAGTCATATATACACTCCGGTGGACCAACTGATGGCCTGCTTTGTAACACCCAGCTTGCCAACAACATAAAAGGAGAACTGGAGGGGAAGATGATTTGCAGTTGATTCTCCTGGAGAAGCTTGTCACACTGGTTTTCCTGATATGAACTCAGGTGTTCTCACTGTTTGAGGAGCTCAAATCCTTGTTGTCACTGAGGATGGCTGCAGTACTTTTCCAGGGGAGGAGGCTGGGCCTTCCCTTAAGTGTCACTTCCTGGCTCCAGTGCAGATCCCTCAGCCTGCTGGCACAGATCCTTCATCCCGCTGGCACAGACTTTCTAGCTTCCACCACTGGCCTTAGGGCCTTCCCAGGGCAGATCCTTGATACAGACTTGCATGAGACATTGTGGGGGGTTCTGGGCCTTCAACTGGAATTGTGCAGGACATTGCTGTGGGATCCAGACCCTCAGCTGGATTCTTTGGGTCTCTAGTGCATAGAGAGTTCTCTTGCACTCTTCTGAATTTGACTCTTTGAGTGAATATTATAAAGTAACACTATAGAGTATGTGGCCTGTATAGATTTATATGCTCTGGCAAACCCTGACTACAAAATACACCATATATTTTGTTTTGTTTTGCTTTGCTTTGCTTTGCTTTGCTTTGTGGTACTTGGGGTAGAACCTTGGACCTTGTGCATACTAAGCAAGTGCGCTGCTGCTAAACTATAGCTTTGGCACTTAGAACTCATTGGGAAACTTATGAAATGAGGAATTACACACTCACACACAATGTAGAATTTCAAAAGTTCATCCTTTTCTGAAACTTGATTGTTTTAGTGATAAAATGTTTTTTAAATTCTTCCTATATAATTAAGTAATTCACATATGTTTAAGAAATCAAGTCTATGATATAATCAATGTGAAATGTTTATATGGAGTTTGACACATAAGGATCATAAAGAATAATTTGTAATATTGTCATTAGTCCACTACTTTTTTTAAGAATAGAAGAAAATCAGTTCAAATTAAATACAGAAAGTTTATTCTAACAGCTAAAAATAAAGGAATGTATACTAATACTAAATATATTATTGTTTTTAATCAAATAATAACCACTCTTATTGAGTGCTTCTATTTTTATTACCTAATATATGCCTGGGATAGTACATGATAAATACATTCATTGTGCATAACTTGTACATACACACATAAATCTTAATCTCGTTTACTTCTCCTTTTCTTTTCCCTTCCATGTCTCCCCATATTTAAAAATTCATCCCATTTCCACAAAGCCTACCTTCCTGTTTCCTACCATTTCTCCTTTATTTTGGTTCTTATGTGAGTCCTCAAAATGGCCAGATTTCATTCTCAGAACTACCTAATGAGAAACATAATACAAATATCTCCATTATACAGGTGAGGAAACTAAAATTTGGAGAAGTTAAACAACTTTCCCAACGTAATAGTGCTTGAGCATGGGAGGCTTGTGTGACTCCAGAGTCTGTGTTCTTATCACTAGATGTACATAATTTCATCTGCCCCTGCTTGACAATGAGATTTGATACAATCTCTGTTATAAGCAGGAGCTTGGTTCAGTTGTTCAGTTCAGTGGAGCCGCTGGATTCTTTCTTAAGAAAAGAGGAATGGTACTCACAGAGTCAGGAGCATCCACACAGAAGCCTTCCAAAGGTTAGTTATCTTCCAAATACCCTAAAAGTATCATTTGAAAAACTATACTATGACTTTTCAAAACCTAGAGTTATGGTTCAGAAATGTTCACTGACTGACAACACAAACACATTTATTGTCTATAGAATATTAGCTCATCACATCACAAGGAAATGGTAACTGAAAAGGAAGAGCGAATCCCAAACAAACAAAAATCTGTATACCATTCCCCCAGCTTTTAAGGTCATGTAGTTCAAACAAAAGTCCTAACGAACAGTTCTGCGTCTACAGATAACATACTAGAGAGCTTTTTAAAAATGTGTACAAGTCTAACAATTCTTATGCAAAAGTAACTTTTCCAATGATCTTCCAGAGCTCCTAACACTTCTTCAGATACAAGGACTGAAACCTGAAGTGATCCTCAGCTGTGTCCCTATATCTCCGGGGAGAGGCAGTGTATGAAGTATTTTAGGTAAACATCTGGCCACCCAGGTTTGAACCTACTCCGTAGTTTACAATCTCTGGAAATATTGCCAGGCCTCTTTCCTCCTCAGAGACTTCATTTTCTTCTGATAAAATGGGCACAGAACAACTATATCACAGAGTTTAAATTTAATACTGATAAGGTACATACAGTCCTTAACCTATAGCCTGGAACACATAAGTACTCAATAAAATGTGACAACTTATTTCTATTAATTCATCTTCAAAGTATCTCAGAGCTGATCCTTTGTATTCTTTCCATTGGTGCCCCTCGTTTCATCCTAATATGTTGTAGCAATCCAAGAAACAGTCGGATAATTTTCATTTGGAGTCTTGAGATTTGTGATGCTCTCTCCCTAGCTAGATCCCCCCGGTTTAGCAGCCTAGGACCGCTGTGCTGTCCAAGAGCTTCATCCGCGGCTGGTTGGTAGTTCCTGTGGACTTTTCACCCCTGCCTTTGCTTTAGTCCCCAGACCACTCACTAACACTTAGCAAGATGACGCATGGAGTTGGCTCCCTTCAGCTAAATGAGGCTGGATGAACAAGAGTGGGAGTGGAAGAGGAAAGCGACCCACAGAAAGAAGAAAGAGTTCTAAAGCGGCCACTCTGTGCCCCCGCAGGGTCATGTTGTTATTTCTGAGCAGTGCAATTGTTGTTTGAGATGAAAACTGTGATCACTGGGACCTTGAATATTCCCCAGTTGCGTGGGGTAAAGGGCTGGCCCCCAGGGTGGCATTGTTGGAAAGCGGTGCAAGCTTTGAGAGATGGGCCTATTCAGGGGTTCATAGGCCAGTGGGCACATGCCAAAGGCAACTAGGGAATCCTGGCATCTTCTCTTTCTCTTCTGGACCACCAGGTAAATGGATTTGCTCTGCCACACACCTGTAATGCTGTGCCACACACCTGTGATGCTCTGCTGCCTTGTCACAGTGCCAAAGCAATGAGGTCAATTGGGTGAAAACTTTCAAAACATTTTTCTCTTTGTTAATTACTTATCTGAACCATTTTGTTATAGTGATGGAAGGTGAGCAGCACCACACCTAAACAGTGCAGCCCTGGGGCTTGCTTGTCTTCCGATTTTCCTTCTGAAGGTGAAGATGTCAGATTCCTTTCTCCAGTTGAAGCAGACTACAGTTGCATTTCCGGTGGTAAATGTGGTGAATTACTTTACTCAACATGGTACTTAGCTGTGAGCTCACTCATACCTTTATCGAGCGTTTTCCCATCGCTAAGGTCAATAACAGGGCCTGAGGGCTCACTAAAGAAGTGGGTAGGCAGGCATCAAACAATCAGAGCAACTGAGGATGTGTGGCCAGACCATGGAGACGCAACAAGGACACAGAAGCAATGAACTGGAATGGGGCGGGGGTGCTGAGGAGTCTTTGTTACAAAGCAGAAACGTTTGAACTGCAGGTTGAAGACAAAGCCATGGTTGAGCCAATGTCTGCGATGCTTCTTGACCCCTGAGCACACTCCCAGCCTCCGCAAGCTCGGTTAGTCTGCGACACACCAAACGCTGGTGCGTGCTCAGTGAGCGAGGCAAAGGAATCAACTCACCGGGCTTACACTTACTTTGGGGGCGGGGCACCGAGCATTTCTTCCATAATGAAGTGTGCAAATGCAGCAGGAACGAGTCTTTATGACAGATCGTGGAAACGGTGGAAAATATTCTGCCCTTAGCTCCTTTTTTCCAAAATATCTGTGCAGTGCCTTCCAGCAGCACCGTGATAATTAGTACTAATGAGAATAGTTATTTTTTATCACACAAACATAGAAATTGCATAAGTAACCTCTCAGAATGGATATTAATCAGTGCCTTTTGGATGTATTTAAGAAAGTGAAGTTCAGTGTCTACCGATTGCAGTTACTGCCCGAGGAGGAATGGATTAGCCCTGAACCAAACTGCTGCTGCTCATGCGAATAGCGGGGAATCTCCGTATTCTCTGATCTTCTCAGTGCTGAAAATGAAATGTGTGCCGCTCCTCCACAAATACAGACGAATGCTAGAGCCAGTGCCAAGAAGTTCTGATAAATGTATCCTCTCTCAGGTAGAAAATGGGCAAATAGCCTCATCTAAATTGAAAACATGGGGCCAGGGGGTTAGCTCAGTGGCACGGCACCTGCCTGGCAAGCGTGAGGTCCTGAGTTGAACGCCCAGTTCTAAAAAAAAAATACATTTTTAAATTGAAAGCATGAAAATAATATGATTCTTCAAAAGAAAAAATAATATTAGGAACCATGAAAATGATATCATGATTTATTTAGGTCCCCCATCCCTGTCCTTGCAATAAAATTAAAACTATCATTTATTGCCTTTAAAAATATTCATCCTTCATTGGCAAATAAATAAGGAACTGCACTTATTTCTGAGTCTATACCATAGGCATGATGTCTTTGTCTACATGATGTCTTTGTCTATACCATAGGCATGATGTCTTTGTATACATGGAAATTTCCTGCGATAAATAACTGAATGAGTCTTGGTTCACCCACACTTCCATTAGAGGCTGGTTCTCCCACTGAGCAGAAAACCCTAGTGGCCTGAGACTGGGTCTTTCCAACTCTAGGAGAGGAGCTTCAGATGACTGGGAAGTCGAGGAGGTAGGATAGTAAGACACTTCATCAGTGGCCAAGCAATCAATAGATGCAAATACGTCAAATCATTGAACTGAATTAAATTGACCTTCTATCTTTGAGAAAAGCCTAAGGACAGAGAGAAAGAGTATAGGTTAGGTTGACTAGGCTTGTAACTAAATAGGAAGTCCAGGAGTGAGGAAGTTTTAGATTATAGCTCATGAAATCCTAGTCAGAGATGCAGGCATCTTTGATGTGAGGAGGCTTCAAACAGAGAAAAGGTGCTGTTGATACAGATTTAGAGTTTGCTCACACGTGGACATTTCCGTTCTCTTCAGTTCTGTTTGCCTTTCTCTGAAGGAGTTGTTTCCCAACTGCTCAGCATAGTCAAGTCTCTCTCGCTGCTGGCTTCTGGTCCCCTTCAGTGCCTCCTTCCTAAGCTGTCTTACTTCCTTTCTCTGCTCCATGAACGTCGGCATAATTTCCCACTGCTGTACTGAACCTACACTTCTGGCTTCTTAAGTGCCACTTTCTAATTGTGGAGAGTAGGAATCCTGATGGTTAAACTCAAATGTACAAGAAATTTCACAAGCACAATAGTCTCTAAATCAACTTGGTTGTAGTTACCACGCACCCCTCACTCTGCCCTTGGGATCAGTCATCATCAGACTCACATGATCCTCGAGGAACTTCACTTGGGGAGAGCTTTGGAGTCTTCTGTGACACTGGCCACAAAGAAGAATTCCATGTCCAGGCTGCCATGGAGCTTTTCAGTACAGATTCTGTGGTGCTGTGGGGTCACTAACTCCTGAGGACAAGACATCTTTGTGGTGAGTTATCTATTAAGATCTTTGGTTCTGGACCTAATTGTTATGTTGATTATAGTGACTCACTTCTCTCTTTGTAAGGGAAGCTTGTATCTCAGCTTCAGTTCTGAGACATCTACCGATTACTCTTTAACCATGCTTATTTTTCCTTTTTCATCTCATTTACATGTAATACTTCCCCCACCCAACCTTTTACTTTTGTGTTTTCCTGGGATTCCTGGGGTTTTCATCTACAATTATTGTTTCAGCTCTCATTGCATTTACCTCTATTTTACTTAACTCAATAAATTTCTCTTCTCAGTTGCACATGGTTAAAACTTAAATATCATTTTGACTCATTCCTGTCTTTCATTGTCACTTCCAAATTTATTTATCACCATATCTTGCTAACTTTATGTTTGAATGTACATGTACTTGAACCCTAACCACATTCCCAAAATGTACATCTTTTTTGGAGAAATTAAATTCTACTGTATAATGGCTGTATATAACTCATAGACCTAACGTTTAGAGACGGTTTAAGTAAAAGAAGCCAAAAGGCCAACATTTTTGAAGCAAGGACATGGAATCCATTGAGCATGTTAAATGCAAACTATAAAACATTAAAAGTAGGTGGTTGGCAAGTAAAGCACAAGATGTTAAAGACAGAGATGAATGGAATGACCACAAAATATTTTGTTGGTGGACCTGAAATGAAACATACAAGAAGTGTTAAAGTAGTCACAATATTCTAAACATATACAAAATGAAATTGTCATGAGCTTTGAATTCAATGATCCATTTATAAAATGCATTCTGCATCCATGTGGTTTTAAACCAAGAGTTACATATAAAATCCTGGAATGTTCATCAAACTGTTTGCAAAATATAACTGCATATACTTTTACTTCAGTTTCTTTGGTACAGGAAGTGCATGCAGTTGACCCAGCAGGCCTTCTGTCTGTGCATTCACTGTTAGCAAAGGGAAACAGAGATAGAGAAAGAAATATTGCATCATCTCAAAGTTTATGTGTGTGGACTTTTACTTCATCCGCTCCCTATTCTCAGTGTCAGATTTTCCCATCACTTCTCCCAAACTTTTTCTAGGTGGTTTGAAAATAACTTTAAAAAGTGTAGTTCTAGCATTTTCATTTCCTTCACAAGTCTTTCTGTAGCATGACATCTAGGACCGCTCATGTCATTGTGTGACTGGAGGTTGTTAGTTGTACATCTGATGTTATCCACCGTGCCTACTGATGCTTTAGAGACTCCCTCAGCTCTGCTCATGTTAGCCTTCCAACCAAGCAGACCTTCTACCCTATCTTCCCCCACTCAGCCGCCAGACAGCAGCCAGACTGAACACCTTCTAACATAGATGGAGCATGTGCCTTGCAACCATTTCTGGCATTCGCTACGTGCCAAATACCGTACAAGGTCTAGGGACCTAACAGATATAGATTGCTTCCCGACTCATAGATTCAAGTTCAGCTTCTTTGGGCTAGGGATAGGGTAGTAAGTTGGGGGTAGATTTGTCAGACAATAAACTATCACATATATAATTTTACAACTCCATTTTAATAAGTGTTACAAGAGACAGGTAGAGGTTAGGATACAGAGTTGCCTGACAAATATTGAGAAGGCGAAGAAAATATTCCCTAAAGAAGAGAGCTGAGCAGTAAAAGATCAGGAACAGCAGGAGCCAGAAGAGGGATGGCCTTTTAAGCAGAAGGATGAGTAAGTGAGGGAAGCTTAGTGTTTGAGGGACTAAGTACACTGTAGTGATTGGTACAAGACCACCGGCATCAACCCAGCACACCAAGATGCCGAGTGCCCTCTCCTGAAGGTGATCCACTACCCCCATCTCTAAGTATTATCCCATCGGGGGTTAGGGATTCAGTGTGCCAATTTGGATGGAGGATAGAATTCACTGTATAAAAGCAGGGGCTAGGGGTTTAGCTCAGCAGCACTGCACCTGCCTGGTAAGCGTAAGTTGGAGAGTTTGATTCCCAGTACCGGAAAAAAAAACAAATAAAACAAACAAACAAACAAAACCATTGTATAAAAGCAGAATAGCACTTACACTGTTAATATGCCCCTACGATAGAAATATAAACACTTCTTTTTCCCAACCTCATCTGTATTTGTAGATCAATCTGAAATGTAAACTACAGTAAACAAAAGGATTTTCTTTTTCCTTATTCTGCAGAGCTTTTTCATATATTTTAATAAAACTGAGCAATCAAGTGTTTTTCTTACATAAGTTTTACACTTACATTTTTAAATACCAGTAAAAGCATACACGTGATTGTAACATTTTGCCTATTTTTTTGTAAAAAGTTGTCTCAATGATAGGAGACAAATATTAAACAAAAGTAACATTCAAATAATATTGCAGTACTCTGTCATGGTTATATGTCTAGCATGGTCTTAATTTATTAATATAACAATACATATCTGAAAACTAGCAAATAAAATCAACTAAGTCATCACTATACACTTGTAATCAATACATGTTATGCACACTATTTAGGCAATTAATCTCATCTCTGTTATCTAACACTTCACAAAATCTATTTTCAAGTTTTCAAACCTATCGCTAGTAGAGAAAATATAAGCAAAAGTGGACCTTCTATCCTGCTTCAACCAAAGTCCACCAGCTTGGCTCAAGGGACAAAAGATGTCTTCCTTGGTGATGTGGGATAGATGATAGAGAAAACTGATGCCAGTCGTTTCTTCAAATTGTATATTGAGAAGAGTTTTGATATATTAACATTTAGAAAATGCATGAACATGAGGAAATAGGGAACATCTGCTGAGGAAGATTTACGCTGGGTTTGTCATTTCTCTCAGTTTGATATTTCTAAGTTTATTTCTAATGATGGCAAGTTACATTTCATTCATCACATAAAATATTACTCATATTAAGTATGTCAGAGTCAGATGAACTGTCAACAAGTACCTATATCATAAAAAGATATCTTCATTTATCATCACAATAAACATTGAGTAAACATCTACTGTGCCCCATCCATGTTGAGAAGCTCTTAGTTCAGGCCTTTACAAAAAACATAAGTCCTAGTCTTAGAGAAATTTTATGTCTGGACACCGCTAATGCACTCCATGTCCTTCGCTTAATCATCAGGATGTAGTTAGTATATAATTAGTTTCCAGTTGTTATATTTCCATTTGAAAATATAAAATGCTTCTAGGTATTTGTATAGCTTTTCCTACTAGGAGATCAAAAAATGTACACAAGAAGCATATGTATTGTTTAATGCAGAGGAGAATACTAACCGTTGTACCTCACTTTTACTGTGCTGTGTTATGAGCTCATTTTCTCCATTCTCGGGGAGACTATTCACATTTGCCTTCATTTATGGAGCAAAATTAATGCAAACTTCTCTCTGATATAATGTCATTTCTATTAGTTCTCCCTTAAAAAGAACCTTGCGATGTTAGCCTTTATAATATTCCTTTTTATGATCTCACAGAAAGTAGCAGTAGAATGCTGGTTACCAGTAGCCCAGAAGGATGGGGAGGAGGATGGGGCATGATCAGGGGAGACTCAGGTATTGTTGAAAGGCAACAAGAGGTTCTGATATGCTTTTGAACAACAGCATGACTCTGAGTAATCGGAAATCAAACTCAGGAACTTGTGCTTGCCAGGCAGGCACTGTGCTGCTGAGCTGTATCCCCAGCAGTATTTGTATTTTAAATGCACTCACCATAAAGAAATGATATATGCTTGAGGATATATTTAACCTGATGTAAACATCACACAAAGTATACATATATCAAGGCATCATAGAGAACCCCATAAATATGCACAATTCTTGTTTTGATATATCAATTAAAATAAATTTTAAAAACTATATCTCCTTTATACATTCCTCCGTTGATGGGCATTGGGTCTATTTCCAAGATTTGGCTATTACAAACTTTTTGGGAGATACCAAGAAGAGGAAAAGCTGTGCTGAATTGAACCTTCAGTTGTAGTTTTAGAGGAAGCATGACACTGATTTCCACAGTAGTTGCACCAGTCCACACTCCCACCAGTGCTGGAGTAGGGTTCCTTTTTCCCCACAGCCTCACCAGCATTTGTTACTGGTTG
>NW_004955444.1:4276259-4277522 GCF_000276665.1 Chinchilla lanigera | reverse complement strand
TTACCTCTGAGGACTGCTTTCATTGCATCCCATAGATTCCGGTGAGTTGTATTTACATTTTCATTTGTTTGTAGGTATTTTTTAATTTCCTCTTTAATTTCTTCTGTGACCCATTGGTTGTTCAGGAGGTTGCTATTTACTTTCCAAGTGTTTGTGGAGTTTTTGGAGTTCCTTTAGTCATTTATTTCCAATTTCACTGCACTGTGATCAGATAATATGCATGGAATAATTTCAATTTTTTGCATTTTGGAAGGTATGTTCTATGGGCTAAGATGTGGTCTATTTTAGAGAGTGACCCATGTGCAGTTGAGAAAAATGTATATTCTCATGTTGTGGGGTGGAACACTCTGTAGACATCTACTAAGTCCATTTGTTCACAGCTTTGCTTCAGATCTGTTATTTCCTTGCTGATTTTTTGTCCACTTGACCTATCTCTTTGTGTCAATGGGGTGTTAAGGTCCCCTGTTATGATAGTGTTATTAATTATATTGGTTTTCATGCCTGCTAAGACTTGCCTTATATAATTTGGAGCTCCGACATTTGGTGCATAGATTTTTATGATTGTTATCTCATCCTCTTGAAGTTTTTCCCTGACTAGTATGTAGTGACCTTCTGTATCTCTTTTGATTGTTGTCAGTTTGAAGTTTATATGGTCTGCAAACAGAATAGCTACTCCTGCTTTTTTCTGGGTTCCTTTTGCATGAAGGATTGTTTTCCAACCTTTGACTTTTAGTCTGTGGATTTCCTTTTCAGTGAAATGTGTTTCCTGTATACAACATATTGCTGGATTTTGTTTTTTAATCCACTCTGCTAGTCTGTTTCTTTTGACTGGAGAATTGAGGCCATTTACATTTATAGTCACAACCAATATGTACTGATTTACCATTGTCACATTATTTACTTGCATTGATGTCCTACTTTTTCTACCTGTTTACCTGTTTGCTCTTCTTGATGTTTCATTCCTACTGCAGTTTTTGAGATTGCAGTCAGGTTTTTCTCTGTCCAGTATATCTTTTAGTACTCTTTGTAATGCTGGCTTGGTGCTCATGAAGTTCTTCAATTGTTCTTTGTCGTGAAAATATTTTATTTCTCCATTGAATTTGAGGGACAGTTTGGCAGAGTACATCATTCTTGGTTGGAAGCTATTCTGTCTCAGTACCTGTAGTATTTCACTCCAAGCTGTTCTCGATTGGATGGTTTGTGCTGAGAAGTGTGCTGTAATTCTGATGGTTTTCTCTTTATAGGTAATCTGTTTCTTTTCTC
>NW_004955444.1:4205332-4275279 GCF_000276665.1 Chinchilla lanigera | reverse complement strand
GTGCACAACCTGACTCGGGTTGCACTGGTGTGGCAATCCCGGTCCATGATCTATGTCCCCAGGTAATTTAGGGTATAGGTATAATTCAGACACAAACTGCAGGATCTACAGTTTGTGAACCACCTGAATCTATGTCTCCAGTCAGATCAGGATACATACAGGATCCAGCTGCAGCCCAGATGGGTATCGGTTACAGACTTTCCCAGCCTTCGACTGGCTAGGGTGTCTAGGAAAAGGCAAAGCTCAGACTAGAACCGCTAGTGAGTGCCTTTTGGAGCATTCACTCACTCAGCACAGGGCGTGCAGGGTTGAGAGTCTGTTCGCCCTGCTCATAGCCAAAGAAGACCCTGGGGCTTCCAAGTGTAAACCGCCTCTCTGCCATGGGAGTAGGGAGGCCAGGGCTCTGTCTGTAATGGTGGTGGGGGTCCTGATGTGCACGCTCTGCCCTCAGGGAGTAGCTGGGAAATACCTGGCTCTTTCTGAGCATTTCAGCTGGGAACTGTGGCGGTGTGGGTGAGCACAGACTCCCTGGAACACTGTCTCTTTTGGCTCAGGGTGCACGGGGTTGAGAGTCTGTTCACCCTGCCCACCGCCAGAGAAGTTCCTGTGGCTTCTGAGTGAAAACCTCCTCTCTGTTGTGGGAGCAGAAAGGCCAGGACTCCGTCTGTAATGGCGGCAGGGTCCTGGTGCTGTTACTGGTTGATTTCTTAATGATAGCCATTCTTCCTGGGGTGAGATGAAATCTCAGTGTTGTTTTAATTTGCAACACTCGAATGACAAGTGATACTGAGCATTTTCTTGTATACTCATTTGCCATTTCTACTTCATCGGACTAGTGTCTGTTCATTTCAAATGCCTATCTCTGTATTTGGTCTTTAAATCTGCAGGGTACAATTTCTTTTGAGTTCTTTACATAGTCTAGATATTAGTCCTTTGTCTGAGGAACAGCTGGCAAAAATTATTTTTCACTCTGGGTTGTCTCTTCATGCTTGATGATTTCTTTTGCTATATAAAAGCTTTTTAATAGGATGAGACCCTAGTTGTTCATACTTTGTAATATTTCCTGTGTGACTGGCATTTTGTTCACAAAGTCTTTACCTACACCTATGTCTTCAAGAGTTCTTTCTAGCCTCTCCCACAACAGACTTAGTGCTTCTGTTTTAATATTTAGATCTGTGATCCATTTTTATTTCAGTTTAGTGCATGGTGAAAGACATGGGTCTAGTTTTAGTCTTTGGCATGTGCAAAGCCAGTTTTTCCAGCACCATTTATTAAAAAGGATGTCATTCTTCTCGTGAATGTGTTTGGTCGCTTTGTCAAAGATAAAGTGTCTCTGTGTGTTTGGAGTTGTTTCTGCATCTTCTATTCTGTTCCATTAATCCTTGGGTCAGTTTTTCTGCAGTACGGTGCTTTTTTTTTTAATTTTTTTTTTTTTATCACAGTAGTTCTGCATTATAATTTCAAGTCAGGGATTGTGAAACACCTTGCCTTGCCTTTGTTACCCGGAAATGTTTTTGCTATTCTAGGTCTGTTCTGGCTCCAAATGCATTTTAGGAATGTTTTCTCTAGTTCTGTGAAGTATGCAATAGTATTTTGATTGGGATTGCATTAAATCTGTACAACAATTTTGGGAGTATGCCCACTTTCAATATGTCAGTTGTTTATCCTCCTTAATCTACTTTTTCAGAGTATTTTAGTTTTCAATGCAAAGATCTTTTGCTTCTTTTGTTAGATTAACTCCTAAGTGTTTTTCAGAGGGATGCTATTGTGAAGGGTGTAGTTTCCCTAATTTCTATCTCAGTGAGTTTTTTATTTGTGTACAGGAGTGCTATTAATTTTTGAGTGTTAATCTTGCATGCAGGTATGTGACTAATTTGGGTAGTCTGTCTCCACTTAAGGAGTTATGGTAGAATTATTTAATGCTAATTACTAACAGAAAATACTAACACATAAAAAATGATCTGCTTACCTAGATAAATTGTCAATTATCAAATGACCAATGATCATACAATAGGCTTTTTTCATTCCCAAGAGAATAATGATTTCAGCAAAGTGTTGATGGAAGTATTTGATTGGCATTTGTCTACCCAAGAAGTAAGCCAGAGCTCTATCTTTTTCATAAAGAAATGGAGGGGGAGAGAGATAGAGACACAAAGATAAAGAGAGAGAGAAAGACAGAAAAAGATACAGAGGGACAGAGACAGATGGACAGAGAGAGAAAGGGAGACAGAACCAGAGATAGAGACAGAAGAAGGAAAGAAGGAAGGAGAAAGGAAGAAAGAAAGAAAGAAAGAAAGAAAGAAAGAAAGAAAGAAAGAAAGAAAGGAAGGAAGGAAGGAAGGAAGGAAGGAAGGAAGGAAGAAAGAAAGAAAGAAAGAAAGAAAGAAAGAAAGAAAGAAAGAAAGAAAGAAAGAAAGAGAAAGAAAGAAAGAAAGGAGAAAGAAAGAAAAAGAAAGAGAAAGGAGAAACAAAAAAGATTTTTTATTATATGTATATGAAATTTTCTTTGATCATCTGATGGGCACTTAGGCTGATTCTATAACTTGGCTGTTGTGAATAGTGCCTCAATAAAGTTATAGAGACATCTCTTTGACATGCTAACTTTGTTCCTTCAGTTATATGTGAGGACTGATGTTGCTTAATCATTTCATGATTCTATTTTCAGTTTTTTTACCTTCAGGTCTTCCATAGTGGCTCTACTAACATACCTTACCACTAGTGTTTTACAAGGTTTCCTCCCCCCCCCCCATAACCTTACCATCATTTGTTATTTTTGCTTTGCTGATAATAGTCCTTCTCACTGGAGTGAGATGGAATCTCAATGATGTTTTGATTAGCACTTCACAGATTGCTAAAGATGTTGGACACATTTAACCTCTCTATCATTGATGATCAGATCATTTGCCCAGATCATTTGCTTGTTTATTGATCACATTATTTTTTGTTGCAAAGATTTTGAGTTCCTTATATATTCTGGATAGTAATCCTCTGTCAAATGAACAGCTGACAAAGATTTACTCCAATTGAGCAGTCATCTCTTCAGGCTGCTGGTTATTTCTCAAAATTAGAAGTCAGAAAGTGTAATAATAAGCAGTTCAGGACAGGCAGGCTATCGCCCAGCAGTCTCCATTTCTTTCAGGATCCAGGGACGTGCCAGAAGGAAAATAATATTCTGCTTCTTGAAAATCATCTTTGATAAGTGTAACTTTTGAAAAAATTGATATGCCTCTTATAAAATTTGAATAATATAGCATAGATGCCTAATTTTAATTAGAAAAGTATGAAAACATTCTTTAATCAATAATGAATAATATTAGGAAGTCAATTCAAAGAAAATCAATTGTATAGGTCATCCCTGAATTTTATACTAGTTTTTCAAGATTCAATTTATTAATATTTAGAGTCACTCAAACTCTCTTCTGTGCTATGTACCTCCATTTCTTGTGATACTGTGTGTTTTTATTTTCCAACTTAAGCATTCAAATAAGTAGTCATTATGAATTAAAGACCTTAAACATGGATTATGCCATTTTACACATTTTATGAGCAAATGATTCTCTTAGCCTTGTTTAGAAATATCAATCTGTTGTTGTTCTCTTGTTCATTTTTTCTGATAGGTTTTATTTTATTACTACTGTGAAAAATAATAGGAAATGTATGAAAATGATCTTCTCCAAGTGTGAAATAATAGAGAATGGAATTAACAATTATCTACTGAATGTCAAATGTAGACACGAAGTTAAGATTGTCCTAAATAAACACGTATAAGGAAAATTTGCAAGAAGGAAAACAGAATTCTAGTTATGGGATAAAGGGGGAAGCACTTGGAGAATCAATTTAAGAATTTTAAATTTTGCTTGTCTTTTTGAGAGAGGGTCTCATTATGCACTTCCAGCTGGCCTCCAATTTGCAGCAATCCTCCTGCCGCAGCCTCTTGTATCTTGGTATTTCAGGTGTGCGCCATCATGCCCAGCAAGAATTTTAATTTTTGTTCAATTCCTGTGTCAGATGGCTATTGCAAGTTAGAGAAGAAATTCACTTTTTGTAAATTTAGTTGTAAATAATTGTGAATTAAAATAGTGAAATCCCAAAGTTTATATTTAAATAATTTGTTTTCTCATCTTTCCTGGCACATAGAAATATAGAAGTCTAACACCTTTTATATACTGATGAAATTATTTTGCCAATATATGATATTGGGCACTTAAAAGTAGTGGGGGATGCTTAGTGAGTATTATCAGAAATATCTTCATGTAATCCTCCTAGAAAAACTAACATTGTATCATTCGTCAAACTTTTTTAACAAATGATTCACCAGAGAGGGGAGAAAGGTTGGAAGAATACATAAAAATAGTTGACCAAACATTAAAGTTCTCAACCATAATACAGGCCAGGAATTTGTACAATAGACTCTGTCATAATAAAAATAATAACATGACTCTGTCATAATAAAAATCATAATATGCAGCAAAGATGGGTTGAATAAGTGCTAAGATATATGACAATTTCCTATATTTTTAATAAATATGTTCATTTATGCACTTGAATATATTCACAGTAGACTAGTTTATAAAATGGTTACAAACCACATATAAAATTACTTTGTAAAAATGTATATAAATTCATGTACATATATGTAAAAATAATTAGAAATAAATCATATACATATATGGTTATATATATTCACTCACACAAACAGAAAGGGGAGAGAAAAAGAGAGACAGAATGAGAGAGAAAAATATATTATCAGTTCATCACATTTTTAATGATTTTTTCTCTTTTATCCTACATCTACTTTTAAATTTTTTCTAAAAACCTTTCTAAGATATAAAAGTATCTTCTAAAACCTGTATTAATGTATTTAATAACAAAATAATTGAAGTAAATACATTTTACAAGTTATTTACTGTGTATTAGAAAATATATGGTTCAATTGGGGAGAAAATTAAGATTTAGAAACTCACTGTTGGAGTTTAGAAATAGAAAATAAAGAATTTTATTGCTAGCTGTTTCACAATAATCTTTAGTTTTGTTCAAGAGTTTATATGAATGACTACGGTTTGTTGAAGTATTAAATAAAAAAGTAATGACAAATTATTTGAGAAATATAAAAAATTAAAATTTTAGAAAAAATTAACCAAAAAATCTTTCAAAGAAAGAAGCTAGAAAATATTTATAGTAATGAATAGTCTACTTACATTCAAAAGTTACAAAAAAACTTTACTTAAGAAAAACATTGGTTACTCTAAATACTTTTCTTTTAATACTATCTGATGATATTAATTCCTTTACAGCCAAATATGGTTCCATATTACACATTTTGATCATGAGTATTTAGCTTCTCCCTTTATCACATTGTGAAAAATGCTGATGTAGGAAGAATTAACATGAACAGATCAACTTCTAAGATAATTGAATCAACGCCTTGCTGATGTTCATTTCATTTTGTCTTTAACACTATCGTTAATCTTTTTTTGATCGTTGAATCATTGAAATATTATCTGTTTTCAGTTTCAAAAGATTGTTGGTAAATGCTTTGCTACTAATACTGGTCACATTTCCTAGGTAATGACTGATCTATTGAGTGTCAAAGTAGTTTGCAAAAAATAAATATAAATACAGGAAATCATCGAAAAATATATTGCCATTTTCAAAATTTGTGAAATTTATGATTTGCTATGGGAAATAACAAAGAAGTGAAAGGTTTCCATAGCTGAAATGTGTTATTTGTCTCCTGTGTTATTTGTCAGGAGAAAAAGAAAAGAGCCACTATATCTTTCTTCACAATTTTAATAATTTTTTAATTTTATGCATCTCTGTGAGTAGAAGATTGGCAAAATACCTCAGTGATAGGGAATGGGGCTCTGATTAGTTAATCAACAGACTTCACAGAAGAGTTGTTTATTGTTCTCTGCTTTGTTTTTGTCTTTTACTAAATACTTAGGGATCCCAACTGTGTGTCAGGAGAGACTCTCGGTATAGGAAATGAACAACATAAACCGTGAGCGCGGCAGACGCACCTTCGCTTCAGCAGAGATTGTGCTCCCGCGGAACAAGGGCTGCACACAGGTAAATGAAGACGAGAACTGCAGAGGTCTCCATCTACACAGCGTGTTCTCACGGACATGGAAGCGGGGGGCGGGGGGATGAACCGTTTACTGCGCAGAACTCTGAGAGCAAGGGGTCGGCTATGTAAACGGCTTCCAAGGAAATGCTTAAGGTGCAGAGAATAGGCAGCGCAAGGACGACAGCTCTGAGCCGGCCTGGCCTTCGGTTGCTCTGTGGAAAGGAGCAGTTAATGTGTAATTGCTTGATCCATCTCACATGCTTATATTTGTTTATCTGAGCAACCAGCTTGAAGATATCAGTATGTAATACAGCCACCACTGTTAATTTCCTGTCACCTTGTCTGAAATTCGGTATTGCTTGTATTGTTTTTGTGTTGTTTTGTAAATGTACGTGTGTTTGTTAATAGGTTTCCGTTCTTCTGTCTTTAAAATTAAAAAAAAAAAAATTGGTAGAAAGCTTGTGTATCGAGAGAGCAAAATCAAAGTTAGGTTGATATATACCATGGAAGGGCCAGACTCAGGGCTTTTTGAAAATTATGGGATACATTTTGAAGATCTTTTTAATTTATGGGAGGGAAGCTCATTTTTCCAGGTATGTATGTATCTTTTCTTATTTAAAATATGTCTTATCAAATCTCTACAATCAATGAAGAGATAAAATTCTATCTTTAGATGTGTAATGTATCCCCAAAGGGATGGAAAGACACTGATAAAAATGGCTCCCCCAAGAAGGGAACCTGGATGATTAGGGAAAGGGTGGAGCTATGCTTCCCACTCATGTTACCATCTTGGAATTGTCAAGTTTGTGTCATGTACCTGGATTACATCTAAGAGAAATATTAGCAATTATTTGAAAAAAAAAATGTTAATTTTTTCTAAATTGTGTTTTATTATGGTCCAACTGATGCTTTATTCATTCCAAACATGCTCATTTTATTTTTCTGTTTTCCTATTAGTCTCCCTGGACATAAAGGAACATGTTACAGTAAGGCTTTCAGTACAATAAAGCAGATGTAATTCCTCCCTTTAAAAAGTCCAATCTTCTATTAGGGTTTCCTTCAAATGATGATGGTAATTTTATTACTTTAAAAACATTTGCTAATATGCTTGTGAACACAAGACACCGGTCATAATAGTAAAATCTACAAAATCACAAGTTCTTTAACTGTCACACCTCTAAAATGAGAGAGTAAAACTAGGTAATTTACAGGTCTGTATTTTTTTGTAATTCAGCTGTCTTTCATCAAGCTTAATGATTCCTGATATGAACCAATGCTGTGTTCTGTGGTATTAAGCCACACATTCTGCCCATTTTTTGTCCTCCATTTTCAGCATTGCCGTGTTTGGAGCCGGCAAACACTAACAGACATTGCACAACTGTGTCTCCCAGTCTCCAAGCCAACATGATGAAAACGGTGCAAGCTGTCAATTCTTGGTCTCCCACGTTCTCCTCATCTCGTTTCTTTTTCTCTCATTGTCTGGAAAGGAGAGAAAATAAAGACTAATTATAATGTGATGGAATTATGCAACTTTAATAATAAAAATATCCATACTTCAGATTGGCCTGTTCTAGAAATGGCAGAAACTAGAGTAACTCCCATAAAAGGCCTGGGCGGCAGCTGTATTTGGAGGCCAGAGTAGTGAAAAATGAAAATATTTATGCCCTGATAGATATTGTAGAGTTGACAAACGCATAGTGAACTACATATGATCTGATGGATGGTAGAAAACCTGCTTTGCTGTACCTGTCGTATTGTTTTATCTACTTATCTATTTGTTCTTGTTATAACAATTCCAATGAATCCTAATACAGGGTCCTTAGCTCAAAGAATATAACAATAGGGGAAAATGTGAGCAACTGATAAGAACTTAGATCAGTTACTGGTTTACCCGCAGTGTGACTCAGTGCTCCAGAAGAAGAGAATTAACTTGCTCGGCTTAAAGAAATCAAGAGAATGTTGAAAGTGAGAAGTGACATTTAGCTGGACCTTCCAGGATAAATAGCATTTTTGTAGATACAAAGGAAGATGAGGGCGTCCCTGGAACAGAAAGTAGAATGTGAAAATCCCCAAGTTGTGACAGGATGCATTTGTGTGTGGAAAACGCTGGGAAGCTCGCTGTGACTGACACTTCAGGCGTGTGAGAGAAGAATGGCGGGATGCTAAGTTGGGGGAGAATAGAAAGGAAAATGAATTTGGCCTTTTTTCCCCTCAGTAATGTGGACCTAAGAAGATCCACAAACAAGAGGGTGATTTGTTTCATAGGATGTTAACTCAGATAGTAATTGGAGAGAGAGACGAATTGGAGCTGAGAGATTAGTGGGAAAGAGACTAATTTTTATTTTGAGGAGAGCACCTGCTTTTTTTTGAGGGGGGGATACCGGGAATCGAACTCACGACCTCACACTTGCCGGGCAGGCACAGTGACATGTCAGGACTTGCCAGGCACCTGACAGGCAGGACTGAGCTATGTCCCCAGCCCCTAAAGAGTATCTGCTTTGAGTAAAAGAAAATTGACATTTTTCTGATTGGCTGGCTGTTAAGAAAACCAATCATAACAATCTTTCTTGCTTAGTTTACATTTGCACCTTAAAAATACTAGTGAACATGTAGGAAATAAAATTATCATTAACAGAAACAATTCAATGAATGAACACCCAATTCTGTATGTGCTAACATGTGTAGCCTGAGGCAGAAATGTGCATTTGTGGATGTGTGTACACACACACAGAAGGGTGGGTAACTGTGCTTGGGTTTCGCATGCATCCTTACAGATTAATATGGTTAATAAGTTCATTTCTAGAAAAATTTACATACATTCTGATCTATGTGTGGGTAGAAGGCAGGACCAACCCAATAATTGATCTGTTGTCAGATAAGCACTCCAGGGAAAGACCAATTACACTAAGACCAAATTATACTTGTCAATTACACAGGTGAATCAATCCAACTCAACATGTCAAAGCATAAGAAATGTTTTAGAAAAGACAGGCAACATACTAAATTTCCCTACCCATTACCTAGAAGTAAGTACTACTCGGAAGAGTAAAATGTCATTCTGTCAATATTTGTGAGCTTATGAAGGTTTCCCAGGCCCATCAATCCAAGTGCCTTCCACTTCCCTCTCAAACACTTCCCTAAAGCTAGTATGTTAAGAATTATCTTCAAAACAGTTTTGAATTCAAGAAAATAAAAAACAAATTTTAAAAATCAGGCAGAGACCCATTGGTTTTCCCAGTATTTATCACCTCACCTTTTTTTCCTGTATTTTATTTTATTTTTGAATCTCATTTTCTTGAATGAGAGGTTTTGATTTATTGAATGTGGTTACTGTATTGAAATCTGTACTACCCAAGGAAGTAGATTTAGAAGAATTTCCTTTCTGTTAGCGCTAGAATAATGCAAAAAGTGAGAGGCAATACAGGGTGAGATAAAACAGGAGTAGCAAACTGAGGCGAATAATGTGTAGTTTTTAAGCTCACTTCAGATTTCAGTCCTTATTGATAATAACATGATGCTAGTGAAGGAGTTTAAGCAAAAGAGTGCTATAACCAGATTTGCATTTTTGAAAGACTGCCTCCAGATCTTTTAAAGCTATCTGTCTCCAGCTGGGAAAATTGATCACATAACAGAGAAGTATGAACAGCTATAGGAAGGTGTAGCCACAAACTATAGGGAAGAAAACAGTTGCTTTGACTAGCTTGTTGATAACAAGGACAAACAGACACATTTGTGAGGTACTTGGGGAGTCAAATGAGCAGGACTTTGGGAGGGATGAGGTACATAGGTGTGATGAGAAGTAGAAAAAATTGAGGATAACAGTAAATTATGCATTAGCGTGGCAACTGCTATTTACAAAACCTCATATTTACTTCACTAAGCCACAAGGAAAAAATGCTGATCAATTTTACTCTCCGTTTTACAAAGGAAAAGGAGATTCAGATAAGCTAACAGACCACAGCAGGTCTTAAGCATCTGATATTTGGAGTTTGTATTTGAGCTCAGGAAATCTGTATTTCTTTCTTCAAGTTCAGGATACTTCCTGTTGAAAACTCACAAATCTGACCTTTTATGGGCAGCTAGTCCCTGAAAAGGCCCTTAGATCAAAACTTAGTATAATTTATCTACTCACCTTTCAATTCTAATCTCTATCTGGGCAATAAGCCCAATTGATTTGGTACAAACTTCAAAGCAAAGAAAGCCAAGGCCGCAAGCCACACAGCATTTAAAAATAGGAAGGAAGCAAAAACAAAACAAAGAAGAAAAAGAGAGAAATTCTCTGCCTTACAATCTA
Source organism: Chinchilla lanigera (assembly GCF_000276665.1). Taxonomy (NCBI): domain Eukaryota; kingdom Metazoa; phylum Chordata; class Mammalia; order Rodentia; family Chinchillidae; genus Chinchilla; species Chinchilla lanigera. The sequence continues at coordinate 4,264,918 of NW_004955444.1, read as the reverse complement.
CTCTAAGAGGAGTCACAGTTAGTGATATATCACCAAAACTTGTGCAATAATGCCAATAGAAGTTAACTCATCTCTAAGGCGGTCAATTCAAATGACAGTTACCCAAAGGTTTTGTCTCAGATATATGGGCTTTCGAATTTCTCATAAAGAATTTACTAGTATTAAAATGGTAAACAAATATTATTGAAAACAGAATTGATGTAAAAGCAAATTGATTCACGTGGAAGTCACCTGGGACGTTGTCTTTCCCCTGAACATATGGTCACAGATGTTTCCATAATATCCTTTGTGGAGTGCTAGAGATAAATAAATTTTGATTTATGATCAGGCCAAGCAAACTAGTTTCCAGAGATGATTTTAGTAATTCTGGAAATTTTCCCATCAACCACTGCTAAACCTGCAAACTTATGATGCAATCCAAGAAATAAAATATTAATGACAGAGATGACACTGTCAGTAAATACTCCTGCATGATCCATCTGCCCCCACACACAACTGCCATTGTCATAAATTTTGTGTTTTTCATCCTCTTACCTTCTTCACGCTTTCATCACATTATGTATGGATTGCTTAACCACTTACTATTTTCCTTCTCTTTCTTTTCTGAGTTACATTTAAAATTCTACCAGACTATATGGCCTTCTATGATCTATTTTTTAATTCAGAGTTTTATTCAAAATATTTCCAAACAGACACTAACACAATTGTGCCCTATCACTTTGGCCTTGAAAGTCCACCAGTCAAAAGGAACAGTACAACTCCATGAACTTAGATTATGCTTAGAAACTGCTCTCTCCCAGCCAGAGAGAAATCCATCCCTTGCATTTCAGGTAGGTGCAGACCACCGCATGGTCACCCCCCATCACTAAAACGCCTAAGCTGATAAAGAATCCATTGGTGTTTGTTCATCATGGGATCACTCTTACAAGGAACTTAATTTTTGACAGTCTCTGTAACTCAGGGGAGAGAGCAGAAATGGTTGGCCTTGCAAAGGACAACTGGGAGCTATCCCTGGTGCTGCCCCAAAGGAAACCTCTCTAACACAATTTTGAGTAGAATCATGCCACTGAGCGAGGCTACTTTGAATCTCACTGCATGAACTGATGAATCATGCAGCAAACCCTGGTTTCAGTTGAGCAAGAAGTTTTGCTGTGTGCTGAGCTCTGTATCTTAACCCAACTTCACTTTTGCTGTTTTTGCATCATATCCTTCTTTGAGTAACACCAATACTACAACCACCTTATCTCAAAGGTGTGTTACTTCCAGACACCGGTTAATCACATGGATCAGCTAAGCAAACCTGTATAACAGTGTTATCATTTCATTTTACAAAGCATAGTTACACTTCTGATAGATGCAGGACCTGATAGCAAGTTTGCTTAATTCCAGATCTTACCAACTTCTCTACCTCTTCAAATGTAAGCTTCCTGAACCGCACTACAATGATAGCTGTGGTGTCAGCATGCAAAAGAAAGACTTCGCTGCTTGTTTTATCACAGTTCTGGGTGTGCCTCGATTCACGACTTACTAAGAGAGACGACCCGCCTTGGGTGCTGGTGGTTCCAACGAATAGGCTTCTAGCACGGCTGGAATAAATAGGGGAAGAGAAAGATAGTCTTACTTTTGCTTCTTCAGAGAAGTTTCAGTCTTTGCCAGCACCCTTGGAATGCTGTCACACTTCCAGTGCAGACTTTCCAGCTCGCCGAAACAGACTCCCACTGGACACTGCAGTGAGCTCCAGGCCTTCAGATATGACTGCATCTTCCTGCCCTCTAGGGTCCTGTTTGCAGTCATCCACCCCTGCCTCTATGGGTAGCCACTGGCAGTCAGCCTGTAAGTCCTTAAATATCATTCATCTAATATATATTCTATCAAGTCTGCTCCTCTAGTGATTCCCTAACCAAAACAACTACTTTATGGACTCCCCCAAACACTCATCATTTTATAACACAAAAGCATCTTACTCTGCATTGTAACATAGCACCATTGAAAGATCTCCCATTTGAAACAATGACTAATACACATCAAGGACAGTACATGTTCCAGGAAGTGATCTGAGCATTTGCATGAAGTCCTCAAAACAACTTTGGGAAATGAGGTTTTATGGCTTCTCTACTTTCATATGTCAAAAAATTGAAGCACAGGGAGTGCTGTCAGAAGCAAAGACTTAAACCTAAGCATTTGATTGAAGAGCCCATGTCCCTGAGTAACATACTACTTCGTTTCATTATCTTTGAGCATTATCTAGATGGCTGTGTTTCATGCGTATTCCCTCTCAAGTGTTCTTAATTTTATTTTCAAAAATAACAGATTCATGTTTTCACCATTATGTTGCATGTTAAATTAAAAAGTAAAAGAGGGTGACCAGTTTTCCTAGTGGCTTTTAAACTAAAGTAGTTGTTAAAACAATATTTTAATGTTTTGAAACTGGCCAAATGGTGAAGCATTCTAACCTCTGTTTACCAAAGAGCAGAAATATAAAACTCAGATTTGAATGTCCCTTACAAAATACATATTGTACATGATGTCATAGCTGAAGGTAAGTCACATACTCCCTGATAGTTGTCTTTGTATTTAAAAAATCTATGTTCTCTTTATAATGACTTCAAAATACATTAGGAAATGCCAGTCTTTTAACATCAATTCAAATGGGTTGTGAAGCAAGCAGGTTCCATTCCGGGCACCCAGAGCCTGTGCAGTGGTTTCCTCGTGCCCTCACTCTTTAAAATCCTCAGTCACTGCCATTTCTGGCCTCAGCTTTCACAACACTTTACAGGCAGCTGAATGAAAGGGCAGGAGCCGCCTCTGAAACTCCAGCTTTTTCAGCTCTAAAATCAGCTGAAAAGGATGCGCTCCCTGGAGACACAAATGCATTCTCTCCATCAGTAACCCACAATGCCCTCAGGTTGTGACCAGGGAGGAGTTTCGCACTTGAACCTGGAAAATGCTATTTTTTTTTTAATCAAAGCGCACCATTCTTGTTCCATGTGGCCCGTGGCACAATTTATTTAAAACAATATGGTGCCACAGAGAAAGTAAACAACAATAATAGTAATAATACAGGAATAGCAATGCGCCTATAAATAATCCGAGAAGCCACATGGGCCCCGGCACCTTCATGAAATGGGGTTTCCGCGTACATATTTCTTACACAGCTTTATGCACGACTTCATTCCTATGGTTTGCACTTCAGTGCTCTATGGTGTCACTCCTCCGATAAACCCATACATCACACACAGTGAAATATGTCTACAGTCCCCTCCCCTGACGAAAACGCGGGCAGTGTGGGTCAGAGGAACAAGCACTGAGCCGGAAGTCTGCAGATCAGAACTTGAATCCCAGCCCCGCCCCTTTCTGGCTTCCAGGTGTTGGGTGAGTTTTGTGTCCCGGCTGAAATTCGGTTTTCAGACGGATGGGACACGTCCGTCCGCCTCCTCGAGTATGTGCAGTAACTACATGAGCCAAGGCATGAGAAACTGTTTTTGAAAAAATGCTGGGCTACGAAGACTTGTGCTTAGAAATGGGAAACTCAACATTTCAGATAAATGTACATAGTTTTCATTTTTCCTTTCCCATTGAGGAGTTTCCACTTTTCCTGAATTTGCTTGCCTGTCATGAGGCTCATTGCTGGCCGGCGTTTCTTCATAGTTTCTTGCCAAAGTGTCATATTTATCTGAAAATTGTTCCAATCCCTAGAATGTCCTTAGACTTTTATTTTAGAGATTGAAAAAAACCTAAATTTTGACTTCATTTTTCTTCAAGGAACTATAATTTCACTTTTAAATACTGGGGATTTCTTTATACCAAAAAATTAGCAAAGTGAAAATGGGAAAGTATATTAACTAATATCAGTAGTGTTTAATTATATTATATCCTACCTATTTGAATTTGAAAGTCTGTCTGATTGAGAAAATCATTATGTAACCTGCTCTATTTGACCGCTAATTCTCTCTTTAAATATTCTAGGCTGTGTGCATTTTCTGGTAAGCTTTCTGCTCGGGGCCTAGACAGTTGCACTGACATTGAACTCATACTACACCTTTGACATTTTATAAAAGGGCTTTTAATTCTTTTAGTATTTATCTTCTCAATATATTTTTTCTATAACTTCAGAGATGTATAGAAGCATGCAAAATCTGTACAGAATGTCAAGGACTTAAATATTTTCTCAGCTCACACGATCCACAAGCCACTTTATCGTTGTAAATTAAGGGCTAGCGTGGTGCAGAAATCAGCCTTCCGTGTCACAGTTTTCCTCTCTGAATGAGGCAAGAGTCAGCCAGCAAATATATGTGGTCAACCTCAGATTTGCCTCGCTGGGAGTTCACATGTATTTTTAACTGCCTTCAATTGTTAATGTATTCCTCAAATGAGATGCATCACCTTGAAGAATGACTTTGTGCCCTCCGGGAATAGACCAAACAAGTATTTCATTCGCTATGATAATCAGTTCTACCTTCAGCAACGTATAAACCCAAATTTAATAGGCACTGGTGATTAGGTTTTAAGTCAGAGAGCCATCACTGTCTGCTGTGAAAAATAATAAGAAAAAATACAAATTATAACGAATCTGCCTTCAGGAGGCCTTGTTAGACATAATGGGCCCATAACTATTTCAGGAGATGCCGAATAAATGTTTTTCCTTCCCATTATGGACATTTTTGAGTCACCAATTTTCAGTGATAAGAAAGATTTCCTTTAACTTGTGCTAAAGATATCTCAGGTCATTTGTTTTGTCCACTTAGTTTATAACAGTCTTGAAAGAAAAAAAGGACCACTTACCATAAAACACTTATTTAAATCTTTTAAAATGCTTAAAACCCGCAGAGAGGCATTCAAAGCTATAGATAAATTTAATCTCATCCAAACCTTCCACTGTCAAAATTATCTAAGGCTTTTCTCCAACTTAAACTTGCATTAAAATAAGGAAGGATTGTACAGGACATTATGGAAAATAACAAATCAACCCTGAAATCAGCAGCTTAGGTTGTGGACAGTAAATGATACAGTGGTTCCACTTTCTGGGAACTGAGCAGCAGAGGAAAATGAAGAAAGCTACTACTGACAGGGCAAGGATGATGGGAGCGGGCTCGCATTATGAATGATATGTTAAGTGATTGGCTCCGATGGAATCATGGGATTGCTGCTGCCTTCTGCAGAAGCTGATTTTCATTCTTCTTGTTCCCTTCATAAGCCCCCAATATATGGGAGGGGGAGGGGCAGGAGAAGCCGTGTGTACACGCATGCCCTATAAATACACATATTTAGAGATGTTCTGAATACTCGCCCCAGCTACACGCAGTGCTAGGGTGGGGAAAAATACCTAGTGTCAAATATATATCTTGTCAGCTAGGTTTATTAGTTTTAATATTCATGTGTGCCTTCTGCCTTCTTCCCTGTGAAGCAAAGTGCCATATTCTTTATTTGATGATACGGAAGCCATATATATTCCTAACTCTGAAATAAGTGAAATAATAATTCAATTCTCTATAATAATATATTGAAGATAATAACAAAGACGTGTTATAGGCTGTTTTGATGTGTTTAGAGATGCATTTTATATATGTTTTTCTTCAAACCAGAAGACACTACTTGATTCATTTGGTTGGCCTGGTGTGTGTGTATGTGTGTGTGTGTGTGTGTGTGTGTGTGTGTGTGTGTGTACTGGGAGGGTGAAGGGAAAGGAGGGGAGATGGACCAACAGTCAAAGGAAATGATTGTTACATGATGGAATATATTAGAAACACATGAATAAAATTAAACATAATACTGGTGTCAAAGGGTCCATTTACTAAGATTTTCTTTAAACTAATTTTCATCCCTACATAAAAGTTTTAATGCAGGGCTTATTTAGTTACTAATTCTTTTGTGCACCAGTGCTTAAATTTATAGCATAACTAATGCTGTATCTTCTTATTGTGAATTTCTGAGTCTAAAATAATAATTGATTTTGCCAGTAATTCATTTTATTTTTGCATATTTCAAATCTGAATTAGTAGCCTTTCTATATAAGTATTTTCAGAAAGCAAATATGATAAACATCACTAAACTAAAAAAAATCAGACTAATTCAGTCTATGACCCTATACTCTTAGCAATTACTGTTTAGACTTGGATAAATATCTATACATAACAATGCTAAATAGTAATAGAAAAGTACTGAAAATAGTGGTAAATTCATTTACCAAATTTTAGACAGCAAATCATGTTGTTTTAATAAACTTCCTAGCAGTTACCTCAAGAGGGACATGATTAATTTTTGTGAGGAGCAAATAAAAATATGAACCTAAAACTTATACTTGAGTATGGAGAAAATTCTACTCAAAAAAATGCCCCGAAATTTGGGTAGAAAGAGAAAAGATATATAAGGGGAATGAGGAGCAGAGCAACGGGCAATCAGCAGATTACTGTAATTACTACTCCTTCCAAGGTGGTGATAGAGTCATAGACTTGCTAGTGTTAGGGAACCCTACAGATTCCATTTTCCAGGGTGCAGCCCAGCAGGCACGTTCAGTGAATCCCCTGCACCACTCAGCTCACCCCCTGAGGGGAAATGCCACGTGAATTCAAATCAAACATTTTCCTATCAAGTTCTCGGCTAATGGCTTTCCTGGGAGACCCAAGCCTGTCACTCACCTACTACCTATTTAGACATGTTAAAACAGAATTTGTTGTTTGTATGTGTTTCATTGAAGTGAGTCTGTTTTCTCATATTGGATTTGTATCCAAACCTCAGGTTGTCAATACTGCTTAGCTAGGGTTTCTGTGTGTTTTGTTTTTCTCTGCTCGTAATCCAGAAAAATGGTACCTACCGTTCATGCCAAATTCAGTCTTTCTGCAAGTGTACAAGTAGTATGCTAAGTAACTGTGTAAATGTACTAGCGCTAATGTCAGGAGCTAAAAAATGCATTCGTTTTATTTAAAGCTGTTTTGCAATATTCAAAAATTATTATTACACTATAGCCACAGCTCAACCTAAGTTTCCATGTAGGAAAATAAGGAGAAAAAAAGATGTCCATCTTCAATAAAAAAGTGAGGGTATCATTTTAATTCAATTATTTTCTGTGTGATTGAAAGTATATCTGGTCTCCTTAGAGAAAAACCTAGTGATATAAAGCCACACACCTGACAAGCTTGTGATTTTTCTCTTCGATATAAAAATCACACACACACATGCACACACATACACATTCCTATGCTTACAAACCTCTAAGTTAGTTTACCTGTGTTTAAGGCTAAATGCATGTATTAAGCTTTCCACAAAAACAAGAACTGTTATGTTTGATATGCACTTCAAAAGCCTAAAAGGCCAAAGAAAACCCTTTCTTAATTATTGAAGAAGTGTCTGTAAAGGAAACATGAGCAAATAGCATTCATGCTTTCATCCCCGGTAACCTTTCATTGTCCTTTTCTTCAGATGGCCCACTCAGTATATTTAATAAAGGCAGCAGCAACCATCAAAGAAGGCAGGGTTCTAATAAATGGTCCTGATTAAAGGCCCTGACAGGGTATGAACTTTGCATAAATTTTCTTATGGTGTCAGGCTAGGATACTGATTGAAAACTCATTAACATAATCACACATTTAGAGGAAATGCTGTAATGTATCAAAAACATTTCCCTTAGTGTAATAATTTTAAGGACATTAAAATGCAAATGATAATAAGAAGCCATGTTCAGTGATGTTCTAAAAGCCTGATTATTCAAATATTTAGTATAAAGTATGGAGTTGTGCTCAGTAATCCATGTGCATAAATTCAAAAATTTAATCTCTATATGGACTCAGACCTCTGCTTTGATCTTACCATTTTTACAATTCACGGACCACAAATTAAATAATAACTGTTTAATTAAATATTATAGAGAATTAGTAAAAAATAATACTAATTTAAGCCCTACATTAAAAAAAAAAATAAATTCAAGCTGCGGGCATCATTTTCCTTCAATGCTTAGAAAGTTCTAAAAAAGAGTTCACATTTCTGTTTTGGGGCGATTGTGCTTTGAAAATATGCTAAAGTATTTTCAGCCTCCTTTTTCCCGCTTTTATTAAACTGTGTACAAAGCCATGGAGAACACGGCAGGTCACAGCAGCGCTGTCCCTTAATGCTAATTCTTAACAATGAAAGAAACACTGCCCTCCCCCACACAAATAGCCGTAATTATGTAAAGAATGAATGCTTCAGACTGATGACTTTCAATATGCTCAAGTCTAGCATACCGGTATAAGAGGCCAGAAAGGTCAACAGTAATTCATAACTGTTATAAAATTGTGTAGCATCCCAGGGCTTCTGCAGGATGCTGACATTATCATGAGTCTTCTGCTGGTTTGTATATGTAAATTTGTGATAGCGAGTGCACTGCTCTTACCGTATCACATGCAGAGCATCAATCAGGCAGTGGAATACATCAGAGTATTTTCATTATGCCTCGTTATTTACTGCATCAGAAGAAATTACCCTGGCAAGCCAAGCGGCCTTCTCTGGGTAGCATGATACGACCAACCAGGCTTCAGCTCAGGAGTCTTGTAAACATTACAGGATTAATCTCGCAATCGCAATCATCAATCTTTCCTAGCCCTTCCTGGGTGCAACTGTGGAGATTGGTAACCAGGCCATGTGGATTTGAATTTAACCCTGAGCATCAAAAACTAGATGTCAGACCTAAGCTGCACGTTGCAAAACACCTGTGCTGTTTTTTTGTTTTGTTTTGTTTTGTTTTTTTTCAACTTGGGCTGAAGACAATAGATGAAAACATAAATGAAAATACTTTAAAATCATACTGAATTTATCGCTTTTGTTTTGGGTACACGCTTCAGAAATTAGATTTTCTTTTAGTTTGACGTTTTTCTTTTCCAACATCGTGGTGGGGGGAGTGAACACTCACGACCATATAAACAAATTTCCTGTGTTGCAAGGTGGACAACGTAGGCAGCGAGGCAGAGCTGCGGGATGAGAACCAGGGCGTGAGGTTTGGGGACCAGCGCAAAGTCCTCTGGCACCGGGCCAGAGGAGACTAAAGCCCCAGGGAATCGTAGAGTTAGACCCAAACAAGAGAGCACTAAATGTGTCTTGCTGACTCATAAGATGACACTGGCATTGATTGCTGAGACAACTGCCTGCCTGCCTGCCTGCCGGCCTGCCAAGGAAAAAGCCTGCTTCCCCTTCCTCCCTTTGAGCCGAAGGAGGGGGAGAAAAGATGGGTGAGACAGACAGGCCAAATGAACATTCCATCATTTTAAGTTTAGTAACTGCATAGAACGTAGCCTATTCTATTTAGATAATGCAAAAGATAATGTGCATTCATTTTTGAAAGTCAGGTGAAAACCATGATGATCATGATCATTTTTCCATAGTCAAGAAACAATAAATATATAATGAGCAGGCCATGTAGAGACTGCCTGGCAGTTTAATTTCAACTGTGACCTTTTATTATTATTTTTTGTCCACAGCACTTTTCACTGAACACGTTGCAGAGTGAATTCTTTCTTCCTTTCTCAGTATCTTTCAGGCTTCCTTCTTTGAATAACAAAAATGCAGTAACCATAAAAGTATGCCGTTCCCTTTCATCCAGTGAGAGTTTCAAATCTAGGCATTTATATTCATCCTATATATAAAATGTAGATATGTCTTCTATATGATTTCATCCTTGGTTGATTTAATCACCACTATAGGTATTTATTTGCTAGAATGATACTACTACAGTAAAAAACAAATGTCTCATATACATTGAGAATTCTACAATAGCTGTTCATCTCCACCCAAGTGATGGGTTTTGTATGGCTTTCTTGTTCATATAAAGTTTAATTTTGAAAATACTGAAGAGTGTTATAAATATTTTAAGTAAATAAAATAAATCATCTGACAGTAAAACAGAAATTCATCTAAAGGAGATTATAATGTCCAAAACTTTAAGTCTTTTCACTGGCTGTTTGCTTGTCGTGTGTGTGTGTGTGTGTGTGTGTGTGTGTGTGCGCGCGCGCACACGTGTTTTTTGTTGTTGGTTTGGTTTGATTTGGTTGCTATCAATAGTAATGAGACTTTTTCATGTTATATCCTCCTTTAGATGGGTAGTTTTAAAATAGCTAGTATATTGATGCTGTGTTCTTGTTTATGGAGTTTTTTCTTTTCAACTCTGAAGACTTGGGTTTTTTAATATGGGGCTCCAGGTACAGGGATATAATATGTTTAGCATGTAACAAAATGTGAAATAACATGCACGTTTTTAACTTGTAACAGTATAGCTAAATAAAAATTCAACTGTTTTATCCTTTCATGGCATAATATATTATGTGAGAGCTATTGCTCCTTAAAATTAACATCTATGACCAGCTGCCACTGCTTGAGATAGGAATGATGGAGATAGTTTCTGTGCATCACTATGGAGTATGTTTGGGCAAGTTGCTATGCTACTTAATTGGGTTTTTGAGATTTTACTCTACCAGAGAGTATGTTTTGCTAAACACTTGAAATAACAAATAGCTACTACACATTTGTGGTGGAGATGCCAGGCCAGCAAAAGAAATTAGTGTAGTGATCCAAGGTTTGGTACACAGGGAATAATCAGGAAGGCGAGACAGTGGTTACCTTCCTCTTACGAGCAGCAAGCTGGAAAAATGTTGGGCTTCAGAGTTAGGAAATGTGGACTTAATTCCCAGGGCCACTAATGCCCAGGTGTACAACCTTAAACATACCACTTAACTCTTACCCTCAATTCTAACAATACTCTTTTATGATTCATTTGCTCAACAAACATCAACTGAACTCTTACGCACCATGAGCTAAGGAGACAAAATTAAGAAGGAGTGATCCTTGTTTCAAATCATAAAAGCACCTAGTGTGTGAGCCAGGCACTGTGTGTGTGCTGTATGCGTTACTGTTTCATCTTTGTGTATTCCCAAAGCTATGAATATTTACCCTGCGTTTATATTGTGATGATAGTGAGTTTTAGAGAGATTAAATAAGCTAGTGGAAGATCTAAGACCTGAGCACAGAGCCACCTGACCCTCACCTGCTGATGTTAGAGAGCAAGTCAAAGAACTGTAACATAAAATGAGAAAGCTATGTGACAGAATGTATATGTATACATATATATAGTGTAATACACTCTGCAAATGACAATTTCACTACTGGGAACATGAACATAACTGAGATTTTCCCTGAAATCACTTTCAGCCTTAATTTTTTCCTCTGAAATAATTTAAACCATACTGAACAAATGACCACCATAGACCAAAAAATTCTATCTATAGAAACAAAACACTACCAGGAGTTTCCCCTCACCACTTCTGGGTCAGTTCCACATGGCTCCGTTGTGAATATTAAAGAAATATAAACCCAGGAAAGACTGTTTCAACACATGAAGATCTCTGGAATTCACAAGTCTACTGTTTACATTAGGCCTGGTCCATCTTTAATAATTCCTTAAACGCTATTTTTTTAGAGTTGCCTAGCAATTAAGTGAAAATAATGATGTTAACGTAGCATCTGCTGACCTTTTAAATGTAAAATGCTTTTAATCCAACCAGAATCTCACAGTTAATATTGATAACACTGACCAGAATTTTCCTTTTATTCATATTTTTATATCTGTATCCCACATGTATAGCACAAACATATGAGGTTAAGGAAACAAAATGAAAACAAAGACAGCAATGTTTTTCATCTCTGCCTAACTCACACCATCTTTACCCCTGCACTTTATAAAACTTTGTAGAACAATGAAATTTAATAAATAAGACAACAGAGTTGGAAAAACTTTTTCAAAAAGTATTGTCTCCATTGTTAAGCCAACCACAAATTTATGATTTAATTTGAATAATTTTTTTCAAATTTGAATCTGTATGTTTTTAAGTTTTTAAATGTCTCACATTTAATTAGTAAACTTACCTAAGGTTCTTAATATGTGGAAAGATATTAAATAAATATATTTATATTTATAATAAACTAAAATAAATAAAGCATAGTGGTTTGTACTTGTTATATGATATCTGAAGCCACAATAAAATTTGGATATTTGTGTGTTGATTGAAAGAGTTTATTGTAGATTTAAGATTTAATGGTAGCAAATAAATTTCATTTCTGAATATTCCTTCTTGAAATTAAGAGAAAATATTATTGTTTTATTGAAGAAAATAGGCATTGGCTTTTTAGAAAATGGAGAGAAACTTAACAGGTACTAAAACCCTAAATTATCTCCAAACTTTAAATTTTAGGTTTATCTCCAGATAACCTGCCTTTTATAATATTTTTAGGATACATTATTCCAATTAACATAACTGAAACATCCATTTCTTCCAAATGTTTCCAAATGACTAACGTTCTGTTATACAAAATTTAATGGTTATGCCTGTTCTAGCTATACATGTTGCTATACATGTTATGTTTATATCTGTATTAAGAACTATTCATATTATGGTTTTCAGGTATGTTCTAGAAGAATTTTCCATCATGTAAAAAAAGCATGACATTAAGGATATGATGTGTATCAATCTACATGGTAATAAATTGTGCAGGTATTAAAGTTTTAACTCTCCTTACACAGCATGATCTTGTGAGGCTGAGCTCTGTGTGGATGTTTAAAAAGTGTGATCAATAAAACTTTATAGTAAAACTTGAAAGTTTTTCTGTATAATGACAGCATGTTTATAAAAAACCTTCATTGAATTGAAAAGCTTTCAATTCAATTTAAAAATTGTCATAAAATTTGTAGATTTTTTTCTCAATTGATTATAACCCCAGATGTTTGTAGACACAGACGTAAGCCTGGATAGTTATAAGGCAGAATTAAACTTTGGAGCTGTTCATAACAAAAATTAAAGTAAACTAGAATAATACTTTATATGGTACAGACTACTTTGGGAATTAAAGATTTTCCATTTTAAGCTGCTATCTTCTCTTTCAAAAAATACGCACAGTATAGATATGTTAGACTGAAATGACAGCCTTTCATCTACTATTTTAATTTAATGTCAAATAAATATACACATATACCTATATGAACAAATACACACAGGATAGCTAAGATAATTGCACTACTAATTTCTATTAGTTTACTGAAAGGAACAGATATTGCTTCTATTGTTTGGTCAATTTTACATGCCTATGTCTGAGAATCTGAGCAACTATTTTGAAGATAAAAGTATGCAATATAATAACCATTGTTAATTTCCTGCCATCTTGTTTTGAAATTCTGCATCATTTGTGTTTTTTATTCTTTTTAGAACAAAAAAAGCTCCACAGATATACTTCTTCTTGCACACTTAGACGTTTACAGGCATACCTAGGACAAGTTGGATTATGATTTCAGCTGATGATAATTAATAATATTTTCAATAAGTGTATGGGAAGTGCTCAATTCATTTGGATAGGTGAAAACTTCTGTCAGATTATGGATTTGCCTATTTAGGTAACATCAAAAAATGCAATAATACCTTGTGCAAATGGTATTAGACATTTGTATAGAGTGGTAGTCAAATTATAAGTAAAAGCATGTAAAATGTAATTATAATCACATACAAACATGTATGTATAACTGTTCCAAAGGGTGCTATAGCACTCAAGCATCTTAAAGATAAACACTGCAGCGGAATTAATTTGTAACAGCTTTGCACTTTGTCTATAGGTTGTTATTAAATAGTGCAAATGTTTGTTTTATTTAGTTTCTGTATGCTTCCAAAATTAAAAATACACACACACAGAAGCACTTATGCAAATAAACACAATTCATTAATATTGAATATTAGCTACTAAGTAAGCATGTATTAGTTTAACATTTTAAAGAAACTGAAATGTTAATCATAGCTAAAACCTATCAGGTGAAATTTATGAAAATGTACAGATTACCTAAAATGCTAGGAGTTCATTTTAGTGTGCGTTCCCTAGCATGTCAGCTTGATTAAATTTGGAGTTTGGAGATGAATTGGCCCAAATTCATTAGCGTTCCGCGGGTGCAGATGTCGGTCAAGGTCAAGCGAAGCACACTGACTGTGATGTTAGTGAGAGGAGGGTGGGAAGGATTCCAAAGAAGGTAGACTCTTAAAAGGTCTGGGGTTGCAGCGAGAAACTTTGATACTTTTTAACTTAATAAATCTTGACAGCCTAATCATGGCTAAGCCTTTGTGGTGTTATTGGTACAGATGGCAAAGCTAGACATATTTAAAGAGATCTCAGCATCGAGTAGTGAGAGAGCTCGGAATCCAAATGCAGCACTGGGCTCTAGGAGAAAGTGAGAGGAAGAAAAGGATAAAAAGCTCCCCAGCGTTTCCATCTCCTGACGTCTCCAACAGCCTCAGATACAAAATATGATAAGGCTCCTGCTGAGCTAATAAGCCCAACAAATGTCTGTGTCCGTGAAGTAGATGAAGTGGGATCAAGCAGAGGGGGCTGGTGTATGAAAATAAGCCAGCACCCAGGGTATAATGGCTCTAGAGGAAGCTACAAGGTCAGGCTGATGACAGACACCAGTTAAGTAGAGCCCCCATCAGTAAGAAAGGGCTGCCTCCTGGCTCCAAGACATGACCATTAAAATAAGATGAAGCATCTATTTTAAGGAAGGGAGAAAAGTAAAACACAAAAGCGCTGTATAAGGATTTTAGTTTTAGTTGTTCCTCATATACGATAGCTGTATTCTTTTGTTTGTTTATAGGCAATCTATCCAGAGCAGAAACTAGAATTTGGGGCTGGCAGTGGGGAAATGGCAGTGGACATGCACTTTAAAATGGCATTAAATTTTTTGGTTCTGCTCCGTGATTTTAGTGGCTTTGCAACCTACACCAAGTATTGTTTACGTAATTAAACACTCTATCGGGATGAACATTTGTGACCACGACATTATGATCCACAAGATTTCCAAGGGAAAAGATTGCTAGATGAAACATACATTAGCCCTCAACTTCTCTCTTCCTGTTTCCTTTTAAATAGGGAACTACTCATTAATTTTTACTGTAAGGTCATATATTGTTCAGTAAAATAAAGAATTGTTTGAAGTTGAAATTACATGATTCAGAGCAGCAGACCTGACATAGGTACCATAAAAATCAGCCAAGGTTCCTGGCTTTTGACAGTATATATTATCCAGGATGATAAACTTCCTTGCTTTTCCAGACTATCCTGTTTTTAGTTCTGAATGTCCCAGTTCCTGCACTTCCAAGATCTTTTCAGTGGCTTTTGCATTCCCATAGCTGAACAAGTATTCTAAGGATTTAAAGCTAGACCTAGTCATGTGGTGAATCGTGCTGAGTGGAAAGGGCAAAATATAGAAAAAGACAGTAACTAGTTCGTAGATAGACAAGACAGGAGATTTAGAGGAAGGGACACGAGAGGCTGGCTCATCCAGGTTTGTTGTCACTTTGACCAAATTAGCTTTCTTATTCCCCATACTTACACAGCATCTTGAAGCCACTACTGTACCTCTTATTTACATACCAACATACACTCATGCATGTGCACACACACACGAAATTTAGAAACAAGTAAAATAATATCCATAAGCTATAGTTCTTCATTGCTCTTCCTGATGGGTAGGATGATTCACACTGACCTTAAAACCAGACCTGGAAAAGCCACTTAGCAGTCAATTCATTCCGCAGTCCAATCCCCAGACCAATAGCAACAGCCACAGATTAGAAGCCAATGACCGTGTTTTTCTCCAGGTTTTTGCAAAAGAAAACCAGTGTGCTGAAATAATACTTAAGCATTAATACTTACGAATGTCCCCCTTCGACTTTAGGAATGGTTTCTGCATAACGTTCATTTTTTATTTAAATAATAATTAGACTATGCTTGCAACTTCAAGAGCCTGTCAAATTGCTACATGAATTCTTAACAGATCATGCCAATTCCATACCATCTCTGAAGCCTTGTTAAAAAGGTGAAAAGGGTTTAAACATCATGTGAGGTGACTCATTAAACATGTACGGACACTTAGAAATTCTGACAACAGCAGCTTGAAAGATAAGATTGGGTGTCCTGCTATTGTTGTAATGCCATATTTAGTTTGAAATTCATATAACTTTAAATATAATGCTGGTACTACTTTTTAGAATCAAACTTTAGAGGATAGTCATGAAATGTAATGTAGGTGTCAGAAATATAAGTCGTGACTGTGAGCAAATTTTGAAGGTGGTAAGTAGGTGACGTTACTAAGAGTTGCTTACAATAGATGTAGAGATTTTCTTCAAGCTAAAATTAAAAGGCTTTAAAACATCTTTTGAGGAGTATTCAAGTGAAGAAAATTGACCATTGTGTGCATGGTATTTTTTTTTTTTTTTACACAATTTGGCTTAGTACTTCAAAAATTTTGAACATCAATAAAACTGGTTTCTCTTCACTTAAAAATCTTGTTAAAATAAATATGAAACTCCAAAAGTAATGACTGCCATAAAAGAGGAGGTTTCAAGTTCTAACTTATGTCTGAAGCTTGTTCGGGGTTTCTGGGAAAGGGCTGCCTACATTATTCACCCAGCGCTGTGTGGAGCATCTGCCTGTTTTACTCAGCCTCGTCGTTCTGTGGTTCTGACATCACCCCTGGAGGTGGGCCATGAGAGCAATCTGCCCCTAAGAAGGGCCATGGAGCAGTCCCCTTCCTCCTGACACTCTTATACCTTCCTTTTCATTCAATTTGTGCAAACAGCATTTGTGTGGGGAGAATGAAAGGAATAACTTCTACTTGGAATGAAGGGCAGATCAGTGCTGACGTTGTCACAAGTAGTACTAAGAAAGATAAAGAAAGACTTTAATAATTCAAGTGTTTAATAAGTAGAAAGCACCATGCAGATAGTACTATTAGCTTAGTTCAGAGAATCGCTATGAGTAAAAGTGATAAGCAAAGGCAACAACATTAAGACTTTATTTTCTACATAGATCAGGGACAATATAGATTTAGAGTGTATTAAAAGCAAATGGGATTTTCTGCCATAGCAGTCTGTAGTAAAATTCATATTGTTTGCATGTTTTATTATTTAAAAAATATTTTCCTGAAAATTTCAATATTATTAACGTATTATAGATAAATATAAAATGAAATGCTAGGTTTATTTCATTTTAAACAGCATTACGGACAAGATGTGTATAGTTTATTATTAGTTTTATCGAGTTTGTTAAGTAGAATTCTACAGGTTGAGAAACTCAGCTCTTATAGGATAATTTCCACTAGAAAAGAGAAGAGAAATGTATAGTAAATTTCAGCTTGTAGAAAATGCAAGAAATCTGGAAAGAGCGTTTGAACAAGGGTGTTCGAAACCTGATGATCCAAAATCAAGAACAGGGTGAAACCCGAACTCTAACACTTACTGTTGCATCAGATTTAAAGTCACAAAACTCCAGATGTTGGGTCTTGAAAATGAAAATAGTGTGCTATATATGTTAGAAGGGTTTTTGAAACATAAAATATGTATCATCAGATGTAATACTTCAAGCTCCTTTAAAGCAGGAACCATTCCGATGGTCAGGTTTTCAACTGAGGTGGAGTTAAAAGCCTGAGTCAGCAATATGAGCTACTTGAAAAAATATACATATATATAAATATATATATATAATATATATATATAATATAAATATATAAGTATCTTATATGTATATATATATTTATATCCTATTCCTCAAATTATTTTTTTAAATATTGGATTAATGATTTCTTTCATCCCTCTAATATGTTAGATTCACAAATACTTGTCTTTCTCAAAAGTAGTAATAGTTTTTTCCTGGGTAACTTATGCCCATTTTTCCCTTCCTATTTATCCCTATGCTTTCAGTTCTGCTTCTTGTCTTCTGCCGCCTCCTCAGTAGTATTTATTTCCTGCCCACCGACTTGAATGTATACGTAGGATACGACTTCATACAATGCTTACGCTTTATTCTGTATTAAATAAAATGACAATTTCTGCTGAAGATCAGATTGCACGTCTCAAACCATAATTCCGTGATGATACACTTTTTAATAGCATATGTGGATTCCCTTTGGCCAATAAGAAATGCAGTATTAATCCCTAGTCAAAATCTGTAGTTGGTGTTTAACCCAGTTATTGGACTCAGGTTCCAGTAGTTCATTTCAAATTCTTTTGGCTGTTTCCCCAATCAGTGAGTCTCCAAGATCATCTATCATTACTAGCCTTTGATAAATTTTACTAGTAAAGGAGACCCGGTATTAGATGACTTCTAAATTTAGAGACAATACTAGGATAAGACTATGTCATTGAAGAAAGCTGTTCTCCAAAAGACAGCAAAATGTTGGTATGCTAGCATGAAAATATTCAGAAGTTTTTTCCTATTCATACTTTGACTATGTATCTAATGCATATGAACAGGTATACTTATATCTAAATACACACGTATATAGAGAAAACTCTTTTCTGTAAAGGTTAAGAAGTGCAAATTTGATTGTCATATATTTTCATGGTATCAATCAGCCAACTAAAAATAAAGAAGTCCCTTTAGCTAAGGACACCTATTTCCCTTATGCTTTTTGGGTATCTTCAATGTCAGACCCAGTACTGTCACATTCATACAGTGACTCAGGAGAGACATCTTTCCCTGGTCATTTAATTTCCCCCCACAGAAGGAATTCACTCCTCATTGCATCATTTGCTGTACCTAAAGTTCAGGATACCTAGTGACGTTTGACCCCCTAACTGAAGGAAATGAGACTATGGAATATTTCCAGGCATATCATGACCATGATTCCTCACAGCCTTGTTACAGATTTCCATGTTCATCCTGCTGTGTGAGTTCTTGTGTTAACCAGAACTCTTTAGCGGAAAACCAACATTCTGTTTTAACATTGAGCAATACTCAAAAAAACAAATACTGATCACAGACTAAGAGTTCATTATTTCAGACTTAAGGTACAGAAGAATAATCTTTGCAGAGACCTAATAACCTCTCACATATTTGAAATCTTACCAGACACAAATTTTCTAGTTTTTCAGAATATGAAATATAAAATAATCAACTGTATAATGGTTTCATCAACTCAGTGTAAACACACTGTATTTGCAGAGAGCTTTCAGTAATCTTTTAAAATTTGCCTCTATTTTCCATCTCTGACATGTATAAATGTAATATATGAATACAATGAAAAACCAAGTACTAGTTGAAAGCCTATAGTGGAAAGCAGCAATTCCTTCTTCTTACACTCTCTGTTCATAGGACAAGACTTTGATTATGTTTTCTTTCTTTTAACTGCTTCTTTCACTAATTATATATGAATTTTTAAATAACATGTTAGCACTACTTGGTTTATTATTTTAGTCATTGCCCTCAAAGCCCCTGTCCTTCCCACATGTTAGTTAAATAATCAAAATTTGCATTAGTATGATTATGTAAAATTATTTACTACTGGGCTGAGTAGTACACTTCCTTACTATAATTTCTTGCTATTTCTAGAATAAATAAATGACTGGCTGTTTGCAAACTCTGGCATGTCACTTTCTTCTTCTGATGTAGAGAAATCTTTGGCTACAAAATTAGTGAGTGAGCGCCCAGTGGTAGCTGTGTCATTTTTGTGACCTTTGGTAGGTTCCTTACATTGCTGGGCCTTGGCTAATGTTTCTGAAAACCAGTGCGAGAGTCAATAACTTCCTGGTGACAATCTGTGAGAAATAATACTCACATTCATCGGCCTGTAGTCCACCCACTTAGCTCCTCACATCAGACTTATGAGGAGGGTGGGGCTGGAACTATGTCCACAGGTTAGGAAATAAGTAAGGCTCAAGGAACCGGAGGGTTTCATGTAAAGTTGCCTAGCAGAGAGGAGCTCAAGCCCGAACATTTACCTCAAGTCAAGGTCTCTATCCAGCTGATTTGCCAACATATTGCTAGCACCAATTTAGACCCCTGAAATTAAAATATACAAAATGCAGCCAGGGATATAACTCAGCGGCCTAAGCACCTGCCTGACAAGTGCAAGGTCCTGAGTTCAATTCCTGGTACAAACAAATAAATAAATAAAGCATACAAAATGTTCTTTTTCTTAATTTTAATTACTGATGGAGCAATCCTAAGTCTTGTTTTCTCTGTTTTCTAATCTCTGTAGGAAGACTCTGACAGAGACAGTCAATGTAAAAAACTAAAAGATTGATACAGAAGATTGCCTATTATTACTAATGTTTCCAGAGCGGCATAGACTACTGTTGGTTTTCGACCATCTTCTATAGATTTGAAGTCTCCCTGTCAGCCATGAAATCAAAGACATGACCATGTTGTCACCCTCGCTTTGGTGCTTCCCATGTTATTAACTGTTGTAAAACCAATACAGCCCCAGGCCAGCTATCTGCAGTTCCAGGAAGCTATCACACTTGCTGGGAACACTAGAAGAGCATGCGACTTTTGTGTTAGATAACGGAGTTATTACTTTGGACATTTTAACCTCATCTTCAATAATTACTATATATATAGAAGGAATACAAAAGCAGTGATGTACTGTTAGTAATTATTCAGACTTCTGGGCACCTGGTATGGAATATCCCCCTTTTTGACTGCTCATATCCTTATATAAAACTTAATAACTTTTTGTGGCCTACTTGAGTTTAGCGTCATTAACAGGCAGATTTTCTCACGTTACATTTGTCTAAAATAGGATGAAGGTACTAGTAAACCACTGTCTGGGCATGGTGGGACATGCCTTTCATCTCCAGGATACTGGGAGGCTGAGGCAGGAGAATCACAAATTTAAACTGGCTAACTTATTTAAATTCCTGATCACAAACCTCATCTGGGTGTTCAGTTCTTCTATGTAGTATCACTGTGTCTCTCCTGGAGCTTAGCTTTTCTGTTTCCACTCAATAGCCTGATCTTTTCCCAAAACGCATACAAACTCTTTCACCCTTTCAGAGTTGGCTACTGATGTATTCACAGTAGACAAAGCCGAAATTACTTCACTATCTGAGATCACTTCCAAATTGTCAAATCTAACATCCTTTAGGTTCTCACCCTATTCCATCTGAAGAAGCTGCTCTTTTCCCATCTTAAAAATACTTTCCTGACCACCCCTGGTGGTGCACACCTGTCATCCTGGCACTCAGGAGACTAAGGCAGGAGGATCACTGCAGGTTTGAGGCCAGCCTGGTCTACAAAGTGAGCTCAAGGCCAGCCAGAACTGTCTTACAAAACCCTGTCTCAGTAAGACCAAGAACGAAATCACTTTCCCTCCCCTCGAAAAAATTTCCTTTTCATCACTCTCATTGCCCACACTTTGATGACTTTCAGCAATTGTTTTTCTTCCCCACCCCAAACACTGAGCTCCTACCAACTCCACGCTAAATACCCTCTAATTTTCCTATATCTTCTGTCTGCTGTCCTTCTGAGTTGGTCTCCTCTAACCACATGGTTCAAAATGCCATTTTGTGCTTATGACTTTCATATCAGTGTCTCTAACTCAGACTTTTCCTCTTGTAAATTCAGTTGGCTGTCTTGTGCCCTCTCTGAAATGTCTCACACCTGCCTTTAATGTAAGGTATATCATGAAGAAATTAACCAATGACAAACACTGACAAGGCTGTAGGGAAAAAATGAACACTTCATTACTGGTGACAATGCAAACTGGTACAACCACTATGGAAATCAGTATGGCGACTCCTCAAAAGACTAAAAGTAGAAATCCCATTTGACCCAACCATTCCTCTTCTAGGAATCTACCCCCCAAATTGGAGGCATCATACCACAGTGATAGATGCATACACATATTGAGGACAGCACAACTCATAATGGCAAAATCTTGGAAGCAGGCTACACATCTATCAAAAGATGAGTGGGTAAAGAAATTGTGGTATTTATACACAATGGAGTACTACTCTGCTGTAAAAAGGATAAACTTGAGTCTTTTGTAAGAAAATAGATGCACTTTGAGACTGTATTATTAAGTGCAATAAATCAGACCAAGCTTAAGTATCATGTGGTTCTCTTATGTAAGAAACTCAACATGAAAATAAAGTGCAACATAGAAGACAAATAATAAGAAAAAGAGAGAGAAAAGTTATGGTAAACCAGCTGGGATTGAGTATTTAAAAGTGTGCTTTGATTTAGTATAACTGTGCTATGTATTTTATGCATATTTTGGCTTATTAACCAGGTTGCTAATCTGTACATATGATAATTAACTTTGTAAGGATTTACAAGGTAAATAAATGAACCTGACACTGACACAAATGTGGGGTTGGAGGTGGAGGGGAAAAAGAAAGGATTGAGGTGTGTTGTGTGTCTGAATCCCTTCCCCACAACGAAGGTAATCATCATGCACCGAAAACGTGCAGATAAAAAATTGTTCTCAAATGTGAAATGAGAAATACGGACACCTCGAGTTTGTCTCCAAGTGTTTTTCAGCCTTCTATTTGCTCAAATGAAAAGTTTGAGATGTCTTCATTTCTTCTGTTCCTTCCTTCCTACTTTCCATATTTAACCCATGAGTGATTTTTTCTGTTCTTCCTCCAAGTATGTTCCTGATTGGCCTCTTTTCCCTACCGCTGTCACTGTCTTCATTTGGGGCACGGTGGTGATTCATCTCGGTTACCTTCGCAGCGCGGGTCAGCGCCTCCATGCTCTGCGGTGCTGCAGCGCATCCTTCTCTGCCTGTGCCTTTGCACGCGAGCCGTACGGGCTGTTAGCTGTTTCTGACCACACCAGGCTCCTTGCTGCCTTAAGAACTTAGCGCTTGTTATCTGCTCTCATGGAAAACTCCTCCTGTGACTCTTCATGTGGTCAGCATCTGTTCCTCCCGGTATCAGCTTAAACACAGAGGGCTGCAAAGAGGACTTCCCTGGCCATCTCACTGAAAATACTCCCTCCACGTCGAGCCTTCTCTCGGAGTTCTGTATTACCCTCCGACTTCAGCATTTTTGTTTTGTTTTATTTTGTTTTTTGAGTCAGGGTCTCTCTTTGTAGTCCAGGCTGGCCTTGAACTCATTGCAGTACTCCTGTGGTCTTGTAGTACCCAGCTTAACTGAATCAGTGTGGCTCTGGGTGTGGAAGGCTCACCTGAGGACTGTTGCTAACAGAATAGAAAGGAGAGCTGGGGTGGAATACTGTTGATTCTCCAGGAGAAGCTTCTCCTGCTGGTTTTCCTGATATGGACTCAGCTGTGCTCACTGTGGGAGGAGCTCAGAACGTTGTTGTCACTGAGGATGGCTGCAGCTCTTTTCAGGGGCGCTCTGGTCCTTACCTTGAACAGAGCTTCCTGGCTCCAGTGCAGATCCCTCAGCCTGCTGGCACAGAGCCTCCATTCTGCTGATGCAGACTTTCCAGCTCCTACCACTGACCTTTGAGCCTTCCCAGTGCAGATCATCTGTACAGACTTGCATGAGACATTGCCGTGGGCTCTAGACTTCCAGTGGGACTGCTGTAGGACACTGTCATGGCCCTCAACTGGATTCTTTGAGTCTCTAGTGTGTGGATAGATCTCCTGCACTCTTTGGCGATTGACTCTCTGGGTGAATATTACTAAATAATCTTATAGATTAAGTGTTCCCTATTAAACACATTCCTTTGTAAACCCTGACTACAGCACCTCCTGTCTCAGCCTCCCAAGTGCTGGGATCACAAGCATGGGCCACCACACACACTGTCTTTAGCTTTTTAAACTCACTGTTTTGCTTATGTTATAAATTCTGCTTGATTTTTTGTCTTAGAGACTAGAATATTTTTCATGAATAAGAAAAATGTTTAACTTCTTCATCTTCTCATCCATAGCCCTAGCACAGTGCCTGGCATATAGTAAATGCTTAACAAACATTTGTTGAATGAATTTAATTTATACTTAATACTTCGAATCACCATTAAACTATCTTATTCCCTTTTATTTACAATACTATAGTTTTGTTAATTGTGAGATAACTTAAATCTAAAATCATCAAGTTTTATTCCATTTATTTAGTAAATCAAAGTGCTAACAGTCTCTATAAAAGGCACTGGCTATTTTTCCTAGAATGAGGCCAGAATGTGATGATTCTCTATTTTGTAATACTCAATATATGTTTGAACTTAGAAGGCACAACAAAAGCCTTTAAAAGAAATATGCGTCTTTAGGCACTCAGCTCAAATGTGTCAACATAAAGTTTACACCTTTCAGCTCTTACGCCAAGGTCCCTGGAGACACTTTGTGAGCTATCTCACTCTGCCCTGGTGCCCTTTGGTCCTCAGGGGACTTACCTTGTTCTTAGTGACTGTGTATTAGGTTGTTGTCTTCATTACTTTTCTCCTTGCTGAGTCAAAATACTGAACACCTACAGCGAAGGGGGCCTAACTGTGAAAAAGGAGTTTTCATATACTGTATACTACTATGGAAACATGTATTAGTGCAGTCACCATAGAAAATAGTATGGAAGTTCCCCCAAAATAGAACTGCCAAAGTCCCAGAAATCCATAACTGGATTGAAATAAGCACCCAGAGGAAAGAAAACATGCACCATGTACTTCTGCTTCTGTATTCAACATTGGCTTATTCAAAGTAAGCAAAATATGGACCAATCTAAATGTGTTGAGATAAATAAGTAAAGGAAAATATGTACTTAAAATGGAATGTTGCTCAGCTTTTTAAAAGGAGATCCGTCATCACAACAGCACAGATGAAGCTGGAGAACATAAGTGAAATAATCCAGACACATGCAAAATTACTGCGATCCCACTTACTTGTGAAAGTTTTTGAAGCAGTTGAATGTGTGGAATCAGAGTAGGATGGTAGTTCCCAGGGCAGAGACTGGCATGAAATAGGAAGACGCAGGAAAGCGTACAAAGATGCTGTAAAATAGAATAAGTGCGTGTAGAAATGAAATATATTGTTTGTTGGAAATGTGCTAAGAAAGCATAGTTTAGGTGCTCTTGCCACAAACATGGACAGAGGTAACTATGTGAGTTAACGGATGTGTGGATCTGCCTGACTGCAGTACGCACAGCAAGCAGTATATGTAGATCAAAACATCATATTTTATAATTTAAATAGTTACAAAAAGTGACAAACTGATACAAAATAAAGAAACCCTGAGATCATCTATGCAACGTACAGCCTCAAGAATGCCAGGTAGTTTAGTAAATATTTAAGCATATTTTTGGAAAATTCTAATCTTCCTTTGGAATTCGCTTTAATTCTTAATATACTTCTCTGTTAGAAACTTTACTTCATATCGAGCTCAACTTCCTCACACTGAAACAAACTATAAATCCAATTTTACTTCTTTTTCCCCCATCATAGTACACTGCAAGGTGGGCTTCGACAAACTAACGGATAGCTTAAGTTTAAAGCAGCAGAATGCTTTCAAAGGGCTAAATATTTCTATGCTTCGTGTCTTGGTCAGGTCAAGCTGTGACAACAGAGCACTATAAACAGGACAGCTTATATAACATTGATTTTTCACAGTTCTGCAGATTGGGGAAGCCAAGATCAGGGTGCTAGCATGGTCAGATTATTGGCGCTGGTGCTCTTCTGAGTTTAGAAGCAACTGTCCTCTTGGCATGTCTCAAGTGAGGGTTCGCTTTGACCTACTTACCTTCAAAGGTCCCAGCTCCAAGGAGTATTTCAGGGGGAGGAGGGCTTCCACACACGGATTTTGGGGAGCCATAGCATTCAGCCCATTTCATTTAGCAAATATTATTTACTCTGTTACAGGGTTAGACTGAACACACTCACTTACTACCTTTCACCATTACCAGTACTTTATTTCACCTTTGACTCAGTCTTTCAACATTGTCAGTTCATTAGGAATCTTGTTCACAGGGAGGCTGAACTAAGAGTAAATTGATACTAGAACTTTTAAATGTTGAAATATCAAATTCTAGAACCACCAATTCTAAAACTCACAAATGTTGATATTCTTTCTAAGCCCTGACACAGAGTGAAGTAGCAACTTTTTCCCTTTTCCAGCCAAATGACAGTCATAGCTGTATAAACCAAAAGCGCTGACCCTGTACAGTTTTCTCTAGCCCAGAACTAGCTGCACAGCTTCGACAGAGCTGTGGAAACAAACGAGCTTTGCAGTCTCCCTCATTCATTGCGTTCATAGTCTAATACTTTTTTCAGAACACCTAGATACCTCAGTGATAGGCACTATGGAAATAATTAGACATATTTGTCATGCGTTGTGAAAACATTCAAAAGATTGCCAATAACTTTAGAGTCAGTGGCAGGAGAAGAAAAAGCACTGTGGTTTTTAATAATAATAATAATGTTTTTAAAAGATCACATTACATGTATGAAAAATTAAATTGTGACTACAAATGCATTCCAGAATCTATGGGCTTATTAGACAGTATCACTCAAAAGTGCACAGATGTCAGGGTTTATGCAGGGAACTGGTTACTTGCATTGGACACACTGTGGGGCATGAAACAATTTTTATAACAATATTCGATTAAGATAATGTAACAGCATGTCAGACAGTTTATTTTTAATAATAATTTAGTTAAACCAGGAGCTTTAGCGGCTTTCATTTAGGATCTATTGCTTGTGATGGATAACTGATGTAAGAAATATTCCAAAATTTATTTTTTGCATTATCTTGTTTTCAGCTCTCATCATCAGAAAGGCAGTAGTGAGCAAAAACTTGCAGACATTGTACAGTTTTCCCCACAGAGCTGTGCTAAAGCCAACGAAGAAAATGAAATCTCTGCTAATAAGATATCTACGATTTTGACAGTTGTTCTTTAAACATACATATGTGAATGTGTATGTATGCATGTGCAGCATACATGCCTAAATCAGTCAGATGCATTTTGGAAATAAAATTTAAATTCAAGATTAAATTGTGACTACAAATGCATTCCAGAAGCTATGGGTTTCAGAGCTAATGATAAAATATTTGTGCAGATTTTATTTAAACTTAGCTCTGCATTTTTTCTTTGTGGTAGCTTTTCTTAATGGAGAGTTTGACAAAACTCAGTGAATAATTTTAACCAGAATACCTCCAGCCTCCATTGCTGTTAGCAAATATCTAGTAAGTCACACCATGAGGGATTTATAATCAGCAATTGATCACTTCATTGAAATAAGTAGTTTATTATTTTAAAAGCATTTTATCAATTAACAGATATCTGAGAGCAGCTCATACTTGTACTACTCACTCAGCAATAAAATAAAGCCCAGTGCGTTTCTACAGTGCTATTGACAAGCTCTCTTGATTACTGGAGTTATGGTGAGAGATACAGCAAGAGTAACCATCGTTTATTGAACAACTAGTATGTGTCAACCATTTATCTCTATTTAATCTTTATACAAATCCTGCAAATAACACTTGCATTCACACAACTTTTAGGTGAAGAAATTGAGCTTCTGAGGGTTTTGACAATTTGGATAGGTTGGCATAACAGCAAATTTCAGAGGCAGCCTGTGGACACAGGTCATCTGAATAGTGAACCCTGTATGCTTAAGAACTGTGCTTTATAATCTTCTTTCAAAGGAGAGTCAAGGACTCCTTCTCCACGTTACTTTTGGAGGTAAGTCCTATGTACTACACATTTTTATATTACATATCTAGTACTAAGCAGACGGTGCTTGTGACCAAATAATAAAGTGCTTCTGAGTGAAAAAATAAATACACCAAGAGCATGAGCATCAGAAAATAGACTTTATTCCCCCTCTTCACCGCGAAGGAGATACTTTTGTGTCTGCGTAGATGAGCAGTGAGCTTCACTTTTCTTCGGTTTCCGTTCTCCCGGCAGCTCAAACAATTTAGTCTTGTGCCGCTCACTAAGAGCCAGAGTCTAACACCGCGAGTACTGAGCTACGGACGCGCTGATCCGGGTGGTTTTCAGCTCTGTCATTCCATGTACATAATAAACTTTTACAATCTGTATAAGAAGCTACCTAATTCTTGAGAACCTGAGGATGACAACCTTATGAACTGCAATAGCAATGACACCTGCAAATTTAAAAACGGACCTAAAACCACTTATAAGGTTGGGACTCAAGATCTTTATAGATTTCAATCAGTTGTCAAAGTTGCAAATCAGAATTACGCATAAAGAGCAAAGTTCTGGATGAAAAAATTCTCTGCTTTGGAATTAAAACTGCTTCTTCTTTTCTTTCCAGAAAGAAAATATTACCAGAGACTTAGGTCCACACTAATTATGTTACATAGTCACACATATATATGGTAACATAATGACCAGAATTTGACAAAGTCCATAGCTCAGAGCTAAAGGAAAGGCGGGATAGGTTAAAACAAGTTCTTCAACTCAATTTTAATTAATTACCACATACCTGTTCTTGCTATGTGGATGTAGGACTTAAATGTTTCACCAAAAAGTGATAGAATACATTGTTTTTAGTTAATATAGAATGCTCTTTAGGGATATTTCTATGTCAGGATGTTACTAAATTATCTCTAATCCTCAACACTCAGGAAAAAATTAATGTTTATATCCTTATTTTATAGACTTTTAGAATCACACGGTCAAGGTAGGAATGATTCATACCTATCTACAAAGTCCATAATTTTAACAATTTTAACTAGATCTCAAGGGATTCTGGAACTCAAAATATTTTCAGAGCCATTGCTTTTCATATTGTTCTATTGCTGCCTGTAAGATAGATAAGTAGCTCTGTCATGCCAAATTTGGGAAAGGAATTTCCCAAAACAGCAGAATACCCTCATACCAGAGGCTGTAATTTTAACTAGGATTCAGGAAATTTTACTAAAAGGGAATAAAGCCACACTGTGAAAACTGAGAGGGTGGAATACATTTTTTATGGTTAGAGCAAAAGAAAGAATCCAAAAAGAACAATGTAGACTTACATGCAAAGATTAGAAATCCTCAGAAGATCAGGGACAATGAGTCCTGTGGTTTAAATATGTGTCCTTCCACAGTTCGCTATTGAAATTTAAACCCCAGCGTGTGTTATGGGAATGTGGGGTGTTTTGGAGGTAATGAAGTCTTCAGGGTTCCACCCCTGTGAGTGAGGTCATTGGTGGGCTGAATGGGTTTGAGGAGACTTTTCTCTCTCATCCTTTGCTACGTGAAGACAGAGAAACAGCACCACTTTGGGAACAGAATCCGCTAGTGCCTCTGAGTTGAATTTCTCAGCTTCCAGAATAGTAAGGAATAAAGTTTTCATCTTAAAAACCGTCCATTCCCAGGCATTTTGTTTTAGCAGCAGGAGTGGGCAAAGACCACGACAGGATCTCAAATGATACATTTGGAATAGAAGCGTGAACATAGGAACTGTGTGCAGTAACACATGCCTATAATCCCAGTGCACGGGGGCTGAGGCAGAAGCTCACACACACATATAAAAAGAACAGTCAGTAGCACAGTGTTACACAAGGTACAAAGAAAGCGAGGCATACAGTGAAGAAAATGTGCTGGAAAATCCACAGTAGTGTCTGTAAGAATTTCCAGAAAAGCTAGTAAAGTCTTCAAAGAAGTATTACAGCACAGCTACCAATTTACAATCTTCTAAGATGCAATATTATCACAAATATATGCCTGAGAGACTGATTTGTTATTTTCTGATTGGTATGGGAAGGAAATAAGGATAGCCAGCAAAGTTCAGTTGATATTTCCACTTTATTTGTACTCAAATATCATATCTGTTCATCCACATTTATTAAATTTATTGGGCTTAGTAACTGCAGTTAGCAAAAGTATTAGGAATATAAGTTATTAATAAAGTCATTAAAATGACTCGTGATTCACAAAGGGCTCTATAATGATCACCTCACTGCATTCACACAACAAAACCTGAG
This sequence comes from Chinchilla lanigera, assembly GCF_000276665.1. Taxonomy (NCBI): domain Eukaryota; kingdom Metazoa; phylum Chordata; class Mammalia; order Rodentia; family Chinchillidae; genus Chinchilla; species Chinchilla lanigera. The sequence continues at coordinate 4,235,258 of NW_004955444.1, read as the reverse complement.
TGTCAACCTCAATTTCTTTGTCCTCTCAGCCAATAGCTATCACTACGTTTAAATCCTGTGTTCTATGCATCAACTTATCACCACTCAGAGAGAGGTGTTCAACATTTATTTTCAAATCAATCCTAATTTTTGGGGTAGAAATTTCCTCTATTGTTAAAGCTTCCTTATCCTGTTCCCTTACCACTAAGTCTACGAAATGCCTTGGGCAACATTCAGGTCTTCTATCGTATTCTCTAAAGAGTCCATCCTGGGATGCACCCTGAGATAAGAGAGTCTCATTCTCAAGCTCACTGTAAATCGTGGATCTCCAGTACAGAATTTATTGTCATAGGATTTATGAGCCCTCCATGTTGATGTTCTACTTTTGTGAATCCTCACTTCAGTTCTGGAAGACCCATAGTGCAGTGTTTGGAATCTTCCCTCGCTGCTCCTGGCTTCCACCACTGCTCTCTGCCTACAGGTCTAGCTGCTTGTGTTTCCCTCGGCAACCCCTCCACAGCACTCTGTAAGAGCCTGTTGGCTGGGCCAACCCCTGTAACTCCTGGGGCACCACCGTTTTGCCCACCAGCCTGGACTCCTGGGGCTACCAGGGTCGGGATCAGTTTCCTTAGCATGTACACTGAGTTGGAGGCAAGGGTGACAGGGAGGTTGAGAAGATAATGTGGAAGGTAGTTCTGGGAACTGAACTCTGGGGGCACTGAAGTGGAAATGAGCAGAAGCTCGGGATGAGTATTTGGAAATACGCTTTGCTCAGGATAACCTACCAATGTTACTGGCACAATTTGCTTCTTAAACTCACTTTTTAACAGGTACAATAGGAAATTTGGTCTTGCCAGTGTCTAACTTTATGCAAACTTTTAATGTGGAACAAAGGTACTGTTTTAAATTATATTTTATTTGAGGGGATATATTTTGTTTAAAGAATATTTAAAAGTAACAAAGTAACTTGTACCTTTCAATTTATATAAAAACCTGAGGCACTATTTTTACTTCAGCCTAGTGAGTGTGCCTCTGGCTGTGTTTTGAAGGAAGGCACTTTTCTGCCTTTGTGGGAGCTACCATTTCTGAACAGTGCACACTGTAGGAACTCCACTAGCTAAAGAGTTACAGAATAACTAATAAAGAACATTATAGACAGAGCTTCAGTGAAGAGCGTAACCAAAAATACATCTTGTCATTTTTTACTGTTGCGCTAAATAATCATACCTACTATTCAACAATTATGACTAAGGACTAAAATGATCCATACATTCATTTCTAAAGTTTTCCACTGACTTAGCAGCTTCTTCCACTCTGGACTGAGCTGTTTCTATCCAGAAGTTTTGGTTCACTGAACTCAACACTACAGCTGTGGCACAGGTTGTCATTTGTGTGTTTTTCTACTTTAAACTTAGAAAGAAAAGCGTGAGTGTCTCTATTAACCATCAAGCATACTGGTCACATTTCCAAATTATATTTTTAGACGCAAGGCTTTTTTTTTTAGTTTTAGTTACAATTGAATTTATTTCCATTTACTTTCCTTACCAGAGGTAAAATAAAATTCTTATTCCCATGTGAAACTATATGAAGTTGTTAATAATTCCCATGAAAAGAACTTTGTAAAATTATCTTTTCATCAATAGTTAAACGATGTTATATGTTTAATTGGACTCCACAGCCTCTAGCTTCCCAGAATTGTAATGGTGTGGAATGAATTTAAACGAACTCACAGGAACCAGATATGGAAGGCTGTCATCATTATAATTTAGTTTTATGATTAGATCATGGAAAACATTATACAATTCTGAAGGCAATTTTAACCCTTCTATTTTATAAGAGCTTTGATTCAGTTTGCCTATCTCGAAAGATATGTCTTTGGAGAGATTTCTAATCCTGTGAAATTTGATAAAATAAATGTTACAAGAGATTACTACATTAAACACACACCCAGTTTATGATCTAAAAGCTATGTAACCACATACACGGTTGTGTGTACACACACATGCACACACACACACATATTAAGCAGCATTGTAAGCGTCAATATGTAAAACAATATTTGGGATCTTTACTATATTAAGCAACATGAATATTTTGAAGTAAAATACATTATATAAATATTATAGTTATTTTACATAATTTTATAATAATTCTGGTGGCTTTTTTAGGAGTGGGGGGGCTGTCACCAGGGACCAAAATGAAGCCTTCACACTCAGATACATTCAAGTTGTTATTTCAGTTTTTTATTTCGAGACACACTCTCAGAAAGTCACTAAATTGCCAGTGCTGGCACTGAGCTTCAGGTCCTCCTGCCTCAGCCTTCCAGAGTGATAACATTACAGTGGGCACTACCACACCAGGCTAATATTCTTTCATAAAATAATTCCCCAGAGGAAAAGGAAAAATATTTCTGAGCCTGTTACTTCTGAGGAGGGAAAAACTGTAATGATAATGAAGGAATTCTTTTCAATTTTCAAACAACAAGTACATTATACCTAAGAAGTGGCATACACAAATAGAAATGACTTTGTTTACAAATATTCATCAAATACTAAATAAAGCCATGTAGGATATTTTGGTATTAGTTCTTAAAACTACATATGATTCTATAAACATCTCAAAACACAAAGTTTACAAGATTTTGTCACATAATGATAGTATCCTTTGGGTATCTGTAGCTCTCTGGATGCATCAAAGTGTAGTTTAACATACATGGGTTTATATATATATATGTATATATATATATACATATATATATATAAATTTAAACAGCAGAAGAGATCCTTGCTAATTTTGTGATTACATTAGTATTTTTAAAATAATTGATTCAAAGCAGCTCATTATTAATTTGTAGCTATTAGGGTCGAGGGCATTCTTTGTGGAGATAAAGGGGTATTTTACAACATTTGTTAAATTAATTCATGATGTTAGATTTTTTTTTAACTGTAAGAAAATGGAGGCAGAAAAAACCTTTCTTTAAATACATCAGTCACAAGAGCTGGGAAAAGGAGAACGCAGCCCTTTTATTTGATGGGATGAGAAAGCTAATAATGTATGACAGTAAAAAGGCAGAGGCTTTTAACGCTTTTTTTAACCTTACAAAAAAGGTCAACTCTGATCTGGAAATGAGAACAGCCAACACATGGGTTAGAAGGGCAAAAAGCCAAGCGGAAAGTGAGAAGGAGCCGGTGCGGAGCGCACTAGGCTGGCTGCCTCCAGTCCCTGGCACGCACTGCGCTAGATTCCAAAAGCACGGGCTGGTCGTCGCTGGATTAATTTTGGTTTGTTTCACAGGGTGAGGGGAGGGACACGTAGGAGACTGACAAAATGATCAAGAGTGGAAAAGGAGATGGCTTATCTTGATTTAAACAGAGGAACAAAGGAAATTCTGCAGCTAGCATGCTAGTTTCATTTCTGCTAAAGAAAATGGTAGTTTAATATTTCTGTTTCTGTTTTACTTAGGGGAAAATGTACTTCAATTATGCAGGTGTATGACAATGTTTACTGAATGTCTACTCTGTACCCAGCACTGACAGAGCACCTTCATTTTAGGATGTGAGGTGAGAAGGGAGAAAGAAGCTTCCTAGGGACAGATTAATCAGTAAGTACTGAACTGAATTTGAATCCGGATCTACAGATACCAAAACTCCTATTCTTTTCACAGTAGAAACCAATCTTAATCACTCTTACTTCTGCAAAACGCCTTATCTACTAATACAATGTCAAATACACTTAAAATGAAAAAGCAAGTTAACTTTTTCATTACAAGGGTAATAGCTTAGTTAAAAATATATCCTTTCTCAGGGTTCCAGCCTCTGTGAAGACATCTGAATGAATCACGATATTGATAAAAAGGAGACAGACACTGTGTCATTCTGTATTTCATAACAGGGGAAGGCTTCCGATGCCTGCCATCCCCCAGCTGGTGACCATAAATAAATTACACGACCTCTCTGACTTTTAACCCCATCAGATAACAGATGGAAAAATAATTGTTCTCACATGACCAGATTATCATAAAGATTAAACAGGAAGACAAATATATGCAAAGTACTTAGCATAGGATCCAACAATAATGTACCGCATAATCTATAGATTATTAATTTGAATATTACTATAAATGGATAACATAATGTTGATTAAAAAGGTTTAATCCATTGGTTGATTGTTGCAGCTTCGTGAATATTGTATGTGACGTACTTGACTTTTTTAACTACCTTCAAATCCATTCTATAAATATAGGATCCTGAACCTGTACTTTATATTTAGATTTCAATCTGATAGAGGGAATTCTATGCATTTTACTCTAAGTGCATAACTTTTCATTTTCCTAATTTCATTTTCATTTAATCTAAGTGCATGACTTTTCATTCAATTATGACACCATTGTTTATTCTCAGAAATGCTTCTTATTGCAAATAAGCCTTCGTTTATGCTGTAAGCCCTCTGCCACTTGACACCTCTTCCTCCTCTTATCCGAATCATGCTGTGCTGCTCTTCCTGAATTCCCTATCTTTGAAAATGCCAGTGCCTATCAGAGAACTGGAAAATACACTGACATCTTCCTTTTCCTCTCACTAACTTTTATTTATTCCACTTGCACACTCGTGGTCTTCATTTAGAGTGTTGGGTTCTTGGTGCTACACACCCAAACAGCTACACTGTATGTTATACCCACCCAACCCAGTCTCCCCATTGTTTCAGAAAAGACAAATTTCTTCTTTAAAAAGGCATCCTTCAAAAGGACGCCTCTCCGCTTAGATTTTTCCATATCTTTATTGTTTTGAAGGGAAACCCAAGTCCCATACTGTAAAACAAAAGACCTTTCAGGAGTTGAAATCTGATGATGCCTTTAGACCTCATTTTCTGCCACAAAATGATTATGATTTTTTACACTTTCTTTGCTGTTTCCTGTTTATTCTGCCAGGTCTGCCTGTTTCAATTAGCCAACCATAGCTAATCCTTGTGTCTTGATTACTGTTTCTCTCATTGCTGAGACAAAATATCTGACACCCAGAATTAAGGAAGGAAAGATTTATTCAGCTCACAGTTTCTGGAGGTTTCAGTCCATACTTGGCTGGCTCCAAGGCAGAGTGGCACATGGCAGAGGACAATAGTTCATGGTGGCAGAAGACAGCAAAAGCAACAAGAGCAAAAAGGGAGGAGGAGCAGAGAGCAAGCCTCTTTCCCTCCCATATATTGTATGCAGGCAACCTGCACTAGGGCGGGTGTGGTACTCATACCCATAATCCCGGCACTGGACCACAGATTAATCAAAAACTCTATTTTTTTTTTTTTTTTTTTTTTTTGAGACAAGGTCTCACTATGCAATTCAGGCTGGCCTTGAGCTCACTTTGTAGCCCAGGCTGGTCTTGAACTCACAAGGATCCTCATGCCTCCCAAGTGCTGGGATTATGGGCATGCACCACCAGGCCCAGCTAATCAAAAACTCTAGAAGCTGCCCCATGACTGCATGAGGCTTTAGAGGGACATCTAGACACAAACCATAACATTCCACCCCTGCCCTCACAAAGACTCATGTACATTCCTTTATGCAAGAGGTATTTTAGTCTGTCTCTCAGAGTTACCAAAGACCTAACAGTTTCAGTATTGCTGAAAAATCCAAGTTCCACTTCTCTCCCAAGATATAAGGCAAACTCTCACCTGTGAGCCCCTGTACAAATGAAAAGCTAAAAACTTCTGACATTTAATGGCACATTACCATTCCAAAAGATACAAACGGGGATGCAAGGCAAGTCCAAAATCCAGCAGGGCAAACATTAAGTCTTGTAGTTTTACAGCTAACATCCAAGACAATGTGTGGCAAATTGTGAGCTCCGTGTGGCTCCGTCTCTGTGGCACCTTTGGTGGTTGTAGCTCCCATGGCTTCTCTCTTGGGCCTGCTTTGCTCCTTCCTTGCAGCTTTCCTCACACAATCCACTTTCCTGACTATTCCAAACTTTTGGGATCTCTATTGTGCCTCTGGCTTCACCTTCACAGCTCTATGCACTGCCCTCTTGGGGGCACACTGCCTGGCTTCCCAGGCATTTAGAAGTCTAGGTGGAAGCCTTTTTAACCTCAGAACTCTTGCATTCTGCATGCTCCTAAAACCAGCACCACATGAATGATGCCAAGGTCGGTTGCCAGCTAGAGCAGTAGCCAGGCTTTCTTCGCTCTTGGCTGTAGGAGTCTAGTGCCTGGATCGCTGAGCACTCTGAACCTTATTTTGAGGAATAAAGTCTCTATACAGCCACCATTCTAGAACATGGTGCTCTGCGGTTTTCTCTTCAAAGCAAAGTCGTTCATATTTACGGTTTGAGGCGGCAAAGGATGGAGACTTGCTGCTTCTAGTGATGCCCTCAGGCCATCTTTCATTTTCTCCTGTTTCTTCTCATCAGTCAAGATTTCCTCTGTTCCACTTTTGCAGTCCATAGATTTACTGGAGCTTCCTTTCTGACCAAATTCACAACATTTTGAATCATCCTACTGGGCTCTTTGCTCTTGATTCTCAACATAAATCTGGTGAAAAGCCGCCAATAATAGCCATGCCACTGCCTCAACATTTAACTGCCTTGACATTTTTTCTGCCAGTTTAATTAGTCCACTACCCTTAATCTCAGTCTCAAGGAAAGTCTCTGGACACAAGCAAAATGCAGACAAACTTCCTGCCAAGCCATCACATACCCTGTCTGGACTCCAACACTCAGTGCAGTCCTCCCCAGCAGAAGCCTCCCAAGCCCAGTCTTTACCAGCAGGATTTCTATCAGCCCTCTAGTCTTCTGCATTCTGACCAGAATCTCCTTTAGAAAACAGCCTAAGGCATTTGAGTGCTACTCTTTCAGGGGACATTTCCAAACTTTTCCAAACTCTTCCCACAAGCCATTCCCAAAGGCTTAGGAACCACATGGTCAGGTACAGTCACAGCAACGACTCCACTTCTCTCATACCAAATTCTGTCTTGGTTACTTTTTTTGTTGCTGAGACAAAACACCTGACACTCAGAATTAAGGAAGGAAAGGTTTATTTAGCTCACAGTTTGTGGAGGTTTCAGTCCAAGGCAGAATGGCACATGACAGAGGGCAGCAGTTCATGGGAGGAGGGGGGGACCGCAGAAACAAGAAGAGCAAAAAGGCAGGAGCAGCAGAGAGCAAGCCTCTTTCCCTCCCTTATCTCCTATGCAAACTACCCACCCTAGGGCAGGTGTAGGACTCACACCCATAATCGCAGCATTGGACCATGGATCAATCAAAAACTCTAGAAGCCTGCCCCACGGCTGCATAAAGCTTTGGGGGGACATCCAGACACAAACCAGGACATCTTGAAAGCTCAAATTTGTATTTGCCTCCACTAGCAAGGATTTCTTATGTCCCACATGTGAGTTAGGTGCACTTCTTCATTACCTCCGTTTTTCACCTCATTGCTTCTGCTTTTGAGTCTCTGAAATTATATGTGCAGGAACAATTTGAAATCACATCAGAGTGCACCCATCTCCTCTTTTAAAACCACAAGTGACTTCCTATTTCAAATATCTACATGTAGATGCTTATGGCGTCCAAAGCCCTGTGCAGTTGGGCCCATAAGAGGATCTCTCTGTATCACTGGATCGCTGTGCTTCAAACCACAGCACATGAGCACCTCCAGTAAACACGCCCAGATCAACGGTATTCCAAAGTGCACTTTGCCATCTTCCCTGCCTTGAGAATTTCCCTTCAAATATTTTCATGGTTAACATCTTCTCATCGTTCAAATGCTGGTGTAAATGTCACTTGTTTAGAAATATGTTTTCCTTCTTTTATTTGTGAAGTAAATTTTTTAAAAAAGAAAGACAGCACTGCACATCTCCCCAGGACTGCCTGTTTTTTTTTTTTTTTTTTTTTCACTGTATTTTTCATAGCACTCATTACTATCTGGGCAGATTATTTATTTGTATTTCCTTGTTTGTTATTGGCCTGTCCACTAGAATATATGATCTGTGTCTATCTCGTTCACACTGATTTCCTGTGCACGGAGATTTTGGTACACAGAAGTTCATTTAGTCCACAGTTTTATCCTCAAGGAGAACTTCAATCATTTAATATGAAAATCAGTCAAAATCTATTTGCTATTTGTCTGTAGAACATATGCATAATAAATTGCAAGTGATACAAACCTGACCTAATACAGTAATTTAGTCAGTGAAAACAAACCCTTTCCCAAAGAAGGACTATTAAAGTTTTAAGATGAAAGACTAAATGAAACGATGTAGATGGGTGTTAGCAAATTACACCTGTTGCTTCTAATGTGCTCTTTTCTTTCTACTGTATGAGCAGTTATAGCTGAGAAACAGCTGCCTGCCAGGGACTGTATTCTGCATCCCTTTCATAGCTCATCAGGGTTATTTGGCATATTTCTAGCCCAAGTCAAGCAGAAGTCTCTTTCCTCTCTCTGGATCACAGCCTTTAAAAGCAGTTATGTGTCCGATAGTCTCTCTCTCACTCCAGCAGAAAACAGGTTTGATGTGAACCTAGATAACAGCGGAAGCACACAAGAGAGGAGCCTTGCCTCTTACCGCTAAGAGGACAGCACTTCAGTGGCCATCGCTGCATGAGCTATGATATATTTCACTCATTTTCCATTGTGAATCCATTTGTCCTAGAACTTTGGTCAATAATAGCACATTTCATATGTTATATTTCACAAGGTTTCCCAATGTTTCTTGAAATTTTATTAGTTATACAGTGATGTGTATTATTCTTCCCTATATATGTCCATTTCAGAGGGCCAATTCATAAGCTTTTGTAAATATTTCTAAACCTGAAAGCAGAAGTCTCCTATCAGGTAAATGAATAAAAAGATCCTTAGCTTAAATCAAGATAGATATCAGTATGTGTTTGGATTTTGGGGTTTATTCATTGGTATGTGAAGCATGCCATGTCTCTACTTTATGAGGGACCATGTCAAATATTTATAGCAAATCATAAGGAATTAATTTATAAATTTTCTGTGCTTTATTTCAGAAGTTATGCTTCTGATGCAAGATCCTTGTAATGAAAATTTTATAATTTTACATTTTTAGTTATTTCATTAACATTAAATTCTACCTATATTATCAAATTTAGCCTATGTGATCTCTCTTAATTTATTTCTAGTACAAGGGAATAGAAAAAGGAAAACACTAGATCAACTTGCTAGTTATTTTTAATTTAAAGTGATCCTAATCTGGTACTTTTCTATAATGTGTGTGATTTAATGCTTCTTTAATCTAGCTATATTAAAATCTTTACTATAACATTCAAATAATTTTAATCTCTACTTTGAAAATATTTCATGCTGTAATTACTAGTCTTCTTTGATTGGGAGTGGGTAGAAGAGAGGAAATCCAGAGAAAAGAATCCTGGAGTGGCTTAACTTTGTCTTCCATGGGACATGAGGAGCTACTACACAAACACCCACTCCATTTGCATCCTCTTCTGTGTAATCTGAATAACCACTCTCACCCTGCCCTTTCCCACCACTTTATCCTAAAGTGATTCCCCTGAAATGACGCACAAATCAAATATATCATATTAAAATAAGGACTGTGCAAAAAGAAAAGTACTGAGAGTAAACACAGCTCATTATTTTCCCTGCTAAATTCTGGTTTCTCTTGTTTTATTGTTGTCATTGTTTATCTTTCCATAGTATGCAGGGGGGCTCTGAACCAACAGTGTTATATTTGCTATTAAATGAAAACTAGGTGTAATTTAAAACACTACATTCAATATAAAAATTTATCTACAGAAACAGGATTATTTAATGTCTCATGGTGTTTGTCATATTGCTTTTAAGGTGCTAGCTTTATATCTGAATGTCAGTACTATTCTGGGACATTGTAGCAGTTTTATATTATAATAGATATTGACTGTTAACCAAGGCTCAATATTTTAATTGATGCTATTTCAAATTATAATTGCTACCTGAATCTATTCATGAAATTTAGATTATTTTTTAAATCTGAAACTGATCACTATTACCTTCTCTAATTATGCAGGATTGTTCTCAAATTCTGCAATTTTATATATATCCAAATAAGTCACTGAATGAGTATTATAATGACAATCACAGCAATAGAATAAATTCCTTAAGAAAACTTGAAAGGAGATGAGTTTTCCTTATAGATCCAAGCTGTATAATTTTAGAGCAACACATTTATGTATTATGAATAAAAATAAATAATCTGGAGCCTAGTAGTATGACTGATACTTTTACCAAAGGTTATAAGGAATGATGTTCAGAAATTACTTTGTATAAACATAGTCTTGTTGAGAAAGGGAGATTTGGGGGCAGTTTCACAAGTGAAGGTCAAAAGAATGCACCTAGATTTTCCCACACAGACCCATCTTCAGCGCTCTGTTGAGCCTTAGGTATAATTTACTAGTCCCTAATACGTATGACTTACCGTCTACAGCCTTGGTCACTACACTTTCTCACTGCTCCATCCTGCATTTAAGCAGACATGCTTTACAGGAGAAGTCCATGACCACATTGATTGAGATGTTCCTAATTTCTAATGTCTAATTTCAAATGACCAGCTAATGCTTTTCAGCAGATTCATATTGCAGGTTATATTTCATAGATATAGTTTCTGTCTCGAACTTTAAACATTGTCCTTAACTCCAAATCCTTTCTCTCCAGCATATCCACATAGTATATACTACTCATCTGCTAGTCACTTCATAGCCAATTCAATATTCAGATTAACTATGATTTGATCACAGTATTTGTGTTGAAGTAACTTTTATTTTATTGAACAATAGATCTACAGCACAAGTGTCCTGGTGCTGACAATATGGAAGCTCTAAAGTGTCATTTTAAGTGAAAATGTGAAAGTTCTTAAGTTAATGAGGAAAGAAGAAAATATATCCCAAAATGGGTAAAAGCCACAGTAAGAACAAATATTTTCTCTGTGAAATTTGAGAGGTAAAAGTTTATCTATTATCTGTGAAATTATGAGGAAGGCAAAATAAATTTATGCTAGTTGCTGTCCCAAACTAAATTTGCAAACGTTATAACCGCAGTTTGAGTAACATAGAAAATGCATGAAATTTGTGGATAGAAGACATGAGCAAAAATACATTCCCATTAATACCAATCGCTTGCACCATAAAGCACTGAGCTTATCTGAAGTCATATCCTTGACCTGAGCAAGGGCTCCTCTGAAATGAGTGACACCACTTACTGCCGTAAGGAATGGTTACACAGATTAAGGAAAAGTTGTGAGCTCGAAATATTAAAATTACGGGACAGGCTGTGACCCTGGGATGGGATGCAGCTGTAAAGTCCTTCACCTGATCATAGAAGGATTACATCAGCAGCAGTTTGGAGGTGAGTTTAAGAACAAAGGAGAACAGTTTCCAATTACAGTTTTGTTTCAAAGACGTGAGCCTAGACACCTTCAACTGTCAAGGTTCCTCCATCATCACCATCGTCATGGCTTGATAATCCAGGACCACTTGAAGCAGACGACCCCCTTCTGACTTGTTACTGGAGAGTCAGTAGCAGCCTAACGCTCCAGAGCAGTGCCCACGGATTTGCTTTCTATGATTTCATTCCATAGGCACTGTGTCATCTCAAACCATTACAATAAAATGGTGAGTACTAGCAAAGAAGCTATTTTGAGAAAGAGAAAAAGTTATGTTCCTATAACTTTTTATCATAAGTTTGTTAGAATTGTTTTATTTTATTAGTAGTTACTGTTGTTAATCTCTTACTAAACCCAATTCAGAAATAAAAGTTTGCTATAAGTATGGAGAGGAGAAACAGGTATTATCCATAGCTTCAAATATGCACTGGGTGGGGGTCTTGGAACACATGCCCCATAGGTAAAAGTGTTGACTGTACATAAGCTCGTAGGAGCTGGGACAGATGAACCATGACGGGAAATAAAATCAAAACAGGAAATTCAGGCCAAATAGAGATAAAAATTGTATCCATTGTTAAGGAGGCTGGCCTTCTCAATATAGGTGAAGGGACTCATTAAATGTGTTCTAATTTTCAGAAAAAATAGAATAACTACAGTGACATTGTAGAACTGGAAGGACAAGCACAAAGACATAGACCAATTAGAAACTCCTTCAATTATTCAACAAGAAAGCATTTTCTGAGGGCTTTCAAGGCATAAAATGAGTAGAACAGAAATAATAATAAGGATACAGAACTAATTTTCTTGGAAAAACAGAGGTAAAATACATGGTCCTAACCTCAAGAAGCTCACCATCTAGTGGCCCTAAGGAAAGAAAAGCAAAGCAAGGTTAAATAACACGATTGGAATACTGTGTGCATGTGCTTCAGTGTGCTATGACCAAAATAAGAAATCTAAGAGCAAAGTAGGTGATAAAAGACCAAACGTAAAACAGATTTGGACAGAAATGTATATTCAATTTGAGACTTACCAAAATTTAATTACATGTGGAATATCTTTCTACTAGCATTTGGAATCAAAATCTGACACATAAAAGATCTCAGTATTTGCAATGTTTAAGTCATTATTGAAGGCATGGATGCAGATGACAGTGGACAGAATTACAAGTAAATAAAAAATGTGACCATTGCAATCTTTTAGTGTATGAGGTACTGTGTATTATAGGACTTGTTCAAAATGTTCACTCCTTTTCCGAATAGCTGAATCTCTACTAAATGCACTCTTAACAATCTGTCCCTGAGGGAAAATTACAATTTCTCCCTCACTGAAGTAAAGCTTGGCCTTGTGATGTTCTTTGGCCAATGAAATATGAGTGAAAAGACCATTAACCATTTCTGTGCGAAAGTTTAAAACTCATGACGTGGTTCTGCCTTCTTCTTTGTGGTGTGCTTCGACACAAGCTGCGAGCCCCAGAATGAAGAATGCAAGGTGAACCGTGTTGACATACATCTCGAGCTGAAAATACAGCGAGGTTTTGGATGTTAGTACAACAAATATTTGTGTCTGAGAAGGACAGTAATATAGGACAGATAAAAGAAAACAAGTATAATAGACCAAATGGTAGTGATGCTATGAAAATTAAAATTTTGAAACATCCAGGATGTAGAACAGATAGAATTTCAAATATTTGATGGGTAGAGTTACATGTAAGTCCAAAATGACAGATTCTCAGGCTGACTGTGGAAAGGCAGCATTGGTTAGGGAGAAAAAGCCCACCCCCCCTGTTCACCGGTAGTACCCACACTCAATTTGGACCTGGAGGGAGAACAAGACTAAGGGTTCCAATGTGGATATTTAGACACATGTGACTTATGGTGCCTCTGTGTGTTCAGGAGAAAAGGAATTGAGGCAGTGAGCTGTACACCCACAGGCTCTGGGGTCTGGGCAAAGTCAGACAGCCCACAAAGGCTGTGTCCAGTAACCAGAGGATTTAGGGTAGAACTCTGGAGAAAACTAATATTCAAGGAAAAAATAAAAGAAGATGGAGTAAAATCAACTTAATAACAACAGTTACAGACATGAGAATAAAAATGGAAAAGTGATGTCTCATGAGCCAAAAGGGAAAAGCTATTCTAAGAAGTACAGTCGAGTTTGTTAGACCTCTATAGGGAAGCCAATAAAATGAAAACTTGAAAGGGATCGTTGTTCACAATAAAGGAGGACATTTTGGGAGAAGTTCTAAAACCCGTACCTGAGGTCTCAATCTTATTTTATCAAATAATTCTTAGAAATCTGCGAAGTTGTCTTTACACGTTCAGAATTGCAGGTGTGGAAATTTCGCAGCCAGGAATCACATTGTTTATTTTATTTCTGAGTTAGGGCCATAGCACCCCTTCCAGTTGAAAAGCAGAGGCCAAAGCCTGGTTGGGAGGGAGAACTGGGCTAGTATTTGGAGTGTGCAGATGAAGAGATTGTCCCCTCTCTTCCTTCATCCCAAATGAGATAAATTCCAAAATAGTAGCAGCACCTTGGCAGGAACTCCACTCCACATCCGTGACTTTTAAAGCTAGGCTTCAGCAGTGTTGGGTGTGGAAGTCCAGTGGTAAGAAAGAGAAAAATGGAAGCAATGAAGTGAAAACAGAAAGTGCAGAGGAAAGGGGAAAGAGGCGGTATTGTCCGGAGTCCGGGTGTGGGGTGAGCACCTGCTGTCCTAGCCAGGGAAGCCGGGAGAGAGCTGAGACTGATGAGGAGGAAGGCGCTCATATAATGGGTGGCTACAGGTCCTCCGCGGCATGAAAGGAAACTGTACTAAGAACAAAATTCTTAAAAATAGCTCGTCACCACAACAGAGTCTCCCCCTCTAGAATCTAAACTGGAAGGGAATGCAAATCATTTATTATTCAAATAAATTCGCAATCGGCCTTCAGAGAAGCTAGGTGAGAGTGATTTTCAAACTGCAGCACTGAGCAATCCTCGTCACTGGTATCATTGTTTTAACTTCAGCTTGGGGAGTTAGCAGGAATACAGCCCAGGGTAGGGACGAGCCAGAAGGAAATGTCGCACCGGGAAGGCGCTGCAGTGTAGGGATCGCCAAGTCAGTAAGAATGGGAAGAAAGCGGGGTGTGAGCGCAGGGAGCGAGGCGCAGAACCATGGAGAGTGCGCTGAGCGTCCTCCTTACTGAGAACCTGGCCAGGTGCAACGATGCTCGCAGGACGCGATGATCAGTCAGCAGTAGACATTTAGCGTCTGAAAGATGGTGTGTCATCCAGAGGACAGAAACCTAAGGTCACCATGACTCTGACCGCACCCTCACGGCTGCCACAGAGGGCCCAGGCCGTACACCTGATGGACCAGGTGAGCAGGCCAGGCGTACAAGGTGGGTTATGAACTGATGGGCACTGCGAGAACTCAACCTTCGATCAGAGAAACTTGCAAACTGCTGTTGTGAGAGACACACCCAGACAATGGGGAAAGAAACGCCCTGGAGGAACGTGGGCATCAGAAATCCCACCTGAACACAGGCAGATGAAGACTGTAGCCAGAAAGCAAGCCAAAGTCAAACACTTCATCACAAGGCCAGAAAGATGGGAGTCATTTCAGGGAAATATTCAAAATGAAAGGGGAAAGTTAGAGATCTAATAATGAAAAGATAATAGTTAGGGGAAGCCTAAAATACAATTGTTCTTCCTGTGAAGTGCAGGCTATACAACATGCCCTCCGCCAGATGTGTCGCTGAGAATAACTGACCTCACTCACATTGTTTGCTTTTTCTTCTGTTTTGCATTGCCACAGCTAGAGGGGCTACAACAAGCTAGTTCTATGGTTTCTGATTTTTCACTACTGGGATGGTTTTTATTTCTATTCTGCACCATGCCAATTGCTCTTTTCCTGTTGAATTTTTTCCTAATTCTGTTGCCTCTTCAATCTTACTATGTTGGAGTTGGTGTACCCTGGGACCTCTGTCCTTGACCAGTTCTCCTCCAAATCTCTTACACTCTTTGCAGATCTATTTTTTCCTTCTTTTTCACACAATACTGTTTGGGTTTGTATTATGTGCCAGGCTCTGGACTAAACTCTGTACATAAATCTTCTAGGTTTTTCTACCCCTCCAAAGAAATTATGACATTTGAACTACCATCCTCTACTTTTTAGCCCAAACATTTGAGATAATTTCATAAATGTCACAGGGCTCCAACATGGGGAACCTAGAAGTGAACAAGGCAGTCAGGATTTCAAAGGCTGTGTTCATGCTCATTTTGTTGGATGTCTTCTCTCATATTTTTTTCAGATGATGTGGATGTCATGGTCAAATATATAACCACTGTTTACACCAACACTCTTTCGTCTGCTTTCGTTTCTTTGCACACAAGAAGCACATCCCTACCTCCGAGGCAGCCCAGTTCCCTATGTTCATCATGCCTATTTCCAGGCTAAGTGTTGTTGGAGAAAATTAAATAGCTGTGCTGATTTCTTTCATTACATTGTCATGATGTCCACCCTCAGCTGGGCCTTCACAAACACTGGCAATCCCTCCACTCCTCTCTTGACAGCTAGTTCCCATTTCCCACAGCATCTGTTCCAAATCTGTAGAGTTTTCCTCAAGTCTTCTTTAATTAAAAACATTTTTAACATGGTTTGCTAGGCTCTCCAACATTTGGCATCTTCCCATCTTTCTGGTCTCCCCGAGGGCCGTCTTCCCTCTCGTTTCTCTAAGCCCTAGCCAAACTGATCCATCTGATCCGCTGCTCTTGTCCCCTTCAGCTAGTCCGTTCGCTGTGTTTGTGAAGCCCTCCTCTTGCTCCTTTGTTTAACCCACTACTCATCCTTCAATACTACAGCATCTGACAGGGTTTCTATGACATCTGACACTAGTGTAGATCACATTATAACATTTTTAATATTTTGCACATTTGTAACGATTGTCTGAAGACAGCCTTTCTGTTTAGGTGGCTGTGTACATGTAATGACAATATTATTCCATTCAACTAATATATCCCAGTGTATGGCACTGTGTATGGACTGTGGGAGGTGCTCAAGACCTACTTCTATATTTAAGTGAAACCATAGTTTTGGCATTAATAGTCATATGTTTTCTAGTTAAAGACTGGAGAGACCTACAATGTCCCATTTTCTCAGAGTTCATGAAGACCTGAGTTTTCTCATGTTGGACAATGAATTGAGAAAGAGCTTCTTAGATTAGATGATAGAGCCTGGGAAAATATAGAGCAGAGAAGGACTCTGCAAATGTGGCTGTCTTTATCACCGCACTGAAGGAACCAGGCCCCTTTGTAGAATGATCTGTAAGGTGGTGTTTTGCTCAAGACAATTCAAGAAGTAGAAAATCAAAGTACCAAAATCACATGCAAGCCCTTGGGATGATGGTGTTAATATTCAGATGTTTACGACTTGGGAGCAATAGATAGAAACAAGCTGTTGCAGAATGGAAACTGGGACGTTTTCATTCTCACTGCAGTGTCTGAGTTTCCCTTGCCATCCTTTCCTTCTGAGCATCTCCTGTGCCCTCCCTGGTGACTGAGGCTTGCCCTTGAAGTATAAGCCTTGTGATACCATGACGAGGACCCAAAAGGTGTTGCACTGGAGAAAAAGGAAGGAGGAAAGTAAAACAGAACAAAACAAAAGCAACAGGTAACAAGCAATGTATAGGGGCATGGCAGGCTAAATCTAGATGCAGGTCAGTGTTAACAAAAACTGATTCATTCATTCCCTCGTTCACTCAAGGTAGGGAGAACAGGAAAGAAATAAAACTGCAAAAGTGCTCACAAGAAATGGTGGAAATCACAGCATGTACCACTTAAGTGACATCCCAGAAAACATCAGAGAAAGCACCATCCTTATGACTAGTGATGTTGAGTATTTTTTCATATACTGATTGCTTTGATAAACCAGGTGTACACATAATGTGTACACATAATGACAATATTATTTCATTCAACTAATATATCCTTAATGTATGGCGCCGTGTATAGACTGTGGGAGGTGCTCAAGACCTACTTTTATATTTAAGTTAAACCATAGTTTTGGCATTAATGTTTTCTAGTTAAAGACTGCAGAGAGCTATTTTCTTGCTTTGAGTTATTTGAGTTCATGCCATAACAAGGCAGGAAAAGACCGGGAAACATAAATGCTTGGAGCACATCTCAACATCTTTCCCTGAGATCCTTTCCCTAACGTGGCACTGAGTCAGTGAAATCACCGTGGAAGCTCTTATATCTGGGCCCCAAGAAATCAACCATCATTGCCCAGTAATATCCCTGAGTCATGCTGGGTCAGAATTCAAACAAAGCGGCAAGAAGTGTTCTCAAGCCTTCCTTGTTCACAAGAAAGATTATTGATTCCATAGCTACTAACATCACATGTGGTCCTGAAGATGTGTGAAATTCCAGGTACACAACTCTACCCTCGCTGGACGTATTTAGCAAACAGATTTTAGAGTATTTGGGCCTGGCTCGAGTGAACGAAGACTTTACTATTTAAGACTATTTTAGTTTCAATACATAGAAACCAAATTCAGACTGACTTAAGCCAATAAAAATGTAGGGGTCATTTACTGTAAATGTAGAGGAAGATGGTTGCAAGTATGGGAATTGACCAGAGGCACAGTTGGAGGCCTGGGCTCACATGACATCATCAGAATCTGGCCCATATCAAAGTCTCCCTTGATCGCTCCACAATGAAAGCCCCAGTCCCTCAAGCATCACCTCTTCCTTGTGGTCAACAGACCCAACCATAAGAGCTTCATCCATTTCCAAGTTTCATAAAAGCACTGGATTGGATTCTCAGTGGCCCATATTGTACCTTTTGTGAAACCTGGCCACATTTAGGAAATGTGCTGAGTGACCGAGACCTGGAACATATCCTGACTTGCAGTTTGAGGTGGGCAGACTGTCAATGTGGAGAACACTGAGAACAAGGCAGAGGTAGTTTCCCAAGGGGGAAGAGAACGGAACGCTCTTCTGAAAGAAGAGTAACAAATTAAAAGGCGTCCGTAACTGATGTGTTCCCAGGAAGCAGAGGTGGGACATTGCCTAAGTGACAGATGGAAGAAGTCTTGATGCTTCTGTATAGTAGCTGAGGTGGTTTTTGATTTCATCATGATTGTAACAAGAAACCCATCCTAACCAATCAAAAAAGAGAGGTTATTGGCTTTTAGACCAAACATAGGAAGGGTGGAGCTGGCTTTGGGATCTGGTTCCAAGAGTAACAATTCCGCCCCTCAACTTTTTTTTTATCTTATTTATTTATTTTATTTTCTTCTGCCAGTGAATTTTTTTCACCTAGTAGTAAATATGGCTCTCTGAACCCACATTTCAACAGTTTCCTCCAAAATGCATAGGCATTTTATTGGCATTTCTAGCTTGAAATGCTCAAGTAACCAATCCCAAGTGAACTGGCTTGAATCACTTGCTGCCCTCTCAGTTGACTATGAAAGCAAGGCCTGCTCCTGGAAACACGCTGCTTTGCTGGGGAGAAGCCATGTCCACAGCAGTGGTCCTCACACGTCCTGTACTACAGACTCATTTCACAGTCTGAGAGAAACCTGAAAACTCCATCAAAGAATGATTGCTTTAAGTTCATAAAACACAACACATAAGATGGCAGAGGAAAACTCTGATAATGTGAATACACTTAAATATTTCAAAACAATTCATAATATAGTAACATACATGCTTCATTACTAATTTATTAAAAATAAAGGTGTTAACATAAGTAATATTTGCCATATATATATAATGTGATATGAAAATATCTATGATTTATTTTGGTAACACCAGTGCTACTGCTAGTATTACTATCATTTCTTAAACTTAGTGGACACAGTGTTATAATATTTCCTATCCAAGTCATCGGTCCATCTGAATTGTCTTCAAGGGTCCTTTGGGGGCCATAGACTCCAGGTCAGGAGCTGCTAAATTGGAGGGTCAGCGATGCAAGAATTTAAGAAAATCCTAAGAAAACACATTTTTCAGGAGCAGTGGTTTATTTTCACTTGGATAATTTTATACCAAGTTCAAAGCTAAGACTTGTTTTCATTTAAAAGATTAGCTTGGAGCTGTATCTGTAGCTCAGTGACGGAGTATTTCCCTATCATCCGTGCCGTTTTGTTTCACTAGGAAAAGTGCAGTATTTCTGTTTAGAGGAGGCTGTTTCTCAGACCTCAGCCTAGGTTGCAATTAGAGAGGCCTAAGTGGGTTGAGGTTTAGTGCTAAGTCTTCAGTACAAGAGCCAAAAGGATCAAAAACAACAGTTCTATTTTAATGCAAGTGCGCTCTTTCAGTGGAAGCTAGGAGTAGAGAAGCCCAGGCCAGGGGTGTGTGGATCCTGGACTGTTCTATTTCCTTTTCTGGATGCTGAGGCAGATGCCCAACACCTACAAGTTAAAGGCGGAGACGTTTACTTCAGCTCACGGTTTGTGGAGGTGTCAGTCCGTAGTCAACTGGCTTCAAGACAGTGTGGCGTGGCAGAGGGTCACCAGTTCACGGCAAAGCAGGCAAGGGAGGCAACAGACAGCAACACAGAGCTTAACCTCTCATATTCCATCTCAGCTATCAGTCTACCGGTTGAGGCTACCCACAGCCACAGTGGGGCTTCCATTACCCACAGGCAGAATTATGCTAAGCCAATCAGTGGACTAAGTACCACACACCTTTAATTCCAGTATCACACACACTAGATCCAGCCAGCTGCAAGGACGCCCACCTACGCCTGCATGGGGCTTCAGGGGGCATCTGGAAACAAGCTGCAACACTGGGCCTTTGCGTTAGAGTCTAGAACCGGATGATCCAGCCAAAGCTAAGGAGGGCAGAGTTAAAATCTTTAAGAATCCAGTGACATTTCTTTTTAAGTTTTTCCTAATTTTTTCCTCACGATACTTTAAAATTAAGATTTTAGCCTTGTACTAAGAAGTTGTACTAAGAAGAATCACAGGAACAGTCTTATTTTGGGGTCTAATCTTTAAAAGCCAGTGATGAATATTCCACCGGGAACTGGCATTGATAACCAGACTAATTTATGCGGCATGAGTTGTAGGGGAAATGGATGAAGGCTGCCCGCTAGCCACTCCTGATCAAGACACTTCTGGCTTGGTAATCTCTTTTCAGTGTTGAACCTTGGAGGCCTTGACTGGATTTCAATACAAAAGCATTTACCAAGTGTGAGCCGGACTGCAGTGACCTCAGGTGAGAGCAGGGCTGAGAAAACCACATTCAACAACAACTGAGCAGTATGAGTCAGGCATCATGAAATGCATTTTACAGACCATCTCTCACAAACCCGTGAAATAGCTGTAATCTTTTCCATTTTACAAGTGGGAAAGCTGAGACTCAGAGAAGGTAAGCAGTTTATGGAAGGTCACACAGTAATGAATACAGGATGCCTAAGTGCAAATCCACTACTTCTTTCAACCATAAATCCTTGCCAAAAGAGCACGCTTGCCCCCACAATTACTTCTTGTACCCATTGGCCAGCTTCCCCAGACTCCAGGCAATCTGCCAATAGGAAAGAGGAAAAAGGCTAGCACAAAAACCTCCAGATGGACCTTATGTGACCTCAGGGTACATTTGCTTACACTGTTATTCTCAGAGAAGGGAGTCAAATTGATTGCAAAAACAAACAAAAGCTTACAGTTTTTATATGTTCCTACTTGTGCTGTATCCATGTTTTAAAGTGATGATCTTAATCACTGGATTACAGAGAGATCAGAAAAGAATTATCCAGTATATCTTTAGTGTCACACTGAGAATCATAATAGGAAACGTATGTAAAGGTATCAGTTTTCACAAAACAAATATTTGTGGATGGGGAGTGGTGGTGAGAGAGAATGTAAGCTTTATATTTGTTGACCCTCGCAGGGATTGATTTGCTACACTGAAATGAAGGTAACGATATATCATGATTAGATATGACATATTGGCACCACTCTCAAATTAATCCAGTCATTTAGACCTTCAAAGCAGGTCACTATTTTTTGGACTATGGCAGCAATTAATAAATCAATCTTATCACACAGAGTGATTGATTAGCACTTTTTGCAAAATGTATGGCAAATGGATATGCTAATCAAGGGAAATAAAACCATTCATAGATCTTCTTTTAATTTGAATTTTGTTCAATTATAAACAGATTCCCTCCCCATCCCCGGGTAATATCTAACTGCATTTACCATTCAACGGACACCAAAATGTTTAAGACTGACAAAACATCCGTAGTCAATAACCTCTATTGGAAAAGGCTTTGACTACAGTAAAATTACACAAAAATGTGTCATTAAGAGGCATTGGACAGGCATAAAATCTAACCTTTTGAGCTGAAGAATACTTAATATTCTCTTCATGACCATGCATGGGGAAATTCTTCGCTATGGAATAGCTATTTTCCTGTTAAGTAGGCTATTTCATCAATGATTTATCCCTGAGATGTAATAGGTCATTTAAAATGGTGGTTTAAAAGTTGGGCCTTTTTGTTTAATTTTCTCACAGGCGGTTGGTAATTATCATGGTCCTGCAGTTTCTTTGGAATGTCGTGGAGGGTCAAATGCCAATGGAACTCTGCTTTATAGGGTAATTAAGACAGTCGACATGGTTATTAAATACATCATGCTAAACTAAACTGGAATGCTGTGAAATAAAATCCAAAATCATAAATAAAACTTGGGTCTTCCAGCAAAGGAGTGTATATGAAAAGGTGCTGCTTTATGCTCTTAAAGTTGCACAAAATAGCTCTGGCCAACTCAGACTTACTAAAATCTGACTAAGGCCAGCCTCTGCTTTTGCCTTTTAGAGAATGAAACTAAGATAAATAGGTGAAATTTTAAACCCTACTGTTTCACACTGTGTCATACAATAAGAACATGATGAATCGTTGCTTCTGTTTTTCTGACTTGAAAAATCATGCGCTAGAAAATATAAATTATCACATGTAAGTTTGATATGGATAGCAAATGAATACTACGGAAGTTTTTAAAAATCCGATCAAGAATCTTTCCCTTTGCAAGGGACTGCTCGTCCAGTGACTGCTCAGTGCTGTGGATCCGTGCTGCCTTGCAGAATTCATCTGCACCCTCCGTAGTACCACAATATAATGAGTTGTTCCAAAAAACCAGCAATAGGCTATGTGGAGGTTTGTTGATGTTGATAATTCTAAGCAGTTGTGATAGGTAAATATTGTCATCAGTAGAGCCGTAAGCCTTCCAAATACATGTCTGTCTTGTGGTCATAAGCTTTCAAGCTCCAGAGCCGAAGGCTTCAGTAATTTAATTTCTTTCCAGAAAATGTGATGAGTATACAAAAATGCTGGCAAAAGGGCTGGACAAAATGAGAACAGAATAAAATACAATCTTTCCAGCCTATAATATGCTGCCTACAAGAGATTTTAAATTATTCTTCCCTTGTGTATTGCCTGGAAGTCTTTTTCGCTATATGCATGTTTACAGGCAAATTCATTGGTTTACTAGTCAAAGGAAAAGAACTGGTCTTAAAAGGGGAAATAAATATTTCCAGTTCTAGCTGTAAAACTAGAAGCCAAAATGTGTAGCTGACAGGCACAGAGCCAGCTGACTTCAGATCACTAGCCTTTCCCTAAAATCAGCCTGCTTACTTCCACATGGAACACATTTTAAGTTAACAATGTGTAGTTTGGCAAAGGAATTGTTTTTCTTTGGCATGAAACGGTTGTCTCGTTTTTAAAAAATGTATTTTCCGCCTGCTTCCATATACAATGTATGGAGACATTCTTTTGAACTTGAAAAACTGTTGCTACATCAGGAAAGCTTTAGATAATTAGTTTTTTATATTTGCCTAAATAGGAAAATACACATTTCACATATTCAAATGCTTGTGATTATGCCTCATATCATCCTGAATATTGCTTAAATGTGCCTTGAAATGCGTACTGAATGGAGACTTCACTCTATCACACACTTCGGGAAAACAGGCCTCTCAGGGAAGTCCTGTAAGTTTACTTCAGTGAATACTTCTGTAGGGTTTATTGATGACGGCCAATCTGGAAATGAACACGGCCGGTTCCTTCTCTTCTCGGTATCAGAGTCCTAACATCGAGTCACCCTATCCACAGTGTATTTACAGCCCTGAAAACAGTAGAGAGGAATGCTCCCCACTCAGGCACTTGCAGTCTATTTTCCTGTTTCTGGATACTGCCACAGAGAACTCAAGGAAGCAGAAATGCAAATTTTGAGACATCGGTTCCACATGAAGTGGGACAGGCTGCTGCACCCGCTACTGTTACGAGACCAGATAGGGCCGGCGCTGCCTCCACATAAAGAAGGCCGTTAAGGAGAAGTTGTTTATTTCTGCTTCTGCAGAAATCATAAACACCCACCCCAAGCCTGACAGCCCAAGCTGTGCTGCAGTAAATTCTAGTACTTTGCTGGCCATTCTAAGCTGCCCAGTAAAAGTTACTGTAGCTAAATCCCATATACATTTCACGAAATAATCCTTCTCAGAAGATGGTATCATTTTCATGCACAGCAGGGTGTGCAAAGGCCTATAAATCACATGTAGAATCTGAAATATCTATTTAAAAAATCTGTGCAAATTTAACCATGACCCTTTGCCAGACAATAGGCCTGCCTCCCTACGCTTTGCAGTTCAGCAGACACCCAGGAATTTTGTTTGGAAGTGATAGCTACTGTCTATGTAATATTTAGGACCTATTCATGAAGCATCTGGCAGAAAATAAAAGGGTTTTCCCCACCAACATTTGCTGAAGGAGGATGTGGTCCTGAGCGGTCTCCTCCTCTTCTGAATTTTTGCAAATAGCACAACATAAGAGAGGGTGGTTTCTGGCTGCCCTGCTGCCTGTCATGGCTGTCAGGCGAAATCCCATGAATTATTGCTCTTCCAGATGTAAGAGATTTTCAGGCTGCCTTAAACTGCCTGTGGTTTGTGGTACTGGAGAGGAGAGAAACGAGATTAAACTTCATCTCATCAGTGCAATCTGAAAAGATCACACAGAGGACTAATAATCAGGGCTTTTTCATTCCAGAGCCAGACTTGAGAGCTGTGTGTTTTTGTTTCAAGGTGATGTCACATTAAGCTCGTTGGAAGACAGTGATTAAGGTCAAACAATATTTGAGGAAGATCAAAACTAAAAGAAAAAGAGTGTTCAGCTCTCTTCTGAAGCTTCCTTATTTCGTTTGCTTAAAGGAGAGTGACTGATCGTGCTCACTGACGGCGAAGAACGGACAGTGGATTTGGTCCTGTACTTCAAAGTTGTCAGCATTTCTTAGCACAAGGTTAATGTGAGAAAAATTAGAAACGTTCCCATAAAATTATAGCTCTACTGTTCATTGTAATTTAGAGAATGCATTCATCACCATCAAAAAAGAATCAAGTGTCACTTTTTGTTATCTCTAAAGGTCAATCCTGAAGTCTTGATTGTGTGTGTGTGCACGTGTGTTTCTATGAACACGCCATATGGAGCCTGGAAATATTCATCTAAAAATCAGTGGGTGATAGTAATGCTATCTGATATGGAGATTTTTAAAAGGCATTTTAGTTCAGTTTTCCCATTTTAAAAAGTGCAGTCCTGTGACCCCCAGAAGTGGTAAATATCAGCCAATTCAATAACCCCGGTTATCAACATTTAAGTAAAGGTTTTCGTAACTGTTTCCAGAATGACTCGGAAAATAAATCACACCCTCTTCCATAATGTACAGTTTAAGTCCTCAGGGAAAAAACTTACAACTCATTACATTTCGATTTCCTTTGATCAAACACCACATACAGCACCTGGATATTATAATTTTAAATAATAGTTGTGACACAAACTAGGATAATGCTCATAAACCTAAGAATCTTAATATGGTTACCATTAGTTCTTATCACTTATGGCATGGAGAGATGGTGAGTGGTTTTGTGGTATTTTTCTAGTGTTCCATTAGCAAAATATTAATTATAGATCAAGAAAGCGTGTTTTTAAGAAACACCTGGAAATAATCAACAAATATATGTCTTAGATCAGAACATAATTGCCCCAATTCAACCTGTATAACTTGTTCTTTCTTGCGTGCTTGCTTTTTCCCGTCTTTTCTTTTTGTAAAAGATGTAGCCTGTTTAAGTAATGGGGTAGGCTACCAGATGTAAAACCTCACAGGCCAGCTTTTCTTTCCATTTCAGCTTAGGCACCTCACAAAGGTTCTCTAATGTGAAGGATCCCAGTGAAACAGTGATGAAAACCACAGGTACAAGTGGCTTACATGAAAGCATTTACTGCTTTTCATGCATTGCATTATAGCATAGTGGAAAAAAAGTCCTTCGTTGAAAATGCATTAATTATTTGACACTGGTTTGCCTCAAAGTCATTTTTACTATGGGATGCAAGTGAAAGATCACAGCTGAAAAAAAGATCATCGTACTTGAGGTAGCTTGCAGAGTCTTTTCTCATGTTCTGTGTGAAGCTGTCTTGAACTGAAACCTATGCTCCTTGAGGATTAAGAGATTGAAAAGCAAAGACGGAAGCTTCTGTAATTTAAACCCAGAGATTCCCTAGCACAAAGGTGCAAAACGGACTAAGCCTATCTGACTCTTTCCTTGTTCACTAAAGAAATAATTTTCCTTTAGAAAGTTTTTACACTATTAGCATTCCAATGGTGTTATCATCTTTAAAGCGAGTGGGTCTTCTCTTGGCTTTTACACGCATTTGTAGTAGCTAAAGACAACGAATATGTGGACATGGTTTTAAATTACAATGTATGAATCTTTAAACCTTTATGTATGGGAAATGTGTAGACATTTTTTTTAAAAAGGAAAAATGATCGTCAGTGACATACATTTTCTTTGTAATTGATATTTTATTCCATTAACTATTTTATGGAGTATAAGGTTGTATATTCACTTTTTAGCTTAGCTTTTAGGAGAAAATGTGTATTTCTAAGTCAATGACATTAAAGAATATTCATTATCATTCAAATAACAATCAATTATTCTGAGCAAAGGAAAGGCGGTTAATTTCCTGTGACTTCTTACTCATGAATTAAGAATAAGAATTAAAAATTCCTTAATTCTTACCTACGCATTAAGTTGAAATGAAAGCTCAAGGAGTGTTTCTTCCATTGATTCAGTCTTACATCGACAGCTATTTTTAAAGCAACTACTTTGTGTCACGTAGTTAGCACTTCAGACTCCATGGTGCAAAAAGAGACAGGATCTTGCCTTTGTGTCTGCTGACATGCATACTACATTAACCACTAAGAAAATGGTGACCTAAACTACAGTGGTAACGCAAGCTGTGAAGAGTATGCGTAGAGAAGCGTCACAGAAACGTGGAATTTATACAAATATGATTCTCAGGGTTCCTGAGTTTGAACAGTTGGGCAGTTGGAGAGCAGATGTACTCACAAGCAAGGTAACTGAAAGCTCCACTGCTATCGTTTCCAGGAATGAACAAATATAACTAGAAACAAAGACTTGACAAGGATGGAAGCTTTATGCCTTGATAGCAGAGTTCTGATTTCATATTTTAGTCCCACTTTAAGTGAGAAACATAGTAGCAGACAATATTTCTAGAAAGAAATTTCTAAGCTGGTTCTTGATAATAATATATGATCTCCCTCTGACAAGTCATACGTAGAAAAGGAATTAAAACATGTAAAACATGTAAGATATAGAAACCAAAAAGTCTATAGTCACGAAATCTGAATTTTAGCTTTTGATTTTTCTTCGCATCAGTATTCTCTAATTGTTGTCATATTTCAGCCTATGTTTCTGATTTAATCTTTGAAGAAAAGTGTAGCGTCATCATTTTCTCACCTCCAGTTTGGCTAGTCCCTACCTCGGTCTCTTCAGCCTTGTCCTCTGCGCTTTACTTCCTGCACACAAATACACAGTGTTATTTCCATTCTGCTAAGATCTTCTAGTTCGCATTTCAGGTCTTCCCTGAAGTGCAACTCAGTAATCATTAGATCATTTCAGCCAAACCCAATAATGCAATGTGTCCAGATCATCTACATGTGTGTAGATATAACTGGCTTTATTTTCTTTACTTTCAAATCACTTACCTGAATTCTTCTCAAGAATTTTCAAGTTCCCATCCCCTTCCAGCTACCATTGCCTTTAGTATGGAGTTTATATTCTTCACCTCCATGGAGTACACTTGCACTCACCATTCAGAACAAACCAAACAGTCACCACAGAAAAGTGCCAAGTGCTCGCTTTCCAGTGTCCAGTAAACGAAATGATTTTCAGATTTGTAAAATAATTATTTTATTTTTCAAACTATGAATGTGTGTAAGGGTAAAGAACAACATAATGAGGTATGATTTCAGAAGCATTCTTTGTTCCAGAGGTTATTTTTTTTATGAAAAAATAAAGGCAAAAAAAGAGCTGGGGATATAGCTCAGAGGGCCTTGTAGTGTAGTGCACTTGCCTAGCATGTACAGGGCCCTAGGTTTGATCCCCAGCATAGCAAACATAATAAAATAAAATTTAAAAATAAAAATTCCTACTGTATAGACTTACAAAATACCAAAAAGTGTAGAATATGTTTAAGTAATCTCTAAACCAGACAGAGGTTTCATCGTGTTACTCTTTAGAATCACATATAACATATACTCCAGAAAAAATTTCTTTCACCTTTGTTAATTTTGACATAACTTGATATATAACTAGATATTATAAAGTCCTTAGTAGTATGTAGTTGAAAGTTATGATGTAATTCAGTTCACTGATAACAGCTATTATCTTCTGTCATGGGAGAAAAATAAAGCTCCTCTATCCCTGTATCTTCTCAAATTTAAACTGATGCCTTTCACTGTTTAAATGTTGTTATTTGAACATTTTTATAGGAGTCCTTCAAACTCTCCCCCAACTATTCTTACTGTGTAGTTTCTGGAATTTTTCCAACTAATATGCAAAAATAATTCACTCAACCATTATTCATTCGTTCCTCACAAAGAAGTTAGGGGGAGGGAGAGAAAGAGAGAGAGGGAGGGAGGGAGAAAGAGAGAGGGAGAGAGGAGGAGGGGGAGAAGGGCTGGGATACAGTTCAGCGGCACAGTGTCTGCCTGGTAAGCGCAAGGTCCTGAGTTCGATTCCTGGTACTAACAAAAAAGTAGGGAGCATGTACTATGCAGTATTAAATTGTATAATTGGAAATCAAAGGTACCAGAAACAACAAACATGCCCTGAAGAAGCTTACATGTGCTTTTAACTAATTGCAGTGTTTACTTTGAAAGGGAATTCATTTTCATGAAATGAATTCTAAGTAAGATTAAAATGAAATTTAAAGAAGAAGATGGAAAATTTGCCAGAACTTCAGGACAGATATTCCAAAATAAGAAGCAGGAATTCTATATTATTCAATATTTTAGAAAATCTGATACCTGCTTTTGTGTGTGCACTGAATCGGGCTTACGGGTGCGAAGTTCCATTGTACCTTGTCACTACTCTACACAACTGCTGCTCCCTACCACATTCAAGTTACCTTTTCTCCTGTAAAGTAATAAAAGCATTTTTTGAATTCAGTTTGAACATATTCCAAATAAAAACCAAGGCTATGAATCTTGAAATGGATCCCAGTGTCTCAAGTTTGCCTGGGATTATGGAAATGTAGGGCAGCTTTCAAACAATCCCTGAGTTTCCATCTGTAGATGTTAGTGTGCCTATCCTGCCCATGTGTAAACTTAAGATCCTATGTGAAGGCTTCAGCCACCCACTCCGGGAGCGGAAGTAACTCCATTTCTGCACACCCTGTGCCTCCTGAGGCCAGGCCTGCCAGTGATGCTTAGCTGGGTTGGAGGATTGTGGAGAGCCCGGGTTATCATACAGACGCCTGACACAGAACTTGTCACTCATGTGAGGTTAACTCTGTGTGGGTTCAGAGATGAAAGGTCAGTTCTCCAAGCACTAAGTCCCCCAGATGCTCCAAAATCCCCAGCACACTACACATTTGAAGAGTTTAAGCTCTCTTAAATGAAGAATCTCTTTCTGGGGACCGTACACAGTGTATAAGGGTACAGTGGAGAAGAAACACGTGGAAAGTCCTACCCATGACCTTTTAACATCAAGTTGTACTCATAGCCAGGCACTTAGCCTATAAGGATTAGTATAAAGCAAGAAGAAAGACAAAGGTATCTGCTTAGCTTTATAACAGTTATCTAAGCGAGTTCTCCGGGAGCGGCAGGGCTCCTGGGTCCCAGTGTGGGCTGGACTCATACTACCACGATTACCAGCCGAAAAGCGCTCACAGAGCCAGGTAGGCCCCACGCAATCCCGGAGGCCAGGACGCGAGAACAAAGACCCCGCGGACATTGCAGACTGAGTCGCTGTGGCGGCAGATAGATCGGGACTGAACAGCCCAGGGTCTTCTCGGGCTCGGGGTGGGGCGAGCAGGTTCTCTGAGCCAGGCAAGCAGACTCTCTGAGCCCCACGCACCCTGCGCCAAGAGAGTAAGTACTCCAGGAGCTGCAGGGCCAGTGGATTCGAGTCTGTGCTTTGCCTTCGCCCAGACCCTCCAGCGAGGCAAAGGCTGGGGAAGTCTGTGACTGTTACCCATCTGGGCTGAATCTGGTTCCTGTATGAGTCCTGAACTGA
>NW_004955444.1:4192945-4199855 GCF_000276665.1 Chinchilla lanigera | reverse complement strand
TAACTCTGTATTGTCTGTATTGTGCTTGTGATATGTTGTAAAATGTTATATGTCTGTTAATGTTTCCCTCCTTTTATCTTTAAAATAAAAAAAAACCAGTTATCCAGTATATAAAACTTGTCCTTTGGGCTG
The DNA here is from genome assembly GCF_000276665.1 of Chinchilla lanigera. Lineage (NCBI taxonomy): Eukaryota > Metazoa > Chordata > Mammalia > Rodentia > Chinchillidae > Chinchilla > Chinchilla lanigera. The sequence continues at coordinate 4,199,723 of NW_004955444.1, read as the reverse complement.
GGGATTTAGCTCAGCAGCACAGTGCCTGCCTGGCAAGCACAAGGTCGTGGGTTCAATTTCTGGTACCGGAAGAAAAACAAACAAACAAAATAAATAAATAAATAAACTTGTGTTTTGACTCTTGAGCTGAGGATAAAAATTATGAATAAAGTGATAGCTACTTTAAAGAATAATATTTCTCCATCATTTGTAACTGAGCACATCCCACTTCTTTCATGATATGACCTAAAATAATCTACCAAATTTTAAAGGAATACTTTTATTTCTTCACAGGCATGCTTCATTTGTAAAAGGCAAAATATTAACATTTTATTTTTATTAAAACTGTCTGCTTGTCACCTCATTGGTGGTTTGGTATATTTAAAATTACCCGTGACAGACGCATAGCTTATTGTAGTCAAAATTGTGTCTCATGGAATTTTATGAGTTTAGGACATTTAGCAAATACCCAGAATATACATTTGTATGTTGTTTTCAAAATAGTTCACCAGGATACTTAGGACACTCCCAGAAGTTACCTGGGGGAAATCCAAGGCGATCTGAAGGAATGGAAACAAAGCTGCATGTTTCATGAGGGCTCAGGTGAGAAGCCATGCAAGATGGCTCTGCTTAGAGACCACCAGCCTGGGAAGGCTGCTGTGCGGAAGGGCGGCCTGCCCTTGGGTGCCCACCCCGCTCCGTGAGACAAGGGCAAGCTACTTTGGCGTGTGCCCCATTCTCTCTGGGGAAGAGCGCCCCTGTCCTCAGCATTCCTGATCATCAGAACTGGGTCTTCTCAAGAGCAGTTTGCTTCGCTGAAGATCCTCAGCTAGAAGGTGACATTTGAGCATATGTGGTGTTTCACTAATATGACAATCTTTGGGTAATTTCTTACCTTTTAGTAGTTTACTTTATGCTAAAGCCATAATGGAAACTAACAGATAACATATTTTTACCGTGGAACCCTGAGAGACACTGCCCTTATCGACACCAAATTATTCATCAGTTTGAAATTCAGCACGTATATACATAGATATAGTCTGCCAGACGTGTATACACACTTCTGGAAAAGAAAAACATAAACATTTTAACATTAAACTTATATCATGAGATTAATACAGGTTACCTTTGGTCTCTGCAGTTACGATGAGTTACTCAAACCTGTGGCCGCTCGCTCCCAGACATTTATTAGCACAACAAACAGTTGCTTGTGTAACCTTGGCTGCTGAGATTGCTGCACGTGCATTTTCAATTTCCTCTCTAAGGCCAGCCGTGTGGCGGGTTTTCTGGGATACGTGACACCCTCTGGGGCCTCCCGTATGATGGTAACACCATGGATTGAAAAATATCATACTATTTTTGTTTCTTGAAGTGTGTGCATATTTATACATTTTATGGATAGATAGATGATAGATATAGATAGATGATAGATAATAGATAGATAGATAATAGATACAGATAGATGATAGATAGACAATAGATATAGATAGATAATAGATATAGATAGATAGCTGATAGATGATAGATAATAGATAGATAATAGATATAGATAGATAGCTGATAGACAGATAGATAATAGGTATAGATAGATAGCTGATAGACAGACAGATAGATAGATACAAAGATAGATAGATAGGCATTGCTTACAGATGCCTTTCTGTACTCATTTTACATTGCATATAAAACCTGGGGCTGTTCTTTTCTAGTTCTGTACTGTAGCCTCCTATGCACAGCCCACCCTCTTGTCTGATAGAGAAATATCTCTGCTACAATCCAGCACTTTGAGGACAAGAATTCCTGTGCTGTTGTATTTTCTAATTAAAAGCTTAACCATTTTTGTCATAAAATTTAAATTTAAACAAATCTAAATTTTAAAAAACACATCAGAGCCAAACATGGCGGCACACGCCTGCAATACCAGCACTTAGGAGGCTGAGACTGGAGGATTGCTGCTAATTTAAGGCCAGCCTGGGTTACATAGTAAAACCTTGTCTCAAAAAGACAAAAAAAAAGTACAATTTCTAAAAAAAAACCATCAGAATACTTATTGAATGTGGCCATTAGCTTCCAGACATTAACATGAGTTAAAAGAAGAAAATATAAAAATTAATAAAATATTGAGTATCTTGTAGTATCTTATAACAGAGCCAAGCAGGACATGGGTTTTTTTTGTTTTCTATTTTGTTTTGGTACCAGGAATCGAACTCATGACCTCAGGCTTGCCAGGCAAGCGCTCATCCCTGGCAGCACGTGGGTTTGAATCTCTATTCAAGGGTGAATTCCTTTGTGGCTGTGCACATTACCTAAATATCTGTGAGCTTCATTTTGTTACAGTGAGGATAATATGTGATATCAGGTAGACTACGTGTGAAGCTTTAATGGGTTCATTTGTACACTAGAAAAATTTTTAGAAAACAAGATTGTTGACAATATTTACACAAATGCTGCAAAATATATAGATAATTACTCTCCTTTGGGCACTCACTTTATATGCGACAATGTTTTTCAGTGTAGATGGAGAGAAAGCTCTAAAACTGTGTGGAACAAGTAGCAAGGATAAACCATCTCCAGTGACATTCATTTCCTCCAACTGTGACCACCTTACGGTTTCTGCAAAGTGACTGTTTTAATCTCCCTTAAGAATGAAAGGGAAAAACTTGTCCACATTCTCAGGTTTACAAGATTTGTGCCCAGTTGTACTAGAGAATCACTCTGGTGTCCTAACAGAAGCAGAAATCAGAGAGTTTTCACGACTCCTTTTTTTGCGCTGCCACGGAAGACCAGAAACGCAGCCCTTGGGAATCACTCTATCTCTCTGTGCTTCTCCCCAGGTTGTGTTCAGGATGAGAGCAAGTCAGAGGACACGCTGCACTCCTGGTCAGCAAGTCCACTACACGTCTTTCATGACCGGTAACTCCAGGCTCCGACTGCTCTCGGGGTTTCTTCGTCCCGGTTCCTGTCCGTTCTTGTCGGTCAGTGTAACACTGAAAGTCTGTCGTGCTCCTAAACTGCGGCTCCTCAGGCTCAATGACCAAGTGAACCAAATGTCCTGGTGTGCTCGAACTTAGAGCCTGAATGAGGGAGGAAAAGAAGAGAAATCAGTGACCGCACCAGCACCAGTAAAATATTATCCCTTTGTGTTGTTGAAAATCAGATAAAATCTCATGTTTGAAAATTTAAATCTTATGCTTAGAGGGCAGAGAACATCTGCATTTCCTTTCCAGTACTGAGGATTGAACCTAGGGTCTTAGCACTAAGCTACATCCCCTTCTCCTGTATTTATTTATTTATTATAATTTTAAGACAAGCCCCCACTAAGTCACTAAGTTGTTTAGGATGGGCTCTAATTTGTGATCCTCCTGCCTCAGCCTCCCAAAGTGCTAGAACTGTAGACATTCAGCACTACACTTAACTAGAGGACATCCCCTTTTAATGACTAGAGGGAAACTTGGAGAAAGTATCTTGGATGATCCTTGTGCCCTGTTGTCTTTGACAGCTGTTCTTTCTAGGAAGAAATAACTGAGTCATACATTTGTGTGTACTTTTTAAACATATACTGTACTTGGGTTAGGTTTCTAAAGATATAGATTTGTTTTGTCTCGCCGAGAGCAACTCTTTATGAGTGTTTCTTTATCTCAGCAAATACTTTATAAACATAATTTAGATTTCTAAAACATTGCAAGCACTTAACACTTCCACATAATGTTCTATTTGCAAATGATTTACCATGCTGAACTCTCCGTTATGCTTTTAATTGCTTCCTAGCGAAGTCTTAAGACTATTTTCACATATTGAAAAAGTACTATAATCCCAAAGTCATCATAAGAAGCCATTCCTACCACCACCTCAGGCGCTCTGAAGTTTGTATTTGTGCCTCTGCATTTTTGCACCTGACTACAGCTTATTTAGTGATGTTTCTAGTAAGCAAGCAGTTACCTTTACTATACATTTTTGCTTCTTTGTTTGTTTGCTTTTTGTTTTTGTTCTGTTTTTCTTCTGGTACCAGGAATCGAACTCATGACCTTGTACTTGCCAGGCAGGCGCTTTGCCCCTGAGCTAAATCCCCAGCCCCCACCTTTACTATATATTGGTAGTGAAGTATGCACACTCTTCTCTCACTTTTTTTTTTAACACAAAAGTGTGTCATTGTAGGTATGATTTACTTTTCTTAAATGCTCAGTTTCTATTGCCAAATATAACCTGTGCCTGTCTCCTGGAAAAAAAATAGCATCAAACACAGCAAACATTTAACATTGTTTCAAAATGACACAGACATGGTAGCACACACCTGTAGTCCCAGCACTCTGGAAAGCTGAGGCAGGAGGATTGTTCAATTCAATCTACCCTGGGCCGTTTAGTGACTTAGTGAGATAATGTCTCACAAAAATAAAATAAAATAAAATAAAATAAAATAAAATAAAAAAGGGAATATAACTCAATCCCCAGTACCAAAACACAAAATAATCCTATAAATATCATGTAGTTTCCCCAGTAAATACACTGACAAATAACACAGTGCTAAATTTGCTCTTTCTGCGTTGCTTTGCCCTGCTGAATACACATCTCACTGAATTTTCTCAGATTTCATAACCCAAGATTCATCTCCTCTCTTACTTCTCCGGGGCTCACATTCTAGATTCCTTTTCACATACGTGTGATGGGAAGTGAGACTCTGAAACTTATACCGTGTACTTCCTTCCCAGAGTCCAACCCTAGAACCTCCCCTAGTCGGCTTCCGCGCATCCTCTCAATGCAAATGGACGTGGTGTCAATCTCAATTCCATGGCCCTTAGCTTCCGAACCAAAGTCACAGTGAGAGAGCCTAACTCAGCCTGTTAGAAAACTCATCTGTTTTCTCTTAAAACCTGCTGTTCCCCATCTCTCCCTCCTCACTCTGCCCTCAAGTCACCCTCTGGGTTTTCTTGTGTTACTTAACCATGCCCCTCCTCTGCGTGCCTCGTAAACCTTTGTTGCACAGTTCCCTTCTCCCTGTTATCAAATCTCCCGTTCTTGGCCTCCTCTAACTCCGTGCCCTTGCATCCAGAGAAATCTAAAAGTGTGTATTATTATCTGCTCAACGCTACTCATCTACTCGCTCGTCCCTTCATTCACTTCCGTTTCCGTTCAACATTTAAGAAGTGACCACACTATGTTAGGCTTTGTATATTAAGAAATAATGAGGGCACAGATCTTTCTCCGAAGAAACATAATCTGAAGGGGAAAAACACACAGGAATGTCTTTCTAACATATTTTCTGTGGCAGAAAGCCTTTGTATGTCGTATGAATATTCTTTATAACTTTGCCTCTAGAAACCGCTCCTGCCTCATTTATTCCATTTCTCCACAGTGTGCCCTTCACCGCAGGGTCCCGCGGCTACACGCAGATGCCAATGAGCCCTGCCCTCCTGCCTCTGTGCTTGCATCCCCTCTGTTCCAAATGCCTTCCGGACCTTGTCAGCCCAGCAAGCTGATCCTGGAGCTCTCTTCCAGCCACTGCAGACAGTTGGCATCTCAGTATGGACTCAAAAGCAACCCACGACAACTTAACATTGATCATTCTAATTTCAATTGTACATTTCCACTTCTGCTTGTCCTGCTGTAGAATGAGGTGCACAAGAACAGAGAGTGAAGCCCCTGTGCACTTGGGGTTTGACAAATAGTAATCACAGACGTGGGGGAAAGGAAATGGTGAACAACACAGCCCAAGGAACAAGAAGAACCTGGGTATGAACCCCAGCTTCAGCACATAACAACCCTGCAGCTGAGAAATGACTTGTCCTTTCTGAGCCTTGGTTTCCTTACCTGATAAAATGAATGACAGTATTTGCTTCAAAGTGTCCTATTAGGATGCAGTTCAGTGATATAAAGTGATTGTCACAGTGTTCTAATCAAGCCATAGCAAAGCGCTCAATACCTTTTAGCTGTGCTTATTGTTTTTAAGACTCCTTTAAGAGTGGTAGTGGCCTTGTTCTTTCTCTTAAATTCTATTGTTGTGCTCAGGTGATAAGAAATCAAGGACCTGAAGGAAAGGACATAGTATACTTTGTCAGAACTCGCTCTGTGCCTGTCACACTTTAGATATGTTCTCTCGTTCAGTAGACTAGGATTGTTGGTGGCTACTTATAAATTAGTCAGCTGAGTCCCAAAGCCTACCAGTGACTCATTTATGTACAGGTGAGACACACAGTGCTACCCAGGGCTGCCATAATAAAATATCATAGCCTGAGAGGCTTAAATAGAAATTCATGTCTGACACTTCTGGAGGAGGAGAAGTCCAGATCAAAGTGCATATCAGTGTGGTTCATGATGAAGCTCTCTTCCCAGTCCGAAGATGGTCACCTTCTCACCGTGTCCCCACATTTTGGAGAATAAGAAACAGAATTTTTCTCTTCCTCTGCTTGTAAGGCCATCAGCCCTGCAGGAGTAGGGACCAGCTCTCTGCTATAATTTAACCTTATCTCCAAACACAGGCACTTTGAGGACTAGGGCTTCCTCACCTGAACCTGGTGGAAGACGTAATCAGCCCCACAGCAGCACCTTCCTTGGCACTGAATGTCACTGCTATGAACAAGAGATGAATCAACATCAAGAGTTTGTAACTACCGGGGCTGGGGATTTAGCTCAGCGGCAAAAGCGCCTGCCTGGCAAGCGCAAGGTCGTGAGTTCGGTTCCCGGTACCAGAGAAAAACCAAAAAAAAAAAAAAAATTTACCAACAACTCAAAAGGGTAAAGAACGATCTAAAAGGAAATGCTGGTTGTTCTTGAATATAAAAGACTTACAAACCTTATTCATAACAAG
>NW_004955444.1:4176459-4192845 GCF_000276665.1 Chinchilla lanigera | reverse complement strand
AAAAACAAAAAAAAAAAAAAAAAAAAAAGAGTTCGTAACTACAATCCATAAGCAGAAACCCTTGGTCTAATTTATTCAGGAGGTTTAGGGTGCTTAGCCACTCCCTTATAGTCACAAACCCTATTATTGTTGTTAATAACTGTTAACAAACTGCAGCTCTGTATCATGCACTATATATTCAAGAAGGGCACTTCTAAGAGGCCAGCAGTTTAAAGCAGGAGACATTCTAGGCCATGAGTTTGAAAACATCAAGCTTTTAAGAGGATCTTCAGGGGATGGGATAGGAAGGCGAGGAGCAGGAGCTGCGAACTGCAGGGCTGCAATATCTCTGAGGGTGACGCTGCAAAAAACGGCAATGAATCACTGGAATCTAGGAAGCCGGTACTCAGAGAGAGAAAAGGTTTGCCAGACAGCTGAGTGAGTTGGAGGCAACAGAAGGTACAAATCCTTTGGCTGAGCCAGAAGAAGAGGATGCCATACTTGAGCGAGATACATGACTTTTTCCCTGGCACTCCACTGCCTCCCTGAAAAGCAACTCTAGCAAAGTAGCTCAGAGGCCTGAGATCTATACTCATGTTAAAATATACAAGGACTGAAATTGGAGAATTGCTCTTGATACTGAAAAGAAAGAAAAATTGCCACATTGTCTCAGTGGTAGTACTGGGGAAAAGCAAAACAAGAGAAAATTTCACCCAGAACCAGGAAGCCCAGCTGAATAGAAGCACCAGCAAGCTAAGGTAAACCCAAAATACATGTTGAAAGCAAAATAATGAACAATTTTTAAAAAAATGATACGGTTTATAGTTGCCTCATCAGTTTCTTCTCTTACTACAAGAAAAGAAGGATCAGTTCTGAAGTCTAATGCCCTGAATCCCGTTACAAGGATCCATAACCGATCCCCTTCCTTTTCTTGCACATATTTGCAATACAGAATGTTTACATTCCTTGTATGGAGTCAATCTCCCAAATGTGCTAAAAGCACAGGAGCATAATTTTTAAAGTCTCGTGAACATATCGAGTGAGAAAAACAATACACATTACATAGTTCCCTTTATACAAAGTTCAACTTTAGAAAAGAAGAACCAGAGGACGTCAGACTGGCACTTGGAGTGGGGACAGGGACTGAAAAGGGGTGGGTTCTATTATATTTTTCAATGGGATACTGTGTGATGTTTGAGTGTTTAAATTAGCTTATCTTGTGCTATGTTTAGATGTTTAAATTAGGTAAAGCACATCTGTTTCCCCAAACATTTCTCATTGTTTTACCATGAACATACTCAAAATATTTTCTCCTAGTCTTTCATAAGCACGGACATTGTCATTGTTTACAGTCACCTTACTTTGCAGTAGAACAACCGAACTCATTGCTCCAACTAAGCGAGCTCCACTTGACCAACTTCCCCATCTCCCCGCCCCTATCACCCATCTTCCGGGGCCACCACTCTGCACCCAGCCTCTGTGCAATCAGCTTTTCTGGGTTCCAGGTAAGAGTGAGTGCATGAGGTAAACATTGCCTTCCTTTCCCAGGTTTCTTGCACGAGTGTAAGTCTTCCACCTCCATCTACGTTATCGAAGATAACAAGGTTTCATCCTTTATTCCGCTGAGTAGTATTTTGGGATGCACGTATACCCCCATTGACTCCTCGGCTGATAAACACCTACACTGCTCTTGCTCGTGTCCACTGCTGTGGTTTGAATCTGGCTTGTCTTCCACAGTTCCAGGCTTAATTCCCAGCTCGGCACTTTTGTGAGGTGATGGGAACTTCAAGCTCGGGGCCTAGTGAGAGGACGAGGTTGCTGGAGTGAGCCGGAGAAGGGCCTTTAGACCTCGATCTTCCTCTTGCTTTCACACTCAGCCATGAGGTGAACATTTTTCTTGTTTAACCAGGTACTCCTGCATTGCACCCTAAGACAGGCACCAGGCAATGAGACCAATGGGTCATGGACTGAAGTCTCTAAAATTGAGAGTTCAAATAAACTTTTTGCTTTTACAAAGTGATTGTTTCAGGTGCATGATACAGTAACACACAACTGACTAATACGTATTGTGAGTGGTGCTGTAATAAACATGGGAGTGCAGATGTCTCTTCAACATACCGAGCTCATTCCTATACGACCGCTGGGTCGTATAGTTACTACATTGTCGTAGCTCTATTGTTATACCATTTCCCATAAGGATTGTACTGATTTATATTCTCACCAATAGAGTACAAAGTTTCCGTTTTCTCCAAATGCTTGCCAGTGTTTGTTAGCTTTACTTTTTCCTTTGTTAATAACCACCCTAACTGGGGTGGGGTAATTTTTCACTGTGCTGGTGATTTCTGTTTCCCTGATGATTGTGTGTCCTCCTTTTGGGAAATGTTTATTTTGGCATAGCATCCTTTCTTACACTGGATTATTTGTGACTTTCAGATTTTGGTCTTATGGTTTTTGATATGTCATTATTGGCGTTTTACTATTGAATTGAGTTCCTTATGTATTCTGAATTCCAACCCTTTATCGGTTGTATAGTTTTCAAACATTTTCTCTTATTGTGTAGGTTGTTTCTCTACCCAGTTGTTCACTTTGCTGAGCAGAACAGTTTTAACTAGATGCAATCCTATTTGTCTATTTTTCCCTATGTTTTGAAGTCTGATCCATAAAATGAGTTTCTAATTTTTTATCTGCCTTCTGATTAAATGTGTATTAAATATGACATTAACCCGCACCCTTATGACTTGTGTACCATTTATATGTTATATTCAGTAAAAATTTAAAAATACTATTTCTGGTTGTGCATTTAAAAAAGTCAAAAGCAGATACACAGCAAATATTTACGCACCCATCATCTTATTGTGTCATTACTTAGTAGAATCAAAAGATGGAAGCAATCAAAATGCCCAAAGGAAGCTGAATGGATTTAAAAAGTAGTACATAAGTACAACAAAATATTATTCAACCTTTAAAAGACATACAGTTTTGATGCATGCCACACAATGGGTGAATATTGAAAGATTTGCAGTAAGTGAAATAAGCCAGGCACAAAATCATTGTATGAATCCACTGATATGAGAAACCTAAAAGAGTCAAGTTCACGGAAATGGAAAGAACACAAATTACCAGGAGCTGAGGAGAGAAGGGAAAGGAGAGGTATCAATTAATGATTGTGGCATTTCCCTTTTGGATGTTAAAAAGCAAGTCCTGGAGCTGCACGGGATGGTGACTGGATAATAATTCAAATACGCTTGGTCCTACTGACCTGAGGGTGAAGCAGTGGTTGAGTGTTACATTTCCCTTTACATATAACACCATGATGAGAATATTTAAAAACAAAAATGGAGGTATTTTTCTTCCCTTTTCTTGCACCGAGACCTTGTCCACTGGTCCATAGGAGCCTTCAGACAGATTTCCACATGACTCCTTCATCCAAGAGATTTCTCTGCAGCCCGCCTCTTTATCCACCCATGGCCTCCGTCTTATGATTTCTTTCTGTCTTTGGCCATTTCATCTCCGGGTCACACATCAACGTTTCTCTAGGCTAGCTTTGCTTTGCCTTGAGGAGTGCAAGCTAGTATCTCCAGAAGAGTTCATTTGTTTAATTTGATCAGGAGATTTGAGTTATTGATCATCATTCACAAACCTCTGAGAAATACCACACCATTCCCAGACCAATATTCTAAAATATTCTTTCAGGAATAAAAGCCTTAGCAATCTACACCTGATTTATTGCTCTTCAGAGTAGAATACCCTCCATGGAGTGAAGATGTCAGGTTTGTTTGTACCTCATCTGTTTGTAAACAACCTAAGACTAAAAATCAAATGTCCACATTCACAAAGAATAGGAACAATAAACTATACTGTCATTTCATTTTCAAATAATACCAAAATATGTGTTTGACACAGCTAACTCTTCATTTATTATCTATATAATATCAGAAAGTTGGACTGAATTTTTTGGAGTTTATTACTATTTTCAATGAATATCCAGATACTTGCTTTCCTGTACTGGTGTCACCATATATTTTTATTCTCCCCTTATAGTATGATTTCCGTGTATAGTTTGTTGTTGAGAGAGAGCGTCAGGGCAGGACAGGTATTAGGACTGTATACCATCTCATGACATATGAAGCTGAGTATCTTTTATGAGATTAGGTAACCTTTTCATAGCTTTGGGGAAACTGTGCATAGTACTTGTGTGTGTGTGTGTGTGTGTGTGTGTGTGTGTGTGTGTGTGAATTTGTGAGCTTGTGGACATTAACAAAATTCTTTTACATTGAGAATGAGGAAAAGCCCTGTACCAACTGCTGCATGAAAACCATAGAAAGCTTTTTTTTAAATGTGTAGTCATCCCTCCCTATCTCGTGGCTCACTTACTGAGGCTTCACTGTATCACAGGTTTTTTTAAAAAAATATATCTAATTCTGTATCACAGAGTTTGTACTGTATCATGGGATTTTGCCGTGTATAGGTACTTACAGAATATTTATGATTTTAATTATTTTTGCCTAAAAAACTTTAACCAATTTTAAACATATAAAAAATGTTAATTCAAACATATGAAAAGAATATTAAACTGACATAATATACAGTATGTATTTCATCAGCAAATGAATACTGTACCATACACAATGGAATGCAGTACGTAACTACCACTTATGCAAGTTTGCCAACATGAGATTGCACACAGTACACTATTGGCTGATGGAAAAAAGGTGACCAATCACAGCACTGTGTTCTGTATCCTGGGCGCTGATTGGCTCAGTGACCATAGCATCAGTCTGTTTGCTGTCCCATGCTGTGCCCATACATTCAGCTTCTCTCCTTGTCCGCTTCACATCGTGTCTGATCGGGGGGGGGGGGTGTTGCTCTGCAGTGTTGTGTTTTTGTGAAATTTTCATAAAAGTTTGAATTTATTTCAAACCCTATGATGCCACCCAAATATTCTGCTCTCTTTTAACAGTGAACACTGCTACCTTGCAGATTTTCACCTGTTGCCAGGGTCTCTGGAAGGTAACTCCCACCATAGGTGACGATTCACTGTATGTCTTTAATTATATATGATATAATATTTTATATATACATGAATATGTATATTTATATGCCCAGCTCACATATATACTCTGAGAAATTGGCATAAAACAATGATTAATAAGACCAAAATTTTTACTTTCTGCTTTGACATTTCCTTCACTTCCCTCACTTTTCTCACCTGGATAACAGAAATAAAAATTTTATCATCCTGGTAAAATGTTGGATGCAAAACTCTATTAAACTGACATTTCATTGAGTGCTAAAACTCATACTAATAATCAGAAAGTCTGTCTCTTGAATTCTGAAGTAACTTTTTCCATAGTTGATTTTGGGTCATTGGTTTTAATCAAAATCTAGTGCAACCTACAATTGGTGTTTAATTGCCGCTGTTGTTAATACGTGTCATTTTGTAGACAGATTCTGCTCCAATCAAAGTGATCAAGGACCAAATGATGAGAGTAGAACAAAGAAGTCATAAACTTGCTGGGAGATGTGGTGAGAAAGCAAGGCAGAGCCCAGAATGAGCAAACTTCTCTGTTCCCAATTTAGACCGCAAAACTCGGTCTTTGCTTTGTTTTTTTAATTTTAGAGAGAGAGAGAGAAACATAACAATGAAACCGAATTTCAAAACAGGTTATTAGGACAGTTACAATGATTGATACCTTGTGTATTATTGTCTTCCTGGTAGTTATTCAGAGTAGCAGATATAGGTGTGATATCTTGTCTATACCGTATTAGCACAAAACTCTTTAATGAACGAAGAGGAACTAGCTGTATAACTGTCCTAACCATCTTGTGAATATGTATATTTTTTCTTTTTTCCCTTTCTTCCTTTCTCCTTTCTCCATCATAGTTTTTCTTTTCTTTTGTACAGTGTCTTCCCAATTTGTAATATCTATTGTACATTTTAGATCTCATGTACTTGTTCATTTTTCACACTAGTGAGACAACACGATGTTTACACATATGGATCTGATCTATTTCACTTATGAGTATGGTCTCAGGTTGTGTCCATTTACCTATAAAAGACTCCATATTATCCTTTTATGGCTGAGTAGTACTCCATTATATTAAAAATATATATATGTCTTTTTTATCCATTCTTCAGTTGATGAACATCTGGGTGATTCCCAGATGTAGCTATTACAGATTGTGCTGCTCTCAATGTGAATGAACATACATCACTGTGGTATGATGATTTTAGTTCTTCTAGGAAAATACCCAGAAGGGGAATAACTGGGTCAAATGGAACTTCCAATCTCAATTTTTTGAGAAATCTCTGCACTGATTTCCACAGTGGTTTCACCAGTCTACACTCCCTGCAACAGTGGAGAAGGTTCCTTTTCCCACACAGCCTCTCCAGCATTTGTTATCAGTTGATTTTTTAATGATAGCCATTCTTTCTGGGGTGAGATGCAATGTCAGTGTTATTTTAATTTGCATCTCTTGAATGACCAATGATGTTGAACATTTTTTCATGTATTTATTTGCCATTTGTGTTTCTTCATCTGAGAAGTGTCTGCTCATCTCCAATGCCCACTTTTGGTTTGGGTCTTTGAATTTGGCGTGTCTGAATTTTTCAATTTTTTATATGTTCTGGATATAAGTCTTTGTCTATTTGACAACTGGCTATAAATTTTTCCCACTCTCTGGGTTGTCTTTTCACTTTGTTGGTCTTTAGAAAAGTGAAAATCAGAGCATTTTACTAAGATCAGTGTACTATCTTACTATAATATTGCTTTTGTATAATAACAATTTCTGATTTAACTGAGAACTCAATAATTTACCACTTCAGTTAACTCATGGTGAATCATGTACAATTTTGTTATTGCAGATAGTTCACTTGGTCAACTATCACTAGCTAGAGCTTTAATAAAAGTAGTTTCTAGTCCTTAGTTTTATCATTTTAGGAACCACTGGACATCCTGACTTTGCTTGAGTTTAAGAAGTAAAATGTCATCTCTTAAACTAAATCTTTACATTCCAGGTTCTTATGTTGACTTCCACATGTTTGGTTTAGGACTGACAAAAATCCCTGTCACTCAGTGGAAATGATTAGCTTCTCTTGAGTGTTTCTGGTTACTTAGCTCTGATCTTTCTAGTTTCTATCTTAAAAACTGAGACTTCTCAACAAACATTCTAAAGTAAGTACTAATTTGTCAGAATCCTGTTTATTGTGTTTTTAATACTCTTCAAACTAACATAGAAAATAGCCTTCATAAATATCTCAGTGTCCCCAAACACAATGAATTCTACTAATTGTATTGTTTAGGAGAAAATAGATTTTTGTCTGTGTTTCATCTTTTGCCTAAGGTCCTCTTCCTCATCTTCCTCTTCCTCTTCTTCCTCCTCCTCCTCATTCTTTTTTTGTCTTTTTGAGACAAAAAGTCCACCCTGAGCTTGAGCTCACTTTGTAGCCCATGCTGGCCTTGAACTCACAGCTATGCTCTTGCCTCAGCCTCTGGAGTGCTGGGATTACAGGCCAGTACCACCCACGCCCAGCTAAAATCTTCTAAAGCTCCGGAAAATGCACCCCATTTCTCATGGTTTGCTCTACAAACTCGTGTTTTTCCATGTTAGAGTTTATTTTTCAAATAATTTATACAGTAATGAAGAATTTATATTATTTATTTATTTGGGGGGATGGTACCAGGTATCAAACTCAGGACCTCAACTTCACACTTGCCAGGCAGGCACTGTGCCGCTGAGCTATACCTTTAGGCCAAAGAACTTATTTTAAAAAAACTTTCCATTTCATTGACTGAATGATCAACTTTTAGTCTAGGCAGTTTCACTGACTTCATTATAATCCTAGTAATCATAAACTGAAAGTTATAGAAAACCTTCTGTGTATCTCTGAGGTTCTCTGGAAGAAAGAGCACAACTTTACCCCAACTAAGGGATGGAATCTAGACAGTGGACCCCTTCAGGGAAAGCCTAAGCCCAGGCTGCCTACTTCAGCAGAGATGCCCTGCCTTAAGTTGCACTAAGTGCACAGGGTAGGACAGAGACAGAAGACTGCCAGAGCTCATTTCATGCTTCAAAACTAAGATAATTGGTGTTCTCCACAATGTAGTGAAGATTAGCTCTTCTTCCTACATATCGAGCAGGAGCCAGGGCAAGTGGAGTGGGCCTAACATAGCTGCAAGTGAATGGCCCAGGAAACCAGTAAATAGGCTCTACAATCAGGTTTAGAAACTATCAGTAACTGTATACATCTTGTATATCTGAGGTGTCACTTGGGGTATTCTTCAAATGCCAACGTAGAGTTGATGGGTGTGTCTTTCATTCCACGTTTGTTTTCATAACAAAAAAGATACCGAATCTCTTTTGTTTTCTGTATGTTGATTTTCAAGTGATTCTGAAGATCTTAACAGAGCAGTACATTTTTATTCACGGTTATATAGAAATTCATGGAGAGAAATACAATTATTTATTTAGCCACTTCTTAGCTGTAATGTTATGATGGTTCTAGTTATTGTGTTTGCAGATGTTGTATTGTATCCTACCTGTGTTTCTGCCTCTAAGAAGCGTTCTGTAAATGAAAATGCTGTACCAGAAAGGTCTGAATATTTTAAAATTTTATTAGTATGGAGAATCTCCTACCAGAATATATTATTACCTATTCCATCATATTTATTAACATTTTTATTGTTGGAATGTTAATGTTTTTCAAATATGTGTACAAAACTCTATCTTACTATATCTTCATAAAATTTACTTAACACTAATACAGTTGAGGACCTTTCTATGATGTCTTAGCCTTTGATATAATTCTATAGTGCACTATTGCTTTCTGATTTTTCATGTCTTTATATTTTTAGAACCTCTACATGTAGCACATATTTCAGTGTAAGAGAGGGTATCATTTTATCATATATAGAAAGCATATATTTTCCTTCCATATGATATATTCATATTTTTTATTTTATAATCTTATATTCAGATGCATATAGATTTCCAAAATAAACATATGGATAACTTCTTGTACATTTGAGGTCAAATTTTAAACATATTGTAGTGGATTGACAAGTGGTGAGCACCTTGTAACACCCAGCGTGGTGCTGGGATTGGGAGGCCCGCCTGAGGACAGTTGCCAGCAGCATAAAAGGTAGAACCAGAGAGGAAGTTTGGAGGCAGTTGGGAGCTGGTAGAAGCTGGTTGGAAGCTGCTAGGGAGTTGCTGGTTCTCTTGGGCCATTCTGCTGGAGGACCTTGTCATGCTGGCTTTCCTGACGAACTTGGCTGTTTTCTCTGGAGAAGGAGCTCGGGACTTCACATCATGTTAGTCAGTGGGTCTGTAATCACCCTATATGTAGGTTCCGCTAGGATTTAAAGTGCAGCAAAAACAGTATTTTCCAATAATATTTCCTGCAAGTATCTAAACTTTGCATTTCTCTTGTTTCCTATGCAAATTAATAACCAAGTATAAAGACATTCAAGGATACTTTCAAATCAGGTCTGCTTTGTACCCAATTTAGTAGAAACCTGGAAGTATAAATAATGCAAATCTATCCCCTTGATCCAACTTGCACACTAACAATTAATATTACTTGGTAATCTTGACTTTCTCAAAGAATGAAATTTAGGAGTCAGGTCTATTTCATCCTTCTCTTGGAAAATAAAAGAGACCTCAGATGAGATCTAGATTAACATTTTAATCAAATATATATCTATCACTAAAGCTAGGGTGCAATCGTTGCTTAATTGCTACTTTAAGCCCTCTAAAAGTCTGACACCTAAAGTCAGAAGAGACCCAAAGATTGTCCACTTCAACTTACCATTTGATCCACAAATTCTCTAAATCTCTACCATTCTCTGCTTCTGCCCCACTGCACCCTTCCAGTGACAGAGAACCTCATAGCTCCTGACCCCACCCTTTTCCCCTGTGTAATGCGGCTTCTACATTTAGGTGTAGTCTAATTTGGAGCTAGACTGAGTGCCTGAAATGTCTAGTTTATAAAATCGTCAGCCTTGTCTGATTATTTCCCACTCCTAGCTTACACATCCTCAAGTTCAATAGTCATGTTTTAGAGAGCATTCCATGTGAACTTTCATCACACTGATTGCTTTCTCCAGAATAAGTTTTCATTTGTCTATAAGCTTTAAAGTCAGACAGACCCAAACATGCTCCCAGGAATGACCCGACCAGCACATTGAAGGTCCATGTCGTCACCTCCATCTCTACGAAGATCACCATTCTAGTGACACAACCAAAGCTTTAATTTAGTCATTCTTGACAGCCATATCAAATAGCCTAAGGGTAAGGTCAATTTTTATCTGCCTTGCTACTTAACCATCTTTTTAATATGGCCATAGTCTGGCGTTTTTCAATTATTTTTACACTCTAGAAGAATATAAGATAAAACAGTAAGATAACAACAACACGAGCTTCAAAGTGAGAACACTCCATTGGTATCCAGTCTACATCATTTTACGTTCATAACCTGAGGAAAAGTCACTTAGGACCTCAAGATTCAGTTTTAACATTTGTTTGAGAGTACGATGTCTAGTTTTTCTTTTGAAACTTATATAAAATAATATATGCAAAACCTGTACATAAATGTTCATAAATGCATTGCTCACAATTTCCAAAATGATGAAACAAACCAAATTTAAAAATAAAATAAAAATTAAAAGTTATCATGGTTGCTGACCAATGAGAACTGGGACAAACAAGGATTTGGGAAAGCAGTGAGTGGCTATTACAAAGCAGCAGTTACCCCACTGATTCAGCTTTACACTGTTCAGTTTCCATTTGTCAAAGTCAGCTATGTCTAAAAATATTGAATGGAAAATTCCAGAATTAAGCAAACTGTGTTATAACTTGCACACCATTGTGAGCACCGTGATGAAATCTCCCATCTTCCCTTTACCCAGCAGAACCGAACTGTGTACACTGCCTGCCTGTCAGTTCTTTAGTAGCCTTTTCAGTCATCAGATCGACTTTTGTTTAAAGTGCAGCAAAAACAGTATTTTTGTGTGCATGTGTTCAAGTTACCCATTTCCATTTGATAATGGCCCTAAAGTGTAAGGACAGTGATGCTAAAATTTGAGATATGTAAAAGTGAAACCATAAATCACTTCCCTTATATGCAAAGGTAAAAGTTCTTGACTTAATAAGGAAAGAAAAAGTCACAAACTAAATTTGTTAAGATGTATAGTGAAAACAAATATTCTGTCTATGAAATGGTGAATAAAAAAGAAATTCATGTTAGTTTTTCTATCATGTCATAATGAAAAAGTTATGTCCATGGGAAGTGATAAAGATGGATAAGGATATTAAGATGGAAAATGCATCAAAATATAGTAAAGGTTCAGTACCATCTGCAGTTTCAGTTATCTGTTGATGGTCTTGAACGTGTCCCCGTGGACTGGGGTACAGGGGGCAGGAGGACTAACTGTAGTCCAGATGAGATATAGAGCTATTTCAACTAGAGTGAAAATGATGTTTGTTTGTTTGTTTTTTATTTTGAAAATAGAACTTCAAGACTTGCTAATGGTATTGCATGCGGAACATAAGAGAGAACTTAAGAATTATTTTGTCCTAGGGAACAGGAAGATTAGAGTAGCCCTTTACTAAAGCTGGACGTTTGTAAAAGGATCAACGATTATATGAATTATAACCAGGAGGGTTTTCTGACACCTTACCTTTTCAATGCCTTTACATTTATACACTTAACAATTACAATGCCTCTGCATTGAGTCTTGAATCCAATTCTAGATACATGTAGCCCAAAAAAAGGAATGAGGGTTAAGAGATTAAATTGTAATTAAGGTGGGAGTGCATGAGGTCACCCAGCAAGAGAGGAGGTAAACTTTTTAAAAGCCTTGAAGTCTGAATCCACAACATTCCTGTACAGTCAGGTGGATGAGGAAGGTTCACTGATAGAACCGGAGATGAAGCGGTCCATGAGGCAAAGTCAAAGTAAAGAAGGCACCACAGAAGGTGAGAAGCAATTTCTCAATCCAACGGACAGTAGTTCCTTGATTTTATCAACTAGCATCCCAGAACTGAACTTGTCTACAGCTGAATGCTCTTTCACAATTAATAATGGTGCAACCAGGAATATGCTCATGAAAGCGCGGTCACAGCCTGTGTGTCACTGCTCAGTCTTCCCAAAATAGCAGCCCCCGCTGTGTTTCACTTCGACCCTTCTATCATCTTAACACTTCATATCAGCTAAAAGCAAGCCCGTGTTCCTCATCTCTACCACCTGTGCATCAGAGCTGGACATGTCATTCCCAGGATACGAAGCAAAGAAATAAAAATTCTAGTTCTTAAATTTACAAGCAACCTATTGTCATGTTAAAAGTTAAATACACTTAGACATGTGTGGTCACATTGCTTAATGTTTGTCGGTCTCATTTTCTATAACCTAGACCAGCAGAAGCAACAGGAAGGAAAGCAAGCAGGTATAAGGTCAGCTCAAGGGTTCAACACGGTGCTCAGACTGATAGAATCAGTAGATAACTGACTTCACAGGTTGCTAAGATACCTTAATCTGGGACAAGAATCAGAATTAAGTTTTTGTTAAGAGGTTTATCATTCCTTTTCCTGATCTATTGATAGAGAAAGTCTATAGGAATCAGCTTCTCAATTATATGGTTGGGATAATTGGGAAAAATTAGAGAAAGGATTTGAACAGGGAAGATAATAGCTTAAGAATTTGAGAAGTCACTTGGGTAGTCATTTTGAAATTGCTCTAGGCAAGTTTAAGCAGTTTAGATTTGCTCTTTGCTCAGGAAAAAGACTTATGCAGTAATATTATTCTATGCGGTGTTATACATGGTGGCTAATAAAAACTAAATAGAGCAATTATAAAATTGATTTAATTAAGAAAAAAGAAATTAATAAACTTATTTTTATTTGTCCTTTGTGAAAAATTCTGTTTTGCATGTTGTAGATACTGTCCTTTAGTGCAAGCTATTTACTTTTTACATGGTAAAGAAAAGGTGTTATTTCATTCCTAAATCTTTCAAGGGAGTGTCATTAGACACAGTACAGATTTTGAAAAATAATTACTTAAATTTTTTTTTTTACTTTAAGGGGAAAAATTAAAATAACAATAAAACAGAGTTTCAAAACAGATTAGTAGGAGAGTTACAATAATTAATACATTGCATATTGTTACCTTTGTAGTAATTATTTAAGTACAAGATACAGGCATGATCTCTTGTCTGAACAATATCAGTAAAACTTTTCAATGAACTAAGAGAAACTAGCTGTGTAACCATCTTATTATCTTGTGTGTGAATTTAGTTTTTAAATTTTCCCTTCCTTCCTTTACTCTTTCTCCCATCACAGTTTGTTTTTTCTTTTGAACAGTTTCTTCTTAAATTTTTATTTTTATGCATAAGCCTGTTGAAAAAGAGCAAAAAGCTCTTATATGCCTTTTATTCATATTCAATTATTCATGTCTTGCCTCATTTGCTAGCAATTTATTCAGAGGATGCAGAAAATTATGTGAGTTATAGGTGTGTTTTTGGATGAGCCATTGACGGTGAGCTTCAGATAATGTCAATTAATCCCCTCAAAAATTAATCACATATTTCCCAAGAACAAGGAAGTTTCCATGCTTAATTGTAATGTAATCACTAAAATCAAGACATTTAACATTTTTCCAATATTTTTACCTAATCCACAGTCCATATTCAAAGTTTGCCATTCTGTCAATAATATATTATTGATAAAAACATCATAACATTTTTCCAGTGCAGGATCCACTTCAGAATGTCACACTAATTTCAAACATGATGTTGCAGGCCAGGGATATAGCTCAGTGGCACAAGCACCTGCCTGGCAAGCGCAAGGTCCAGAGTTCGATTCCTGGTACAAAAAAAAAGAAAAGAACATGATGTTGCAATGTGTTTATATACATGTGTCAATTCCCCACAGGGAATGTAATCATTATGTACTACAGACATATACTCATAAAAATGAAAATATAAAATAAAACTTTAAACAAGTAACATGATTTCTTATTAGTCTCCTTTAATGTGGGATGCTTCTTTAGCCTTTGTTGAATTATTTGAAAGAATACAGGCTATATTTGTAATAATAACACAGAGACATATACATCTATGAAACATAAGTAGATATGTGATCCACTATGAAGAATTGGAAATAATGATATCTCCATTGTCATGTGCACACCTAAATGCCAATCTTGGTTTCTAAACACCATTTCCCACTAGAAGAAGTAGAATCTGTAGAGAAATGGCTGATTAATGCTCCAGAGTTTATATTCTATTGGGGGCAAGAAAAGTGAGTAAGTATTATACTACAAAATGTAATTATAGCTTGGGAGAGTTGTTTTAATAAAAAACAAATGGGTGATATGATTTTATACTAACTATGGAAAGACTGTAAATAAGCATCACTTATGAGGTCAAAAGAAGAGGATTTGGTCAGGTGTGTGAAGAACATTTTTGTGGTTGATACATTGTGTCAACTTGGGGAGTCTAGAGGCTTGGCTAAGTGACTCAGCAGTTCTGCATCCTGGGGTGCAAAGGACATGCCCTTCCTGCTCTAGGATGTTGTTCATTGTGTCAGTGTGAGAAGTTTAGAAGGTTAAATATGTGAGTGCCGCCCCCTGGGTGAGGGCAGCCTGCTTACAATATAAGGGAGGGGAAGAGCCTTGCACGCACTGCCATTCCCCCCTTTGCTCTCGTTGCTTTGTTATATTCTGCCTCGGAGCCAGCCGAGTATGGACGGAAACCTCACACACTGTGAGCTAAATAAACCTCTCCTTCCTTCATTTTGGGTGTTGGGTGTTTTGTCTCAGGAAGGAGAGAAAAGTAACCAAGACAGAATTAACATGGAAAAGAAAACAGATGCAGGGAAAGGTAGATTAGAAGGCAAGAGACTCTGACGTGAGTAGAGAGACTTGCTCACGGAAGCAGGCACTGTGGCCGCGGCATAGGCCTGGGAAACACTGCGAGGGGTGCTGGGTGGTCAGGGAAAGTGCTCGTGTTCCACATGGGTTGGAAAGCTGGGCGTGAGCTTGCAAGCCACACAATTCAGGCTTCATCCTAGGTGGCCCAGGAAGGCCTCTGAAAGATTTAACGTGGTTAGTGACACGATCTGACTTATGTGTTCCAAGATCATGCCGGCTGCTTTGTGAAAAATAAATTAGAAGAGTAAGAATAGACGCAGGGACACCAGACAAGAGAGTCCTATGAAAGTTCAGGCAAGAAATAGTGGTGGCCTGCACAAAGGTGGTGTCAGGAGAGATAAAAATACGTGGGTGGATTCAGATTGCATTTGAGAGTTACAAATACCAAGATTTGTGTGAGATTCAGTGTGCGATGCGGCTGAGCAAAGGGGAAGGTTAAAGGACAATGTCTGGGCTTCTATCTTGGGATTAAGTTGAAATAATTAAGTCAACAGCTCTACTCTGGGCCTAATATTTTTGATAGGTGTTTTGTATAAGAAATAAAAATATCAAATAAAGAGGAAAATGACAGAAACACCCAAGATCTTATTTGTTACTATTTTTAAGATTAAAATACATTACTTAAATGAGAGCATCTATGTCATTTTATTAAAAGTGAAAGGTTGAAGGAAATCTTAATTATCTTCAGATTTTCTGTAAATTTAAATAGCGAAACAACAAGTATGTGATTAGGGAAGAGGAAATATTAAGATTGCCTCCAATGATTTAGATGGAAATTAGAAAAATTAATTTCTAAGATAGTATAAAACAATTGAATGAAGAATATAATTTGAGTATCAGAAATAATTTTCGGAGCCAGAGTAATTCAAATAAGAATGTCTTTTAGGGCCTTATGGAAGCTCCTTTGGCTAAAACATTAAAAATGAGAGTATACAAAGCCTTCTTTGAAAGGAAGAAATGTATATGGCAAAGGAGGTGGAATAAATGGTCTAATAATTTCTTCAGAAGTATTATTAGTGTTTATAAAACCAAACGTTGTGAGCTAAATGTCCTTTTTCCAAGTGCTCTTTGTATAATTTCTTACAGTCGGTGGAGGTGAATTTAAATAGCCAGTGTAATTTTTTAAGTGCAATCTCTGGAGGTTTTTATAACACTGAGTAGAAAATACGAGGGGCATGTCTTATACAAAATGAAGACACGCCAAACAGAGCCAGGAGGACTGTGAATTGCCAGTTTCTTCACCCAAATAGGAACTCTTTGCTTCTATTTCAATAATGGGAAAACACATTTTAGAAGACTATAAACAAAACATTTGGCTGAAAATTTGCAGATAAATGAATTTGATCTCACAAAGAATTTTTGTTCTAGGCCAGATGTGGGGGCGCACGTCTGTAATCCCAGCACTTGGGAGGCTGAGGCAGGAGGATCATTGTGAGTTTGAGACCGGCCTGCACTACAAAGTGAGCTCAAGGCCAGCC
>NW_004955444.1:4122931-4176109 GCF_000276665.1 Chinchilla lanigera | reverse complement strand
TCTCAACTGTTTCCAAAGGAATTTGAAATGATATAGCATGATGAATCTGGGAAGCAAAGCTTGTCTGGAATACTACAGCATTCCACCTCAGTAAAAGGAGAGATGTGAGAGTTGTTTAAATGCCATGAAGAAAAGCATAAGAAAAATTGATGCTGAAGCAAGTAACTGAATGATGTTCACAGGGGCCAAGAAAGCCATCATTAGGCTGGACATGACGGCAACAACATTCCTAATGTACACAGCATCCAGTAAAAATAGAAGTTGTGTTTACTGCCCAGATTTACATAGTGCTTTAAAGAACCAGAATGTGGTCACAGACTAACATGATGTGGAGAAAGATGGAACAACCAAACGGTAAAACAAGCCAATGACAATGGTGACCTCTGTATTATATATATTTCTTGAGAACCTCGGCAAATTCATTTACCATTGAAAGACCTCAGGCTCTATAAAAGAGAACAAAACCCACAGCCAACACACCCAATAATGACACATGAAAGAACTAATGGGTCATGTGCTTGTAACAGAAAGATCTACAAGGACAGTGAGGCAAAGTACCTTGATCTGCGCATAACACCTGATGCACCGTCCCTCGTGAGCATCTGTGTTCAGTAAACCTTGTATTCTGTGACCAAAGCAGACTTTCACTTCAGCCACTGTCTCATGCAAATACCAAGACCGCTGTATGCTGCCTTCTTTCTCTCCTTAAGTTACATCCAGATAATGAAATTAAGAACAGTACCATTGGCAACTGCAGTTCAGTCCTATTTTAGTCATATCATGTAGCTATTTTCAAACCACATCTTCTTCATGTTGGAGTCTATAAAGAAAGAAAAGAAATGGTAACGGTTATATTTAATATTGCTAGTAACACGTAACTCAGACCCTCCTTTAAGGCAAAGTAGTTGCCTTAGTAGTTGATGAAAGATGCCAGTGCTGAGGAAAACATTGTCCTGTGTAGGGTCAGAATGGACATCGCGATAGCCCTCGCCTGGGATTCCTACTGCTTGCTTAGCTGCAGCAGTGGTGGTGAACCTACGGCACACGTGTCATTTGTTTTTCCTTTAAGACAAAAGATGTTAATGTATGAGTGTTTTCTCTAAACTAAAACCTCAGTATTCAGGTTGAATTGCAGTGCTGGTGCTTTGCGATAATAAGTGGGTTTTGGGTTGCAGCTTGGGAGCGCCTCTCTGAAAGGTTTGCCAACTCCGTTCTAAAAGGTTACACCTTTCCTTTTTCAGCCAAAACAGTCTCACTTGTTTCAGCTGGTAGAATACTTATCCCAGGCCCGCACGCTGTGGTGGCCTGTCCTGGGTGTGTTGTGACCTGTGCCCCTTACTTTACATATGTGCGGGCAAGGAGGACAACATGTGCTCACCGTGGAGTTCCAGGGTACCATCTTTTCTGTCGGCACGCTATGCCTTATTTTTGTGCCTTTTAATATTACATGAACAGCAATGAAAGTCAGGGGAACAGTGGCACCCTGTCATCTTACTGCTTTATTGAGTTGGCTGCTAACCGAAAAACCTCTAATTTTGTTATACATGATGCTTTTGTCAGCACATTTCCTGTAACTCTTCCTTACTCGTTCCAGTTTCAAACCTTCATGCTGGCCTTCACGCTTAATCCGTGAATAGTTGTGTTATTTTTTAACCCAAAGTTTTCTAAAAATATTCATTCAAACGCCTATTCGCACTCTGGCTTTCTATCTCTCTGTCTCCACCTCTCTGTGTCTAGGACCATCTCTAAATCTGAAAGGGAAACCGTCACTGTTTCTGTGAAACAGGCCAAGGAGATGGTAAAAGCTCTGCAGTTTGCCACTAGAGACACACCAGGAGGGTTTGCATTCCGAGGAGTTCCGACCGAATGTCCCTAGTGCCAGCGCGGCAGCGTCTTCCTTTAGCAGAAATAGACTGTCGAATAACTGGTAGCATTGTTTTTATATATATAATATTATCATATTATGTATATTATGTATTCTAACATATATAATATTATTATATTATATATATTATATTATGAATTCTAACATATATATATATGTATATACCCATCTGTATACTTCATTGCTTTAATTGTTTGAAAAATAGTGTGGAAAATATTTCAAAATTCACATTTTCAGGACCAGATTGATATGAAGTACTTAATCCATCTTATTCCTGAATTCTACACTCAAATAATGCTAAACAGACCCAAAATAAATTATTCTGGAGGTTTGTCCATGCCAGTGAAATTAGAAATAATTTCCAGAGGCATTAGTGGTATAACTTAGATTCTGCACCAAGAAAAATCGTAACTTGGATGGGAAAATCTCTAGAAAGTGTAAGCAAGACTTTTGCCAAATGTTAGAAATGTCTTTTAAAAGCTAAAGTGGCTTTTAAAGATCTTTTCAAATTTTGGAAGAAATGTTGCCTAACTGTGAAAATAAATCAAATTTTCTAAGAAATGGATTTTTGTTTGTTTGGTTTTTGACTTACTAGTACATGTTTGCAGTACACAATGATTCCATTCATTGTAAGGGAGTGTAATAATATATTTTAATTCTGTGGGTTTTTTCCTCCCTCCCTCCACCCCCTTTCATCTTTCCAGCATCAGCTTCATTTATTTATAAAGCCTTGTAAAGCTAATTATCATGTTTACAGACTGAAAAGCTGACTAATATGCCAAAGAACAAATAAACATGTACAGCAAATTGTACTATATTAAGTACACTTTTATATACATTGTCCACACTGGATTACAATACTTTGGTTTTTTCTCATTTTTCCAATTGTCTTTCATTTCATACTTTAGGTATATATTGAGCTTTCTGCATAACAGAGACCATGCACTATTTAAACTTGTGTTTCTTAGCTATTTTATTTAATATTGTGGGCTCAAGGTGCATCTGTTTTCCTACAGCTGACGCAGGTTTACCCTTCTTTGTGGCAGAGCAGCACTCCATTGTGCATAAGTATCACATATTTTTATCCGTTCATCTGGACATATTGGCTGTTTCCAAGTTTTAACTATTAAAATTGTGCCACTATAAACACGGATAGGCACACGTCACTGTGGTATGACGTCTTTCACTCTTTGGGGAAGACACCTAGAAGAGAAATAGCTGAATCAAATGGAATTTCTGTTTTTAGTTTTTTGAGGAATTTCTATATTGATTTCCACAGTGGTTGTATCAGTTTGCTCTCCCACCAGCAATGGAGAAGAGTTCCTTTCTCCCCCACAGCCTCACCAACATTCATTTTTGGTAGATTTCTTAAAATGGATTTGATTTAAGGTTTTTCTCACAATTAATTATAGCTGCCTCCCAGTGTAACCAGCACCACAGACTGAAACTTTAAATGTTAGACCGTTAGGAGCAAATGGCCTCTCTAAACTTCCTCAGGCCTGCAGCGCGAGCTGCCGCTCCCCCGGCCTCAGCCCAGAGGGATGGACAGGACACACAGGTACTGGGACCAGGGAGTCAAGTCCAGTTTCATTTCCTTAGGCGAGGGAGGGAGCCCTCTCTGCTCCAGGAGAAAGAAACAAACCTGGCTGTGTCTATGTTCTCACTGTAGCCCCTTTCCAAGTCTATCCCTTGCTGTAAAACACCTCCACATGGTGAGGTGGTGATTTGAGCCAAATTAGCTCCTCTGTCTCCTCAGAGCTAGTGCTGAATAAATCCTTTTTCCTTTTTACCAAAATAAATGATCTGTTTAATTTGGTCAGCAGTGAGCAAAAGAACCTGAGCAGATGAATCTAGGCGGCTGAGAACAGTAGCATGGAAGACCTTACACTGGAAATCTAGAAGTCACAATTCTATCTAATGTTCAAATATTATTTTCTCCTGGGCTCGGATCAAACATTAATTATACGTTAAAATAACTTATTTTGACCTACTTCAAGGCATGTTAATTGATATATGCAGAAAAGATTAGAACAGAAAAATATTATACTCATCATATTTTATTTATTCTGATTATAATTTGAACCCTATTTATGCCTTTTCATGAATCACATTTATATTCCTAAGTAACCAACATTTTATAGAATTTTAGAATACTATTTTTATATTCTAAAATGTAACTCCTGGGCTGGGGATCTAGCTCAGCGGCAAAGCGCCTGCCTGGCAAGCGCAAGGTCGTGAGTTCGGTTCCCGGTACCGGAGAAAAAAAAAACAAAACAAAATAAAATGTAACTCCTTTTGAAAACACAAAGCAAGTTCAATATTACTAATATATATGCAAAATAAAATAAATAATATGCAATCTAACATAAAACAGATAACATGAGATCTAAAACAATTTATCATCTGTTATTTGAACAGTTGTAGTAAAATCACTAGAGAGGAATATGTAGTTGCAACGATCACTATATTTTGAAGATGCTCAACAACCACG
Source organism: Chinchilla lanigera (assembly GCF_000276665.1). NCBI lineage: Eukaryota > Metazoa > Chordata > Mammalia > Rodentia > Chinchillidae > Chinchilla > Chinchilla lanigera. The sequence continues at coordinate 4,171,733 of NW_004955444.1, read as the reverse complement.
AAATGAATTTCACATCATGGCCATAATGAGAAAAGGATTCCGGAATAATTTCCAACTTCTTGAATTGGGTGTGAATGAACAGAGAAGACAGATCATTCCTAAGAACAACATCTCATCCAACGGACTGGGTCCTTACAACCATGGTATTAAGAGTCAACATTTGAAAACTGTTTGGAGTCATTTTTAGATATCCAGGTAATATTTATTTTTAAAATGCCGGGGCTGGGGATTTAGCTCAGCGGCAAAAGAGCCTGCTTGGCAAGCGCAAGGTCGTGAGTTCGGTTCCCGGTACCGGAGAAAAATCCAAAAAAAAATAAAATAAAATGCCATTTTTACACAACTGTTTAGTTAGATTTGTTTTACAGGTTGAATAATGATGACCCTCCCAAACGAGGACCTAACAATTTTCCTGTAATCTCCTTTTGTAGAGACACGATGAAGTTTTTATTTCTTTTCCTTATTTCAGCAGGGCGTGGATAACTGTTGTTACTAACTATGTGACAATTCACAAAGGGCTTCCCCGGGGATAATTCTTCCAGCAGTTAAATTTTTAAAATTTACTTTGGCTATTTAAAATGTCAGTATTGGACTTAAGCTTTGTGTTCTTGTTAGGTGTAAGCACGTTATGGGACTCTCTTCTGATGTACTGTGATCAATTGTTACATGCTAAAGGCTGTCGTTCAACCCCGCTTTCTCTCATTTTCTCATTTGTAATGGGAGTGATCACTGCATCTACTAAGGATAAAGAAAGTACTGAGTCAAACAATGAAAGTGCTTCTAAGAATGTCTGAAAGTGAGTGTTACCGGAATGTGTATTTGTTATTATTACTTGAAAAGATTTTTACTAACACAATAAAAAATTAACAAATCAAAACTAAAGTCATTCTTATATTCCTTTTTCCTGTATTCCTTTAGCATTTATAAATTTAACACTTAGTAGATGGTGCTTGGTTGTATTACCTTGTATTAGAATTTTCTTGTGATTCCTCTTCATTAAAAAGGTTATCAGGTAAAATCGGTTTGAACAAATTTAAATGACATTTTCAGTTCCATTAATTTATTAATGAGCATTAAAATCTTATTGTAGCATCTATGTATCATGTCCTATTACCTACTTGATCATACAATCAATTCCCATATCCATCTTTTTTTTTTTTTTTTTTGTGGTACTAGGAATCTAACTCAGGACCTTGCACTTGTCAGGCAGATGCTTGTAATACTAGGCTATATCCCCAGCCCCATCCTCTTTTTTTAATAGTTTTTCCATGGTTACCCTATGGTAGTCACCTGTTCCTTTAATTTTGAACTCTTTGAGACATCAGCATCATATAAGTCAACCAAGAGACCTGACTGGTTCTCTGACGTATTTGATGTCTTTTCACAGTACCATCTAAAATTGGTGACACTGTGGGGATTTTTATCTTTCTGCATAAAACTGGCTTACATATTTAGAGCTGACTGCCAGAGCCACGTCTATCTCCTGCACTTCTCCCACCCATCGGTGTAGGACCCTTTGAATACAACACCTCTCCTGATATTTACATCCTGAATACTGTGTGTTGGCTCTTTGGCACTAGCTGGAGAGAAATTCTTGCCCGTGAAGTCACTGTTCTCTTCTCATATTCCTTCTCCATTCTACAACCCAGAAGCACCCACCAGAATTCTCCACTTGAGGACTGGATTTTCTGAAAAGAAATCTGACTTGATATAAATCGCATTTGATCTCCTCCAGAACTTCTTAAGTAGGTGATCATTAAGGGGGGAGTTTTCTGAGTCAGATCGCTGCCTCATCTCACTCTGGGATTTGAGTGGTTAAGAACAACAGCAAAACCGAAGTCTTCTGAGGGCTCAGAATTTGGATGGAATCTCTGGTTTAGAAAAAATCTCTTCAACTACATTTTTACAGATCTATAAAGTAAGAATCTTGTATATGAGGAACTATACTAAATCCACTGACAAAGATGGTATATGAGATGCATTTAGGAAGGTCATAGTATTTACATTATATATATATTAATCATTAAAATGATTTTTATATAGTATAAATATATATGTATGTCTTGTCTTCATGTAGGACCATTATAGGGAGAATACCTTGAATAAGAGGTTTCAAATAAATAATACTGAATCTAAAGAGATCGTTACTGATAATTTGTAAAAAGATCAAGTATTTAATAAAGGAAATAAAAATGTTCTCCTTTAATAACAACCCTTTGTATCTGAAGTATAAAAACAGAAGCGAATTAGTCAGACTTTCAAACTGAAGGATTCACTCGGTCTTCAAATTAAAAATGTGACGTTCCCGGATGAGCAGGACAGAGCTCTGCCGTGCCTGCCGCGTCGCCCCCGCCTGCACCCAGGGGCTCCTTCAGACCTAGACCAGGCAGGGCTGTGGAGCGCGGTGCTCGGCAGCAGCACGGGTCTGAAGCGATGATAGCGTCCTTCCGTTTTGTAAGATCGACATCATAATTGTAATCGAAGATGAGGTTTGAAAGGGAAGAGTTTTGGTTTTTTGTTTCGACTTGGTTTGGTTTCGGGGTTTTTTGTTTGTGCGTTTGCTTTCAGAGCTGCTTTTTCACATAATGCCCCAGGAATGAGAATATTTTGGAGTAAATACCTCATGTTAATACTGCTTTTACCATTTCATTAATTTTCCATCCAAGATAGATAGCCTCAAACACTGTCTTACAGATTCTTTTGGCTTCATTACATACAAGCACTTTATCCGTTGCAGAGCCGTAGCATCTTCACCGACTCGGAAGCACAGTTTGTTTGCAGTGTTGCAGTTCAGACTAGCAAGAGTGGTGCTGTTTTTATGAATCATTCTGCTATCTGTGTGTGTGTGTGTGTGTGTGTGTGTAACAGAGAGAGACAGAGAGAGAGAATCCTTTCTCCACAATCCTTTTCCTAAACAGCAAGCCAATGGCAACAATACTTGATCTGGAAGGAGTGTGACCATCACGCGTGTTTGAAGATATGCGTGCATCTCAGCCAAGGATCCTCTGTTCTTGAGGCCAAGTAAAGCATCATGTACCGTGAGCCATGAGGCAACATATTAGGTATTGCTTAATTCATTTAAAACTCAATTTTAAGAAAGGAAATTAGCTTAGATTCAGCACTTTAAATGTAAATTATGGTTTCTGAGTAGATGAAATCAACTTTGAAAGGAAATGTGGATTAAATTACACTTCCAAAAAAATTTCCCAAACTCTGTTTTATATCACTTAATGGAGAAATACAGGATATACGTTTAGTCCTCAGTAAGCACAAAAGCAAAAGGAAAAATAATATTAACATTCACTTTTAGCATTGCTGTGTGAGCACTGCTTCTTATGTCATACAGGAGTAAATAGCCCCATAAAGCTTTCATTAATAGCCAGAAAACAAATCCGTCTTTCCCTTCGGCAGCCTTAACTAATGCACTCATCTTTATTACAGAAGGTTTTAATTGAGTCATATTTTAAGAATCAGAACAAGCTTAAGTATATTTCTCTTCTCACTTAATCCTAATTTACTATATGAATCTATCACTATGGCTCATTTAGACCAATATATTATAACTATTAAGACTCAAAATAATTTTTCACACATTCAGAGGTCTTTTTTCATCTTACTAATCTGCCTTGTAAGGTTCTTTCTTTGGCTCTGGAATGTATCAGACTCTTAAAGAAACTTAAACAATAAGAATATGCCATAAATGTACATACAAAACAGCAACTGGAAGGAAAATTCACATGTATATAAGTATATATAATTACAGTATACCATTATATAAGTATAATGTTCACTTTACCTAAATACAAAGTGAGATATCCTGGTAAACTTATTATTCAAAGTCATACAGGTTTGAAAAAAAACTTTTTAGGTTTGAAAAATTTATCTCATTTTTATATTAAAAAACTGTAAAACTTTGTAATTGCAAAAATGGTACCTGGTGCTTTATATAGTCTGTTGATATTATTTACTCAATCCATTGTAAGTTTCCAGGACTTCATCTCTCTCACCACACTCAAAGTGCCAGTCACTTCCTTGACCCCTAACCCTTACCTGCTGAATGCACTGACCAAAATCTTGACCCACACCAAAGGCAAGCAGAAAAGACCATGTGAACTCTTTTCAATATCATTTGAGTTGTATTGAAGAATGCCAGGAGTTTCCAAAGTGCTCGAGTTGGGGCTTCTGCTTCAAGACAAATTGTATAATCTCCATTTCAGACATTTCTCTTGTCTTGTAAAGTTCTAAAGGAAAGGATCCACATCAGAATTTCACACAGACTACCAGCTCTGCATTTTTTTATATGAAGCACATGAGGTTTATGGAGTTTTAAATTTTATAACATATATCATTTCTGGTTTTCTTAAACCATCTGTAACTGTGACAAACACCTAGGGGGTAGGAGAAAAATGTGGGAAAATCAATTTTATCTCCCACAATTACAGGAAATAAACTCCATGGAATATTCTGTTTCATTGCATTGGATCTGAATTACCAATTGAAAGGCATTTTATCTACCTAGCTTATTCAGAGAATATAATTTATTACATTATACAGTAAACTAGAAGGTTTTGGATGAGTCATTCAGCCACTTGCCAAGGTTCATTTAGTAGAAAGACCTCCTTTGTTGCTTTCTTTTATATGATAGAGATTTAAAGGAAAACAAAATCCATAGTTATTCTCAGTATTAGTTACAATGCACCCTTTTGTTGTGCTAGGGGAAGATACTTCCATGTAAAATAGAAGGAGGCAGGGCTACCTTGGAGCAAAATGATTTACTGAATGTCCCAGACACTGAGGCTTAAAAGAATTCAAGATCTCCTGGCATCTTGTCTGGTGTGCAAACCATGGATCACCTTGCTGCCCCAGATGCATGCAACTGATAAAGGTGCACTGCTCCCCCGGCACATGGACGTTAGGAGTTCTGTGCATTTCTGAGTGAAGAAAGCTTTTCGTGGGGGCTGGGGATTTAGCTCAGCGGCACAGCGCCTGCCTGACAAGTGCAAGGTCATGAGTTCTATTCCCGGTACTGGAAAAAAAAAAGTTAAAAATAAAAAATAAGAAAAGCTTTCATTAAAATTGCTCTCATGCTAGATTTTTATATGTGCTATGTGCACAAGTAAATGAGGTAAGGCAGCTTAGCTTTCAGACAAACCTACCAAAAGGGAGGAAGGAAAGGACCATCAGCCTTAACATTTGTTCCTGAAGAAGAGGGGCTGAAGCAGAGTACTCAGCTACTTAGAAACAGCATCCCTAACATAAGCAGTGATGTTTGTCCCCAAATAAATTCATATGATAAACACATGTGCTTGTAAAACAGCCCACTCCAAACCGCGCACTGATGTGAAAAGTGAGTTGAAGATGTATTTTATTTGATGGGCCATATACAAATCATAGTGTATGTTCACAACCTCATTAAATATATGGCAACCACTTCGGAACAAACCAAACATGGTCACACATTTCCTAAGTCGACCTTGGGAAACAACTTCTAGGCACGTTAAGCTTCAGGCCATAGAGCAGCCGCGGCAGCCACAGCAGAGCTGGACGAGTAACGCTGGAAATCCGCAGTGCTGGGTCTGATTATCCTCGGGAGTGGGAGGAGGAGCAAAGAGCAGTTATTCATGGAATCACCATATTGGTCCACTGTGACATATTTGAAAATTTAAAGCCATAAAATCACTACTTTTCTTCAGGATCCTAAGCTCATCTGTGGCTAAAGACCAATATGTAAAATTCTGTTGGTTAGGTAGAATCCACAGATTTCATCTCTGCAGGCAGATGATAGATGGACAGATTAGGTAGATAGATAGATAGATAGATAGATAGATAGATAGATAGATAGATAGATGATAGATAGATAGATGATAGAAAGATAGATGATACATAGATACATAGATAGATACATAGATAGATAGGGCAAGCATATTTCTAAATAGCATGTTGAAATTTGATTTGTACCATTAATGTCCCAGCATGCTAAAATTTTCAGAACTGATTTTCTCCAACTACTGCCTGAGGTTCTATGTGAGTTGGGAATTCAACTACTTTCATAGGTTTTTTTCACTGTTAGACTTTCATTACCCTGATAACATTTAAAACCTTAAGACAGAATATTCTGGATCATCTGGAGGATCCCAAACTCCCATTTGATTTGCACTTACAAACAAATTGATGCCACATGGTATTTCTAAAGGGAAAAAAGAGATGGCTTTAATATATAAACCATGCACTTACCACCAAATGAAGGCCAAATGCTGTCATGATTTACTACACAAAAGAAGTTTTCACAGCAGTTCCCAAAGGGCAAATTGGGGTGAACTGAATCATCACATAACAGAGAGAAATGCAGACTGAGCCATCGCTGCATGCAGACAGCTGAGAAGGTAGTTCTTTGTCTGAGTCTGGTTTCCACTCCCATAACACACATGGAACATGCATGCAGGGCAGAGGGGCTCCAGAAATGATCACCACCAGCAGGCATCCTGTAGGACATGCTCTGCAGAAAACTTTAGCACAACATTTTCACTTACTCAGGACACAAAGAGAAGCTCCTCTTTCGGCACAGAAAAAATTATGAAATAGAAAATTGGGATAGAAATAGCTAAAAATGGAGAAATACTATTGACAGGGGCTTTGTAAGGCAAATTAGGTCTCTCAAATTAAAAATCCAATATGTAGCATCAGATGGAAGACAGAACTTTCTGGAAGCGTGTGTGCCATTCTACTTCACCCAGCAACTGTGCAAAGCTCAGTGAAGCATGGTTTCTTGGAACATTTTAAAGAAACTGAAAGACACCTAAACAGGTAGTTTTTAGTATAATTTGAGTGCTGCAGGAGATAGAGAAGAGCAATTTTTCAATCAGATACAAAACAAGGTGTAAACTGTCATGAACAAAAGTAATCCCATGTAGAAGTACATCAAAATGAAAAACAGAAATGGAGTCCCCAAATTCAAATGATGACAGCAGTTCAGATCAAAATCCATAGAGATACTATCCCAGTGAGAAGGACTTAATCCTTCTGTTGGATACCTATATACAATGTGCAGGTATGTTACTTTCGAATATTGCATGTTTTCTGTACATTGTACTTAATTCAAAATCTGAGCTTCATTCTTTTCAACTCATCCTGTTTTTCTGTTAGAAAATCACAGTGTCAGTAAGACTTTAAAAAATGTGTAACTGAGACAGTCGTGCACCACCATGACGGAAAAGGGGTGAGACAGGAGATTGGGATGACACAATGAATTGAACATAATAAACTATCACCCCTTGTAACAACGCGTTTCAGCAGACCCATTGTGAGACCCTGGTAAGACCATTAAAGCAGGATGTTTATATGAAATGAGAAGCAGTTAACAAGAAAAAACCTAGTGAAGCTTCACTTGATCTTAGTTAATTTAAAAATCACTAATTTTGGAAGTTACGCAGCCAGGCAATACATTATTAGTTTCCCACTACAGTTGTTACCTAGGATACATCCCACTGACCCGAGGACCACCTTCTGCTGAGCACACAGACTGTCCACTTGGGCCTGTACATGTCTAATGAAAACGGGCTGTCAAGCTTGACATCTTGGATTTTGTACTGTGTCTGTCCCTTTGCTCTCTGAAGCTTTGGGTCAGATTCTACTCAGCTCTGTACTAGATATGCTGACCATTTAAACAAGCTTTTGTTCAAGACCGTGTGGTACGCGGTTAACTTGGCCTGTTGCCTGTTGGAGAAGGTGCATGCTTCTTTTACCCCCACCCTTGTGCTGTCCTCTCTCAACTTCTCAAGCAATAATAGACCTTCAGCCTCATAATGAGGACAGGATGTTTGCACAAATGACGGCACCAGCTCTAAGTGCAACTCAAGCGAAGGTGACCACCTGTTCGCCAGCCTACCACAACACCAAGATGCTTTTGTGGGATAATGGTGCCTGATACATGGAGATGCAATAGCCTCTGGGACAAGTTTACCATTACCACTCTGCGTACAAGTCTGTCACAAGAAGAAACATCTTTTGAAATCATATATCTGGCCAGTGAAAACTCATAATTTAGCCTATCCCAAGAAATCAGTAACACCTGCTACTGTCTTTGGAAGCAGCATCTCGGTCAGTCTCTCTACTAACTGCTTGCTCCTGTCAGCCAAAGTCCCAGTTTGGCTGAGACTTCTTGCTATGGCTTGTGTCTAGATGTCCCTGAAAGACTCCTGCAGTCATAGGTGGGGCTTTTTGGCGGTGGCTAGATCTAGGGTGTGTGATACTGGGGTTAAGGGTACACGATTACTCAGTTAGTCCACGGTTTGGTTTAGTATAGCTGTGGGTGTGGACAATGGGAAAGTCCACGCTGGGCGTGGGCGGCACCACCCGAAAGCCTGGTAACCTGGCTGAGATAAAAGGGAGAGGCAGGCTTGCTACTGTGGCTCGGGCAGTCTCACCGCTTGCTGCTACTGCCTTCTGCCTGCCGCGCAATAACGTCTCTCCTCTGTGATGCCCTCCGCCAAATGCCCGCCAGCTATGGACCGAAACTCCTACAAGCTGTGAACCGAAAGAAAACTTTCCTCCTTTAAACTTGTGGGTGTGTGGGATATTTTGTCTCAGCAACAGGTAACTCAGACTCCCCTTGTGCTGCCTCCCCAGTGAAGCTTTGCCTACGGAGGGGTGCATGTGCTTACAATATCTGGGCCAGAGTCTTTTCTAAACCCTGTGGGCCAAAAGTTCCCTTGTCGAGTATTAGTAACAAATTATCATAGTATTCCAGAGGGCTTCCAATTATCTCAGAAAACACTGTAAAAATGCTAAACATAACTTTATTTTTTTAAGTAAAAATATAGACATTTGAGTGAGGGAAAGGTGTGTATAATCCAAAGTATGCCTATTCGTTATGTCTTTAAAAGGAAAGAAGGAGTGTTTCCATAGAAAGTTAGCTTAAAAATCAGAGCAATTCCAAATGGAATTTTGCTAAACCTTCTGAGAGCTATGTGGCTTGGCTAGCTGTTGGCATGTGCCAGACATATTTCTAAGAAGCCTTATTTAAGGCTTTAATTTATATTTAAGAGTAATTTGTAAGCAATAAAGGCTATAATGTCTTCTGCCTCCGCTGCTTTGAGGTCAGGGCCACAAATCAGCCTGGAAAGTAGAGTCCAGGGGACCCGAAGAGTCCAGTGCAGCTGAATGCTTGCAGCCTCCTTCAGTGAGCCCGCAGCTCGAGCGAGTTTCAGCACAAAACTGAAATATTGCGAGCTTCCAAATGAATTCAAAGTAATGGGATTTTGAGATGGAAGTATTTTAAGGACATGATGAAGTTTAATAGCTGAGTGTATGACATCAGGTTCAGTAAATTAGAACTGTGAATTTATTAGTCACAGTAACTTTTCTCCCCTGTCCCACCCAACCTCAGGATTCTACTGACACAAAATGTCGTAATAGAAATCTAAAGAGCAAGATAAATGTGCAACATAAAAACATCAGTCCTAATTGCAGTTTGTGTTGGTGCTAGGCAAGAATTCTGCCTTCTGGAAGGTTATCCAAAACAAATCTGGACCCTTGGAGAGTGTTCTGCTTTATTTATTGTTATACAGTATTGCATGCTTTTACCCAGTGTCCTTTGTGCCTAGAAAATATCTTGTGCATGTCCCCATTTTTGCAGCATAACTGTTGATTTCAGTGAAAGATGGATGTGAGAGTATTTATTCATATATACAGTTTTCCTTCTCTGTTTGCATTCTTTTACAATAAAATCTGATGACTTCATCCCCCAGGTAGTGATAGAAGCCAAGCAAAAATTATTTAAAGAAAAAATGAGATTAATAATTCATTTTGAATATCAAAAGCAGGAGGAACTTGGGCAGTATAAAAGCATCATGAATTTACAGGCAATATTATCTGTAGTATTTTATTTTCCTATAGAAGTGAAAAAATATTAAGAATTCATTCTTTAATTAGAAATAAACATGTAACTTACTGTAGAATAAATTATTTCATACAAAATTAAATACTATCCATTAAGTTTTTTACTTTGTTTTTCATTCATCTTACCTCTTTCTTGAAATCTCATTCCATAAGGATGTTTTATTAATGATCTATTAATAAGAATTCACTTAAAACTATGACTGATTAAAAAGTGGACCTGATTTTAAGTAGGTATTCTGAAAATGTTTCATTTATTGAATTCACTGAGGTTTAAGTTCTCATTTGTATAGCTAGAGGATAAATTACAGATACGCTTGTTTTATCATTTTAATGAAAGCAGTACTCATGTTTGCAGCACTAATTAAAATTTTACTCTGACCTATATAACTGTACCTTCTCACCCAAATACATTATTTTCAAATCTATATATAAAATTTACTACGTATATGTGTAGTAATGAAAGTATCTATCTTTAGTATAACATAATCAAGGTTAAGAGAAAGTAAAAATTAGATTCAGACTTTTTAATACTGCAGGGTACATTTTTAGTACCCTACAGAGAGAATTAGTCACACGACTCCCATTAACTTTAATGGAACCTGTATGGGCAAATTGTATGCTGAAATTCTTAGGAAGTTAATGTCAGTAGAGTTTACTAGCTCCATTTTTTTCTCGTTGGACATTTAGTTTGGGCTACTTTTACTTTCGCATGATCCAAGGGGAAGACAAGTCAATAAAAATGATTAACATAAATGTTTTCCAAGTTTTATAAGCTTGCATTTTACATATATGTGCCAAGAAGTTAGAAATCTGCAAATAATGCTTGTAACATGTTTCATTCAATTCACAAGTAAATTCAACATAATAAAGAGCACCATTTTAATATAAATTTTGTAAATGTTCCTTAAATGTAAATATTGTAGCATTCTTTTTCTCTAGAGATTTTTCATCTCATATTTCTATTTAACATATCAAAGAGCTGCAAATATTTTGAAAATAATAAATGTAGCAACTTAATATCTTTGTATTATAATACTTGGTTGTTTATATTTGAAATAGAACTATGGGTTAACCCTGTTAAAATTTTGTACACCACCCTTTGACACTGATGAGAAAAAATCAAATAGACAATAAAAAAATTAAAACTTCCTCACATGGGGGAAAAAAAGCACCTAAAATTATCTTCACCATTATCAATAAAACCTATCTATAATTCTGAATTTAATCATCTGATGATGTGTTGTAGTTTTAATGTTTAACAAATGCAATTGAGTGTGTAAAATGTATATTTATCACAGGAGTAAAAGGAAAATAAATGAAGAGTTCTTAAAGAAAAAGACTTCAGTGTAAACTTAGGAGAATTTTTCTTTTATTGAATATCTAAATAACCAAAACTGAACTTATAAGGTAACAAATCATGTAAGTGATTTGTTACATGATTTGTTATAAAATAACAAATCACGTAAGTGATAATTTGTTAGTAATTAAATCATGGTTCGATCACAAATGTGGATCAGGCATTAATTCAGGCACCAATAATTAACAACATAGCAAATGGTATCTTGGACCTACATTTCAGAAAAACAAAAAGATTTGTCAAATGCAATGTTACATAAAAGAAGTTCCTATGAAAACATTAACTGATTATCCTGTGAAAGTTTCAAAACAGATACACTATCAGTGAATGTTACTATTGCAAGTGTTGGCCAGCTGGTGCACACCTTTACTTGGAGATATTTTCTCTCTCAAGGCTAAGTGGTTGCTATAAGATAGCCTAGTTTCTTAGTAGCAAGGAAAATTATGATCCAAATCTCCCTGGACTTCTCATTCATCTGTTGAGCAATTTTTATTAGACACCTACTGTGACCTTACCCAACTTTAGGAAATAGGGTAAGGACCTTTATAAAACAGGCAAGTTAGCTGCCATCTTGGATCTGAGATTTAATGAGCAATACAAAACAAAGAAGAAATTAGAAAAAGAAACAAGTTCAAATCTTGCAAGTAAAGAGAACTTAGTGTAATTTTCAGCTACTGAGGAGGCAGTTATTTGTCATTTCTCCTCTTCACCTATGTATCCCTATTTTGCTCCTTGATGTTGAAGAGACATTCATCAATAAAACTGTTTTCCATTCATCTCATTGGACAGTTGCACTCAAAGGACATCTATGTATTTATGGAACATGTCAATGTTTGCCGTGCTTTATGATATCCATATTATGCATTTGTCAGCTTTTAAAGATGATCACTTTCAAAAGAAGTTTCTCCACATCCGATAGTTACAGTTTGAATGTGTTACCTCAAAAATCTAAGGAGTGAAATAGACAGGTTGCAGTATTCAAAGGTGGGCTTCTCAGGAAACAAATAAATGTGAGGATTAGGGTTGGGTTTAGGGTTAAGTTTAGGGTTAGGATTAGGAAATAAGCATATGGAATTAGAAACCCTAGTGAAAAGATTTGTCAAGAGAAATCCATGTTTTTGCCCTCAGGTTTTTGTTGTGTAACAGCATTCTTAAAGTAATGTTGACCCTCATCTGTCAGCAGTGGTTCCCACACCTTGATCTTGGAAGACACAGACTACAGAAATGTGAGAGATGAATTGCTGTTCTTTATGAATTATGTTGTCATAGTAACATACACGGAGTAAGATGGCAGCTTTGGCAGGTGTTGGTCTTTGGGGCTTATCCTCATGTCACAAGAGAGCTTCGAAGACCATTTAAAAGTGCTACTTTCTAAAAAGATTTAGAGGACAGGATTTTTCTCCAGACTAAAACAGCTGTTGCTCCTTGATTATTCCTCATTCTGTGTGAGTTTTCTCTGTGGACAATGAAGAAGTTTGCAAGACAGAGTGGTATGAATTTGGCTGCTTGTATTTCAGCGAAATTACACTGACTGTTCTGTCTTCCGTGTTAGACAGTGAAACTGTTTCTTCTTACTAGCAAAAGAGACGCTCAGTGCTTTTGTCTTTCATTTTTTCTGAATGCATAATTTATGTGTGGCCCATTTTTTACTAACCATGAAGTACTGTGACTGGAAATCTGTTCTAAAACTATGACAATATACAAAATCAAAATGAACATTCTCATAAGAATTATACAACTTCTTACATTCCAAACAGCTTGCCTAATTTTATTCTTTATGAAAATATTAAGGAAATCCAAGAAAATGGTACAAATATTAAAGTAATTTCTGTAAAATTAAACAAGGGTTTGAACTCTTTTGATTTTTCTGCTTACTGGTAAGCCTCAAGGAAAATCAAATATGGTGACATATTCTAGAAGAAAAAAAATATTTTAGTAAAGCACCATTTCTCTTAGTTCTTTGAAGTTAGAAAACATTATCATTTACCTTGCATATATTTTCTTTGCCTGACACAGTGCACATTATATTGTAATAATAATGAAATCTATAGTAGCTAATAATTATTGAGTAATTAAAATTTATGAAGCAATCCGCTGAACATTTTGCATGTATTATGTCTTTTAATCTTTTCAAAAGCTAAGTAAGTTCTACTCTCACTTCATGCACTGAAGACAGATTAAATATTATGCCAGTGGTCACTCGGTGATAGGAAGAACTGGGCTCTGAGTTACATATCTAACTCTAAGTCTCATTCATTAATTGTACACATTCCACTCTGTCATTAGGGTATTCATTTAAAACTATAGTTAAATTGAAGGCTCTCTAGGGATACTCATTTTGAAATAAGCCATCAAAAAAGATTTAAACTTCTGGCAAATGTGTGGGTAAGAAGTAAAATATTAATACATTAAATAATTCTATTTTCCATTTATTCTAGGATTTGTAGACATTTGGAGTGAAGAAACATTCTAGCAGTTATTTTAGTCCAATGTTCTCCATTTTCAGATGTGGATCCAGAGAAGTCATCCAGGGGCAACACACTTTCCAGGGCTCTTTCTGTGCCTCTTAGATGGAAGCTTTCCTACTCTCAATAAATTCTTCTGACTCTTAACCTTCACTGTTCCTAGAATTTACTCCTTGGTTTTAGAAAACATGAACTCAGCATTTCTGATATCAAGCAGGTTGGAAGTTTCTTTCCCCTACATCATTTGGAGAGCTTCCACCGTGATAACATAATGGAGGTAAGAGTTTATGCTGGTTTCATAGATTCTGGGTTGTGACTTGCTTAGGCAATCAAAATTTTTATGCTTCAAATTTTTATGTTAAGCCTTTTCCCATTGTTAGTAATTGCTCATGCTTTGTCTTTTATGTAATTTTGTTAAAATAATGATAAATTTCAATTGAGAACATGGGAAGGTTATAGGATGATCTTTGTTTTATGGCCATTTTGTTCCTGTTCTGTTTTTGTGCTTAATTTGGACTTAGTTGCTGAACTCACTAGTATTTTTGTTTGACACGTCTGACTTGTTTGACTGCTGTGGTTTGTTATCTCAGCAGTGCTAGGAAAAATTAGTATTTAAAGTTCCCGCTAGTGGATTTTGATATGAAATTACATAAAATGGTCTTTCTGTGAAATCTACTTCATATTTAGAAAATATACATACCTATTGATAAACCATGGGACTTCTCTCACCAGTTAAAAGATGCTATGTCAGTGACAATTCTTACGACTTGGAGGACAGGCGTTGACTGGGACAGACTAGCCCCGGTCCTCCTCTACACTCTGTAGGAAATGTCGAGCCTGTTCTGCCTCTGTTCTCTTTCTGGTCTGATCTTCTGCTGCTGAGGAGGGAATCTTAGCTCTTGAGATTCCATTTGCATCTTCCCAGGCTAAGGATAATGACTCATGGGCAAGTTTTTTGAATAACTCACCATGAGCATGAGAAGAAAAGACTTCCTTTCTCTGATCTTATTTCTGACTTTTTCTTGCCACTCTGTACTTTCCCTATTTTTGGAGGCATGTAAGGTTAATGAGAGAGGAGTCCTAAACTGCTGAAACCTTTCACTCCTACTGAACAACTAAGAACCTTTAAAGTAAGCCTGTAGAAAGTGAGTGCTTGCTAACACCAAAGACAGGGAAGTCATCTTAGATGAGGAACACATACTGCATCTCTGGATCAGATGAGACATCAAAATGTTGCCTGTCCAGAAGAACACACAGAAAAGCTATGTCCAGCTTAGTGTTTTAGGCAATAGTCTCCCTCAGGAGACTGAACCTGAGACACAATGGAAAGAACCAACTTCTGGGTGAAACCAGAAGGAGCTATTTCCAAAGCACCACACTTAAAGGACCAAAATACATTTAGACTAAGGGAGGATCTTCAACCTCTCCCTCCCCTCCTAGGTCTGTTTATCATTTATGTGTGTAGAAAAATACTTTGATAATAAGTTGTGGACTTTGAAACTTTTAGTGTGAACTTATAAATTATTATGTAATGAATTTCCTTTGAGAGTTTACCTGTACAAATACATATTGTTGTCCATGTGCAATAAGTTGAGAGTCTTTTATTGTTCAAAATAATGTGTTAATTGTTATAATCTAATTCTCATAAGTCATCAAAATTTTTAGATAATTGCAGCTAAAACTGGAAAGAATTATGATAAAATATCAGGCTCCATCAGTGGAGGGGTCTAAGAGCCAGTGGGTTATAACTGCTATTCTAGTCCCTTAAGAGCAATTTCTATACTTGGCTCTTTTCCCAGCCTACTATCCATTCCAGTGCTCATGCTTTGATTGTATTTGTTCCAATTTCTTTGAAAATTTGTTTATTCTTGCCTAGAGGCTCTCAATCAATAAAACCAATGACAAATATGCTAGATTTCTTTCAGCAGGATCCACCAGATTGTAAAGAGGGTATACGACGCATTGAGACCTTAAGTAACTATACTAGTGAGCCTTAAATGAGATCTCCACAGGGCTCTCTCCCTCTTAAATGATAATAACATTAATATGACAAGCCATCCTCCAAAACAGGATGACATCAGACATTCTAACAACAGCACAGGGGGGTACTTGTGCAATTGTAAAAGTTGAATGTTGTGTGTACATTCCTGACCCTTCTGCTGATATCTCAATAGCTGTTTAGATGACAGGTTAATGACGTCAGATTCTAAAATTCCCTAGACCTTCCAGGAAAACCTTTCTCCATCCCATGCGCACTTGTACATGACTTGCTTCCTAATTTGATCCCTATATAATCAATATTACCTAAGTGACTACACCTGTTGTAATCTTATTAGTTCACCATAGTTTTGTCCCACCTCACACCCACATTGTGACTTCCAATTGGGTCAATATTACCTAAGTGACTATATTTGTAATCTTATTAGTTGACTATAGTTTTGTCCTGCCTTAAACCCACCTCAGCTTGTGGCTTTGCTCAATAAAACATACTTGAGAAGCAGAATCTGTGGGCAATCCACTTTCCAGGGCCTTTTCTGTCATTCTTAGACAGAAGCTTTCTTTCTCTCAATAATTGCTTCCTAGTCTTTAAAATATTGTAAAAATTTAAAACATAAGTTATCTTCATTACTGAGTACTGTATGGCTTGCTAACAGCAAAGTTAACTTCCTAATTTCCAAGTAAATTTTTCTTAACCATATCCTATTATTTTATTTTGGTTTGTGTATTTATGAGTATTTATGTATTTAATTTTTTTGTTGTTTGTACCTGGATTGTTAGCTTTAGGTAGCATTAGTGATAGTCAGGAAATATCAATTAAATTACCTTTGGATGTAATTTCTACAATAGAGTGGAAGAGATGACTTAGCCTCTAGAAATTTACAAGGTAACTTTTCCACATATGTGATATGTATGATACCATCATATCTCACTATGTTTCTTTCAATTCAATACTATAAAGAACTCATTGGTGTAGTTTTTTTAATATCATTTCTATTAAACTGATGACTATATTCTCCATTTTAGGAACTCTAAACCACACTTGAATGGATATTTATCTCATTTCTATGGTATTCAGGAATTTTAAATGGCCTAGTAAAGAGTCTTTCAAAAGGCAAATAAATATAAAAATCAGATGTGCATATTTGAGTGTTCAATGTGGCTATTCATGACACTGAAGTCCAGTAAAGTATTTCTATACTTCTACTTGTTACTGACTGTAACACTACTAAAGCTATTGGCAGATGAAGTATACTACAGTATCCATTAAATAATATTGACCTTAAAGTACAGTAGCCATTGAAACAATCTTGATGTTAGAAAGTAGTACCTTTGTCTCACACCATTAAAAATTATCAAATTATGTGGTCTCTAAACATGGAAAGTTTTGAACATCATGATTAGTAGAGCAGATTTTACTTATATTTAGGAAACATAAAAGCATATAGTGTTCCACATATTACAGATGAAAATATTAAACCACAGAGAAAGTTCAAATCAAGAAGAAGAAAATAAGGGTTGGGAATTTAGCTCAGTGGCACAGCACCTGCCTGGCAAGCACAAGGTCGTGAGTTTGATTCCTGGTACTGGGAGAAAAAAAAAAAAAAGGAGAAGAAAATAGTGGCAGAGACACTAGAAATTTCTTCTGAGTTTGAATTAATGAACATGGGCCTCTCATTTCTTGGTCATTTACCCAAACTTACTAACTGAAAGATCTACAAGTATAGGACATATATAGCAGTTATTTTTTTTTCAGTCTTGGACTACTAAGACTTAGCTATGCAAAAAACTTAGTTCTACCTACACTTCTGTGTTTCCTGGTGGATCATGGGTACTAAACAATGGTTCATAGAAGGAAATTTGAAACAATAAATTTCCAAAAGAAAAGAATCTCAAGAAATCTTGGTTGTAAAGAAGTTAAAGCACAGTATCCATATATTGAATTTCCTGCAAAAAGATAGGATATTATTTCACAGTGTGACTCAAAAACATTTGATGAATTAAAAAAGTAATTTCTATGTTTTGAAAGGAGTGAGTTACCATTTATTTTCCTAACCTCATATTAAGAATGTCAGAATATAATAAATACTGAAATTTGAAAGAACTAAGTTGAATTCTAGATAATGGATAACACATGAAAAGGTTCAAATAGTTCAAAGATCATATACACATGTGTGTGTGTGTGTATGTGTGTATGTGAATTTACAATCTCTCTATATGTTATGTACTGTCTTAAATGAAAATGTGTGAAAATTTGTAAAAATATGTGAAAAAATGTGAATATGTGTACCTCCTCAAATGAAAATATGTGAAAGGTATCTTTAATTAACTTTAAAAACTCTGGTCAAATATTATACATATGTAATGTTTATTTACATTTGAAATTAACTTATATGTTTCAATTTTTATTTATTTCAGAATGCAGAATAATTTTTACCTATTTAGAAACAAAGAGAATAAGTAGATGGAAAATTTAATATGAATCTCTGTTTTTAATTTGATTTTCAGAATACAAAGCAATTGGAAAAAAAAGAAAATCACACTTTACTGCTACAAAAAAGTCTCTAAAGGAAAACCTTATGAAAGAGTCTGTTTCAGAGGTGCATAGTGGCCAGCAGTGAAGACTGGAAAGCTTTGTAATTAGATGACTTCCTGGTCTTTACCAGCTTCCATCGGTTGGAGAATGTGGGCTTCGGAGCTGGACGGTTTCGTGTTTGGTATGCTTGCATGTATATAAGTGTATAGATAATTGGTATGTTTTGTACCGAGGACTTGAGCTGTGTAACATTACTGTGGGAAGTTGCAAATGATGTATGAAATGAGAAATCGGTGCCCACGGGTGGTACATGGATAGAACAGAGACAGTGGCACGCAATCTCCTCTCTGTCATTTGTCATAGGGTTCATCTCGTGAAAGGCAGACCGTATCAATAAACCTGAGCGCCACACATGCATACTAAACAATATGCTTCATTGCTCGTTTTTAAAGTACTCCTTCCTTCTTGAAAACCAGTTTACAAAAACTATTGTGCCCAAGGAAAGTGTAAGCAACTTCTATTTTACTGAGTTCAATTACACACCTAAAAAATTAAATTCAGGAAATTCTAAATACCACTGTACATCTGCTTATGTTCAGTATCACTAAATTGCTAGACTTGCTATCCAAAGTAAACTTCTTGTGAGGAAACAGGCAGAGGTTTTAGCTATAACAATTGTCCAACAATCATTTGAAAATGTCTCAGTGCAGAGTGACATTTTGTATCTTGATTTTTTCTTTGAGGTAGGGTATCATTCAGTCACAGAATTGAACATGCTGAGCTTGAACTTGGGATCCTTTTTCCTCAGCCTCCCACGATAACTGAGTTATGGATTTGCTGCACCATGCGCAGCTGCATCTTGATGTTTGAAAGGCTTTACGTCACACCTACCACTGACTGGCCACTTTTTCCTGAGCTAGCTTTAATCTGAAATGCTTGTGACTGACCCTTCACTCGCTGATCAACCCTCAAATCAAGTATTACACCAACAGTGGTGTAACTAAATATTTAATCCATTTTCTTACAAAATATCCCAGTCCAGAATAAAACAGCTGAGGGAAAAACTAAAAAGATAATAGTGATAGTCTAGTTAGGAAGCTTGAAAAAGGTTTGCAAATTGCCACTATGTTGTAACAATAAGAAACCATTTGAGCAAAATGAGAAATCAACAACCCTTGTCCGATCCCTAAAGAAAAGGAAATAGCAGCACACACCTCTGCCCCCCTAAAGCCAAGAGATCAATAAGCAAATACAGAGAATCACAACATACAGGAACAAAAACTCATGAACCGAATCAGTTTCTGAGGGGGAAACGGTGAAGTACAGGGTGGGGAAACCTAAACTGTAATGAAGGAACTGCTAAAGATTTAGTGCAAAGCACTGAGAGGTAAAATTTTAGAGTGATCCAGGTGTCTTAATTACTTTTCTCTCACGGCTGAGACAAAATGCTTGACACCCAAAGTTAAAGGAGGAAAGTTTCATTTAGCTCAGAGTTTATACAAGCTTCAGTCCATAATCAGCTGGCTCCAAGGCAGGGTGGCAGGCGCTACAGAAGCAAAAGTTCATGGCGGGGAGAAGACAGCAACAAGGTGGGGGGCACATGATTCTTTCTTTCCCTTGTGTTGTATGCAGGCTACCCACCCTAGGACAGGTGTAGCACTCACACCCTGAATGCTAGGCAGAACTGTGCTGAAACAGTCAGTGGACTGATTTATTAATATGCTCTTAATCCCAGCATCACCCACTCTAGATTCAGCCACCTCTGAGGAAGCCCTATGGCCGTGTGAGGCTTTGGGGGGTCATCTAGACGCAAACCATAATGCCAGGAAAAGGAAATCACCACATTTTGTTCAGTTGTGCCACCAGGGGCTCCACCAAGTTCTTAGAGAGAACATCAAAGTTGAGCCCCTTGAGGATCTAGTGACAGGAGGTGAGAGCAACCATTACTGAACATTTTGTAGTACTATTTTCTTCTCAACAACATCTGCCCTCAAGAGCAACGATTTAGCCACTATTTAAACTACCAGCATTTTAACACGGTCCAAACGACCTGGTGAAATGAAATACTCACTTCCACTTAGCCATACCTTTCCAAGTGGGAGAAGAGAGAACACCCCGCCCCAGCTGGCCTTCATGGTAGACATTTATTACCCAGCTTCAGCCCACTCTCACCACCCTGTTGCAAGAAAGGGGGGTGGGCAGAACTGAGGAATATGCATGAGGGGCACATCTGGAGTCTCGGGCTTACTAAAGTACTTACACCTCATATGACTGTGGAATGTTCCCCCCAGAGCTTACCACTTTATTATGCAAGGTTTATTTACAGCAGCTTATTTTACCCAATCTGAGCTGACTATGAAGAAAAAAATGCATAGAGATTACTAAAAGCCAAAAAATAAAAACAACAACAACAATAACAATAACAGAAAGCACAGCATATAGCGATAGTACAAGTATCAGTAAAACATTCACACATAGCAGGAATATTTGGAATCATCACATCAGGAATGTAAAGCAACTATGGTTAACGTACTAAGAACTTCAGTGTATAAAGTAGTCAGTGTATAGGAACAGATGGCAAGGTAAACAAAGGTGGAAATTCTAAGAAAGAGCAAAAAATAAATGTTGGCTATCAAAACTCTATTGGAAATACCTTTGGTGAGCTTATTAGGAGAAAGAATATGGTAGAGGAAATATCTCTGAGCTTGAGGATATCTCAACAAAACTTTTACAACTAAAAATTAGATTTTTTCTAATTTTTAATTTTTTTTTTCTAACTTTCTAATTTTTTCTAATTTTTCTAAAAGGGCCGGGGATTTAGCTCAGTGGCACAGTGCCTGCTTGTCAAGCGCAAGGTCATGAGTTTGATTCCTGGTACTGGAAAAGAACCAAAAGATGAAAAAAAAAATTAGAAAAAAAAATAAAATTAAAATAGAGTATCCAAGAAATGTGTAGTAAGTATAAAAAAAATAGTATGCACAAAATAGGAAGTATAGAAGAAGAAAAAACAAATAAAAGACATATATGAAAAAATGTCTGAAAATTTCCCAAAATTCATGACAGACTCCAAACCACAAGTCCAGGAAACTCAAAGACTAAACAGTCAAATTACAAAAAATCACTCATAAAGGGGAAGAAGCCAGAAGTTAAAAAATTCTTACTGGGCCAGGGATGTAGCTCAGTGGCACAAGTGCCTGCCTGGCAAGTGCAAGATCCTGAGTTCAATTCCGGGTACAAAAGGAAAACTTACAAATAGAGGAGAAAAGACAAAGAAAAACAACTCCTCAGAAAGAGTGTGAACAAAATAGTGAGTACTTGATGTGTTGAGAGGAGCAAGGTTACCCTTTAGAAGTAACGGAGAGATAAAGCTTTGCTTAGACAAAAGTTCAGTGTGTTGCCAGTGCACTTGATAGCAAAAATATTCTAGGTTCTTTGGAGAAAGAGAAAGGATATAAGTCAGAAAGTTGAGACTACATAAAGAAAGGAAGAAAACTGAAAAGGGAAAGAGTGAAGGTAATATAAAACATTTATTTTCCTTCGCTTTTTGATTTTGTGACTCAATAAACAACGATTGTAACAACATGCTCAATTATGTATATGTACGTGTGCACATATGCCTAGGAATGTGAAGTGAGTGGGAGGAGGGGTTCAAAGGGAGAGAGGGAGGGGTGTCACTTGAAGGTACTCAATAAGCAGTACAGTGTTATTTGAAAGTGAATTTTGATTAGTCCTACATAAATATTAAAGCTAGAACAACTTAAAGTAGAATGCATATGTATATAATAGTTGTTATACTAAGAAATAAGAAAAATTGAAATATATAATATGTTTAATTAAAAGTATTGAAGTCAGAAAAAGAGTAAAAGACGAAAATAGGAACAAAGGGCAGGCAAAAATAGAAAAGAGTAATGTAACCAGAGTAACAAAATACGGTGACTATTAATCCAGCTATATTAATAACCGTTTTGATGATCTGTAGCCCAAAATACTAATTAAAAGACAGATTGTCCACAAAAAACAGGACAGAAAGTTGAAGGGGAAGGACCCTGGGAAGAAGGGGTAAGGAAGAAAGATAAGACAACAGGGAAGGAGGCTATGACACGGTACACTATGTTCATGATGAAAATGTCATAAAGAAACACATAACACTGTTCAGATAATATGTGCTAAAGCCAGTAATAAAAACCGAGATTGTCAAAGCGGGTCAAAAAAAGAGCTAACTATATGTTGCCTATAAGAAGCCCACTTTAACTATAAAAATGCATGCATATTAGAAGTAAATGAATAAAGATATATCATGTTAGCATTAGTCAACAGAAACCAAAAGTAGCCATTTAATTTCAGTCAAAGAGACATCACAGCAAATAATTTTATGAGGGAGCAGGAGAGACATTAAGAATAATAAAAGGATTGGTTCTCAAAGAAGAGATACAAATTTTTGACCTGTATGAACCTAACAACAAAGCACCAAAATAAGGCAACACTGATGGAGCCACAGGATAAATACATGAATCCATTATTACGCTCAGGGACTTCAACATATCAGTGTTTTAGAAATAGGCAGACTCAACCGGCAGAGACTCAGTATGAACAACGCTCCACACCATCAACCGAGTGGGCATAATGAGCATTTATAGACTAACTATCCCCACAGCAGTGAATGCATGCTCATCTCAAGTGTGCATGTGGAACTTTCAAGAAGATACAGCCCATTCTGGACCATATAATACACCATAAAACTTTTTTTTTTAAGTTTTTTTTTAACTTTAAAGAGAGAAAAAAGAAAAATGAAATAACAACAAAGACAAGAACAAAACATAAAAACAATAAAAATGATACATAATTTCAAAATAAGATGATAGAATATTAATAATGGTTGTTATATTACATATTGTTATCTTCAGAGAAGTTGCTCAGAATACCAGATGTAAGAATGCAAGATTGATTAAACATTAAACATTAACTGTTCCTTTCAAGAAATCACTAGAAATTAGCAGTACAATTATCTTAGCTATTTTGTGTGTGATATATATGCACACATACACATATATTTTCCTATATCGCTAATTTCTCTTAGTTCATTAAAAAGAATGTCTATTGCTAATATTGTACAGACAAGATTGCACACATATATCTTGTACTCTGAATAACTACTAGGAAAATGAGAGTACACAATGTATTCACTATTGTGACTGTCCTAATAACTTGTTTTGAAACTCGATTTCATTATTATGTTTATCTTCCTTTAAAAGGAAAGAAAAACTTAGATGGAAGAAAGGAGAAAAGGAAAGGATATGTATACATGAAATTTAAGACATCAAAATTAAGGAATGTCTACATTTGGATCAATATGGAATTGAACTCTAAATCAGGAAAAAGATAGATGTGAAATATCAAAATGTTTGGAGATATTCTCCAAATTCACTTCTAAATATTCACTTCTAAATAAGACCAGGATGTAAGAAACTCAAATTAAACATTTTTTAAAAATTATGAACTAACTGAGAACTTAAGAAAAGCGACTTATCAAAAGTTGTGGGATGCAGTGGGTGCAATGCCATGAGGAAATCTATAGCATCTCACACCTACATTCTATTTTTCTTTTTAAACTTTCTTTAGAATGCATAGAGTTACACCAACTACAAACCCACATGCCTCATGAACATACATGCAAAATTATTTCAAAAAATACCAGCAGGTTGAATTAACAATTCATGCTGTGACCAAGTGGGATGTATCTGTAATACAAGACTGGTTTAACTGTCAAAATGAAGTAGTCCATTATAACAACAACAACAACAAAAAAATTACAGGATCATGTTAATAAAACTTTTTTTAAAATGGTACATTTCATAATTATAAAATACCTCTTAGTAAACCAGGAGCAGAGCTAGATCTTCCTCAACTTGATAAAGAACATCTAAAAAAAAGAACCCTATAGTTAAAAAGCACACTTAATGGTGGGAAAGTAGAAGTTTCTGGAAAGATGAAGAGCAAGCCAAAATATGCTTTTTCTCACTGTGGCTTTTCAACATGATAATGGAATTTCTACCCAAAGCAATAAGACAAGAAAAAGAAAGGGAGATGAATATAAATTGAGACTAGGCAATAAATCTGTCTAATTCACTGAGGCCATGACCATATGTGTAAAAAGTTCACAAGAATTAACCAAGAAACTCAAAACTCAAATTAAAATGAATGAACAAACAAACCAAAAGATGTAAAAAATAAATGAATAAAACTTCCTGGAACTAATAAGCCATTACATGACATTTTTAGTATACAAGACAAATCTACAAAGTCAGTCACTTTACTACGTAACTAAAATGGGTCAGAGAAATCTCAAAATATGAAAGCTGTCATTTATATTAGTACATCTCAAAGATGAAATACTTATGAGGGTCTGTTTGAGGAACACTACACAACTCTAGTAAGTGAAATGACAAAGGGAACTGAACCCACGTAGGGATACTATGTATTCACAGGTACCTCACTGTTCCCGGAGAATCTCAAGCCCTCTGAGGTGGGGCTTTGGATGGGGACATCTAGCGGACTGGCTTTGGAAGGCAGGATCTGGTGGGAAGAGGTGAGACACTGGGAGCATGACCCCGATGGATGCGTCTCCCTCCCCAGCTCAGCTCTTGGCCCTCCACTTCTTGGACACCATGATGTGAGCAGGTCTCTGCTGCCAGGCCGTCCTGCTTTGCAGGCAGCTCAATATGTACCGAAAGTGTGAGCCAAAGTAAACGTCTGTCTTAAACTGCAGGAGCTGAGTGTTGTATCCCAGTGACGAGAAAGTGGGTAAGACACGAAGACGTATTGTGCAGTTGCCATTTTCCACAGTTTAATCTCAAATTCAGTGCAGTTCCAATTAAATCCCCGAAGGCTATTCTGTGGCTAGCAGCAGAGTTTGCGTGGAGAAACAAAAGAACCTGAAGAGCCAACGCAATACTGAAGAAGTGCAAAGGGAGGGGATGGGCAGTACCTGACCGGGCTCCAAAGCTCACGGTGAAGTAACAGTAATCAAGGCAGTGTGGCACTGGCAAAGGAATGGACAGACATACATGGAACAGAGTAGAGAGTCCAGAAACACATCCACATAATTCAGAGTCAACAAACCTTTGACAAAGGAGCAAGAGTAATATGACAGAATAACATAGTGCTTCGTATAAGTGGCTCCAGAACAAGTGGATGTCTTCAACCAGAAAAAAGTAGTCAATTACCTTACATCATTCATAGAAATTGATTCATAATGAACCATAGATCTAAATACAAAAAGAAAATTCATTGGTTTGGTTATGACTATAGATGTAACATGAAAGACAATCCACAAAAGAAACAGTTGAAAACTAAACTTAAAATAAAAGCCAAGTGTAGTGAGGCATCCCTGTAATCTCAGCGCTAGGGAGGCTGAGGCAAAAGGATCATTGCAAGTTCAAGGCCAGCCTGAGCCACAAAGTGAGTTCAAGACCAGCCTGAATTGCATAGTGAGACTCTGTCTGAAAAAGACAAAAATAAAATATAATAAAATATAATAAAAATAAAAATTGCTTCTCTGTGAAAGACTCTGCTAAGAAAATGAAAGAAAAAGCTATAAAATCAGAGAAAATGTTTGAAAAAAAATACATCTCATAAAGATTGTTATACAAAATATACAGAGAGCTCTTAAAATTCAACAAGTTCAGTATATGTGCTACTGAAGTAAGCACTTCAAGCTCAACAATAAGTAGAGAAAACCAGACTAAAAATCAGACTGAAGATCTGAATGAACAGCCTCACAAAGAAGTACACATGCCATGTAATCAAGTAAGCTGAAGTTCAACACCAGGTCCCAGTACAGAACTACAAATTAAATCGAGAATTAAATACTACTCTATACCTAGTAGAGAGGACATAATCCAGAAATTGACAGTAGTCCTGGTGTGGATGTAGAGCATCACATCCATTGTCAGATGCAAAATGTCCCCTTGGAAAGATAGCTTCTCATAAAACTGAAAAACTTTTACCATACTATTCAGCAATCACGCTCCCTGGTACTAACCAAAAAGAGTTGAAAACCTACCTACACACACACACACACATGCATAAACACCCAAATACACGGGTGCTTATACAAGCTTTATTCACAATAGTCAAAACTATTATAGTCAAACTATTATAGTCAGACAAGACACCCTTCCATAGGTGAATCTATAAATCAACCAACACACATCTGAATGGTGAAATATTATTCAGCACTAAGTAAAATTGAATTATCAAGCTATGAGAAGACATGGAGAATTTTAAACCTATATTCCTAAGTGAAATGAAATGAATTGTCCTACATATTTCTAATTTTATGACATTCTGGAAAAAGCAAAGCTATGGAAATAGTAAAGCGATCTGCAGTTGCCACGGTCAGTGAGTGAGAAGGATAAGTAGACAGAACAGAGACGACCTTTAGGGCAGTGAAACTATTCCATATAGTGAATACATGTAATTATAAATTTGTTCAGGCCCACAGAATGCAAACCAGGAGTGAACCCTACTGTAAACTATGGGTCTGGGGTGAAAATGATGTGTCAGAGTTGGTTCATTAACTGTAAGAAATGTACTGCTCGTGGGGGATATTCCTAGTGGGAACAGTGATGCAGGAGTGTGGGTAGACTGTGTATGGGAAATACTTTTGTTGTACATTTTTCTCAGTTTTGATGTGAAACTAAATTTGTTTTAAAGAATAAATCTATTTTATAAAAGAAAAAATTTGACAAGTTGGCGTACACTTTTTGATTATAGAATTTGAATTTAGAAATTAAGATAAGCATAGAACACATACATAGAGGCTGTGCCTGTATAGATGAGAAGAATATGATCACTTGGATGTAGAAAAAGCTCATGAAAACATACAGCAAATTTCATTTTTGTCTTCAAGACGTTGATGGCTTATTAAAGCAAAGCTCAAAATATTGGAAGTGTTGCTTTGCAATGACCCCTAAATTTTACTTTTTATGTACACAGAAGGCAATTTAAATATTCATGCAAATTCATCTTTCTCAGATATGAATATGTTCCTTCATATGCCAGTTGTGGTTTTGTAAAAAAAGATATGTTCTCATATTTGACATTTTTACAGTATGGCATTTATAGCTACTTCAGAAATGCGTAAGACAAATATTTTCTTACCAATTGAGTTCATCTCTTCTTGGAATCACAACTGATTTTTCTTGTGCTTGATAGTGGTGAAACTGAAATATCTGACTCTACTCCCATCAGCAGGCCACATAGATGTGTGTTTAGTTCACACATCTCATAAAATGGATAGTATTGCTGTGTTTCTGTGGGTAAGAAAAAGAAAACATATGATGAAAGAATATGTACATTTCACTTGCTTTCCATCGACAATGTAAATATGGCTCCACTGCAAAAGCAGAAACCGCAGACATAAAGGACCTTTAATGTTGAAAAAAATCCTTTGAAATGATGACCTTACAGCTCCATAATATTTAGAATCTGAACATTTTCACTGTTACCTAAAGGTCAATAACTGCAAGATTTTATGGGGGCCTATTTCATTTGGTTTTTCTCTTCCTTCCACTGTACTTGGCCAATTTTAGTTGATGATGATTTTGTCACTGGAGTACTACTATCCACTGAATTCTTTATTGTTTGCTGCCTTTTTGCTACTGTAATTAGCTTACACAAAATCTCTCCTTTCTCTTATTTTCCTTCTCTCTAGGTCCATCCCTCTGTCTGTCTGCTTATATGTCAGTGTTGAAAGTGTGGCACCAGTGCATTAGCAACTGCTTGCTCTGAAATTCCTTTCAATGGTATTTTCATTTTTCGTTGTTTTTGACCAAGACCGTAAGAGCTGAGAAAAAACGGAGAGCAACAGCTGAGTGGACGATTAAAGAGCACTCGCCTGTAGGTCCGATCATTGTCCCTGACGTCCGTAATAGAGATGCTGTGTCAGTCAAACAAGCACATTATTTTGTTTCCCACTACAGAGAAAACACCTACCCACACTCACACATGGATTGATTTACATCAGAAAAAATGCAGAATTCTTTAAAGCAAGGAAGGAAGAGTCCAGTTATGATACTGATCAGAGTCTATGTGTTAAAACAGTCAGTAAATCCCTGAAAATGCTTGTATTTGCTTTTCATCAGGGCTTAATTATTCAAAATGATTGTGGGAGTTACTTTTGAAATTCTCTTTCTGCATGTGTTAGTGTATTAAAATCTACGTAGGATTGATTTGGCTCATAACACACTCACATGGATATCCATTAGGAATCATTCACATAGGCTTAAACTGGCTTAATCCAGTTGAAATATGCAATCCCACATAATGTAGATGATAAAAACATGAGTCAAAATACAACATAATTTTAGCCAAGATTTCCAACGACAGTTATCTGTGTAAAAAAAAAAAAAAAAATGCTGTTGATATTTTGTGCACTGGAAGGACAGACATCTATGTGATCACTTTGTTCATTAAAGGTAGGCGCTTGTTTTCCTCTTCTCTTTCTGTCCATTTTCTTCTGGGAGCTCTACTTCAGACTCATGATTTTTCTGATACTTTGCAGAAAAGTATTTACTCATTTATTTTTTAACCTTGACACCAGAATGAGTATATAGCAAGAGAAATACATTTGCTAAAGGTAGAACGTATGATGATAAAGTTTACCTCCTACTTCTTCTTAAACTATGTTTTTTGTACAGAAGAATTGCACTTTTGTTAAATTTACTTGTTTGTAGTTTCTAAAATGGGAATGCAGAGCCTGTACTTTTTTGTAGGATTCTTCCGCCCTTGAAAATTCCAGTTTGGGCAAACACTATTGCTTTTGGCAGAAAATAATCAGAGATTCCATGGGACCTTATTTTGTGATTCACAATTTTGCTTGATATTCCTGCCCAAAGATAGTTCAAGTGTATTCATGGACACCTTAAACTTGAAGCTAATCATTCCAATCTATCAATAAAGTTGCTACCAGGTTTTTTTAAAGATCACATCTGCTCTATAGACATTATGAGGTTTTTGCCATGATTCATAAGTACTGATACTATGAAACTAGGGAGGAAATTATGAAGGAGCCCTTGCTTAGGCACTTTGGCTGATGGAAAGATAGATTTTTTACCCTGTGAATTGGTGCGATGACATGCCAGGTAACCTAAGTCTTTTGAAACGATGGTATCCACATAGTCTTGCAGAGTTAAAAATGTATTAGTAAAACTATGATTTGACTCAGTGATGCCCATTTCCCGACCTTTTGATTGGATTTGTCTAGCAGTCCTGGCATAAAGCAAAAGTTTGCATTTGCAATTCATGGGCATGTAGGAATAACAGACCTGCCTTTAAGTTGTAATCATTTGGTCAAAATCTCTGTCTCACAGCACTGATAAGAAGTCACACTTGTCTACATTAGTATCAACACCGACTTTAAGGGACTGCTTTCCGACCCTAGCTTCCCATGACAGACATTTCTGTAAGTCTTTGAAAACTTAAGGATTAAATTATTTATGTTCATTCTTGACAAACACGTCAGAATAAAAATTCTGAAGAGATGAATAAACGAAGGGATAAGTAGAAAGATGAAAGGACAGGCCATAGCGGAGCGGCGGGGAGTAAGTGCAGATATCCGGTACGTCTGCGGTTACTGACCACGGCGAGCGCACCCTGCCTGCCAGCTGGGAGCCCGGTCCGGAATCTCATTTGAGGCTGCAAGTCCTAGAGTTCAACAGGGCTGTGGACACCGTCTAGACAGTTGTTCATACACAGAAAAACTGCAAGTTTTGATGGATATATAGAACAAGAATCTTAGTAAAACTTCTGTGTAAATGGAGAATAATATGCACTCTTCAGACTTACTCTGAGAAATAGATGAAATATTTTTAAAAGACACAAACCATGCGTGGCGCAAAGTACACATGCAGCAGAAGGAAGGGTGAGCCAGGTGGAGAGAGCCACTGACAGTCCTGCCTCTGAGGAAATGCACTACGATGTAGCTTGGGCCTAAAACACGGAGAACGGGGTACGACATATCCGAACAGTGTTAAAAGGAATGCTCGGGACGGAGTCATGCACTGATACCACACGGCAAATACGAGCGTCTGGTGTACAAATCACACAAAACTGTGAAGGAAACACGTTTGGCAACAATCCTGCACAGATCTCTCCATAGACACTGATTCTGTATTATTATTGAGTCCTGATTTCATGAACCACACTAGACTTTTCCTTTTGACAATTAAGCTCTGGCCTAGAATTAATCCTTTGTATTCAGCATCCTTTTTTCAAAATGGAAATTTTAAGATTTCAAAATTGAGATCTCAGGAGTGAGGAAATCATGAAGAACAGCCACTGAGTTTAATGTCTTCCCCTCAAGGGGCTTGCTAATCTAAGGAAGTAGTATTTAAGTGGTCAAATTCTTAACATTTGGGAGGAGTCTCATGAACTATTGAATTATAGAACATCATTTGTAACTATCAAAACTCAGGGACAATGAGCTGAGCATGTCTGAGCGTTGTTACCTTTTACACCCCTGTAGGGGAACAGGGAATCCAGGAATGTTGGGGATTGTGGTTCTTTCCTTCACCCTTCTGTGGTGATTATCAAAACATTTGGGTAGAAGTCAGAAGATTCAATAGAATTCAAATAAATTATGAAGTTATTTAATTGTATGTTAATTTTATATTTAATATAATTCTAAATGCTAAATATTACCAATGATATTTTTCTTAAAGCATGGCAGAAACTGCTGTAAAGTTAATTTAGAAAAGCAAACAGACAAAAACGGTTTAGAATATATGAAAAGGAGAGTAATGAATGTGTACTAATATAAAATATTGCAACTCATTAGGATTAAAGAACATTAATATAAAATATGTCATGTTAGAACTAAATATATAGGGGCTGGGGATTTAGCTCAGCGGCAAAAGCGCCTGCCTGGCAAGCGCAAGGTCGTGAGTTCGGTTCCCAGTACCGGAGAAAAACCAAAAAAAAAAAAAAAAAAAAGAACTAAATATATAAATTTCTAGACAGATGTAGAATCTACAATAGTAAAGGTACAAGAATAATTCTATACAATATATAGGTTTATGTATATGTGAACATAAAAAGATATATGTATATATATGTACGGTGAAAGAAAGTATCAGATAATATGTAAATTTTGTTGGTATCATTTGTTACTATTTGAGAAAATATAGACCAATATATAACGTTCTATAAAAGCTATTCTAAGGTGTTCCATTAAAAATTACAGAACACTAACCAAAACAATTGTAAAAGTACCAGAAATAATTTAATACTTTTGGAAGACTGAAGGGCAAGTAACTTTTAAAATTTAAAATTATAGATATGAACCCAAAGCAAAATGTTGACAGACTTGGTCATTTAAAAACTGCTGAAAAGAAACAATGCAAAATATAAGTAATGCAACTAAGGAGGATATGTACAGCAAACATTAAAGTTTTTGAAAGAGTTCTTGTAAAGAAAAGAAAACAACTCAAATAGAGACAAAGACATTATATGTAACAGAATGAATACTATTAATAAATAGAAATTAAACAGGGAAAACTAACATGATATAGTCTAATCCAAGAAATACAAATTACTAAATTAGGTAATTTTCTATTTTCCTCTCCATTTGCCTCAATAGTATTACTGATATTCTTGGTGCCTCTTTCATTGTGTAAAAAAAAAAAAAAAGCCAGAGAATAAAGTAGAAATATCTTTCTAAACTCTAAAACCATTTATTTTCCTTGATCCAAATCTAATTTCTTAAAAATTTAGGCATATTACCTATATAGGGTTTTCCTAAATTCTATTTTCTGATTCTAAAACATGACATGATCATCAGGAAAAAAAAAAAATTTTCAGAACCAAAAAGAAAAGGAAAAAGTGACAGTCACTCCTAATATCACTATCCAGAATTATCCACAGGTAATTTCCTTCCTGGGAATTTTCTTTATTATGCAAAGTCTTAACTGTTGAGCGCATAAGTGTGTGTAATACAGGTTTTGCTTTATTTCTCATTTTTAAATCATTAAAAAGTACCATCATGATTAATTTTAAAAGTATATAATTCTCTAGTTTAAATCCATTTTATGATTTATTTCACAGTTTCTGTTCAAGTGGACCTTGCTGTTATCTTCAAATTTTCAATATTTAACGATTTCATTCTATAACAGCAAAAGTTTAGAAAAAAACCCTAAAATTTAATAGTATGATGGCTATAATAGACTAAACCTAGCCATAAGAAAATTCATAAAAATTGGAGTGCAGGGGAAACAAGTTGACGATACAGTGTCCACCCACCAAACTGCACCTCTCCGTGTGACTTGTGTAAGAAACTTTGCCAGTGTGTTACATGAAGGGGATTTTCGTCTCATCTGAATTTAGTGCACAGACTTTCCAGGGTCATTCATGCTCCGTGCCTTCAGTTCCGCAGTCAATTTTTCATGTCCCTCTAGGCACACAGAAACATGTGACTGAGAAAGATCTGCTAGTGAGTAGCCTAACTAAGATTAACCAAACTTGGTTCACCATCTCTTTTCCCTGTCAGGTCGCAGTTTTTCTTTGTCTTGTTAGTACCATGTCAGCAAACTCTAATCTTGGTCTGACTGAGGTTAGTACGAATTATTTCCAAAAGATTTGGGAAATATTCCACCCAACTCTGTGATGAAATTACATACAGACAGTAACCATTTACGGAGTTAGCACTATGGCTCTGTTCAGATTTTGTTTGCTTCGGCAGACAGAACATCAAAGTTAAGCTAAGGAATCGGTATTTCCATCAGATGGCACCAGTGATAGATTGCAGTCAGGCAAGCTTTCATCATTAATATGAAATTTTGGAATATAATATCCTGTCTAATACGACTCTTGAAAATAAATATAGTACATAGAGCTTCAACTAGGCAATTGAGTTTTATTTTAACAATAATTACTGGTAGGGGAACATCCTTCTGTCTAGCAGTTAGAAAGTCCTTAGTAATGACATGCAAGGCACAGTTAGAAGGGAGGGTAAGTTTATTTCATCTAATCCTTTCCAGTCATGAGCAAATCTGGTGGAAGTTTGGGGAATACTCATGCGCTCTCCCTCCGTCCTTTTCATCCAAGTATCCGGCAGCATGGCTGTCCTGTGCCCTGGGAAGCCACCCTTTCACTGCCCAGACCACTCTGAACACCTTGGCATGTGGGCAGTGCACACAGTCCATCAAGGCATCTACCCTTTGCTTGTAACTGTCAACAGAAAAGGTGCCGGTGGTCACACACCAGGGCACAAGTCACCCACGCCAAAGGACAGGGAAGAGATGAGATGTTTGCTATTCACGTCAGTACGAACGGGAAAGACTTTTTTCACCTTTCCTTTTTTAACATTATCTATGGCACCTCCCAGCACACTTTGAAAGAAAATAGGAAACTTAAAATGAAAGAATGCAGAAAACATAAGCTTTGCTTCTTGTGATAGATTTTGCTATTGATAAACAGTTGCACTGGTTACAAGATTGGATTATACAAGCTTGGCTTGTCAATTTATGCATCTACGTAGTTGCTCCTTTAGGGAAATAGTAGCTTCATTTAAGCGTGAGCAAAGAAAGCACCATTTCTTTCCCTACAAATAGGCAATGATGTGGGAGGGGCTTTTGTCTTCCTTTCAAATTTCGTAAATTTACATACATAGACAAAGATCCATACATCAACAATCATAAAAAATGCTGAGTTTAAGTGGGTTTGCTATGCAGCATAGTACTCTCAGTAACACCAAACATAAATTAAATACCTGGTTTTATCTTCTTTAAACAGTTTTAACAAATGAACTTTTCTTACGCTATTGAATCATAATTTTCATCAGTAAATACTGGTCTATAAGTTCTGTAAGGGTAGAGACAGCATTTCATTCAGCAATGCAGCCTCAGGATTGGGGGCTGCACAGCGAAATCCTGTCTCTGTGAATCTCAGGCCAATTATGAAAAGAAAAATCTATTTAATTTTAAAATTTTTCATCAAGTACATCAAATGTAAAACTAAGATTCTCTTAATTTAATGTTTGTAGACTCATTAGGTTATAAACTTATAAAGTCATAGTATTTTATGTTACATCTCTTTATTTAGAAGATTTTCCTCTTATATTTGATTCTACCTTGATTCTTAGGATAATCCTCAAAATAAGAGCTTTTGCTGGCAATATTATGCATTAGTATTTATCTCAAAGACAGTTTTTAAAGTAGCCAACACATGTATACCTAGAGGTACTAAAATCTTCTATAAATTAATGATGGAAAATACTTACTGAGACTTTACACTGTCCCACGCCTTATGTTATTTCACAGAATATTTAAAATCCATTTCTTGAGATACCACTTTCCTTGTTACTAAAGTACTCATTTTGTAGAAATGCCAAACTAGGCCTGAAAAAGTTAGTAACTAGTCTAACCAACAGCTGATCTAGTTATCTAGCTGTTAACTCACAGCAGCAAGCAGCTACAACTAGGAGTCTAAGGCTCTTCTCCTTGACATTTTCATTCCTGCCCATATGTCCCTTGTTCTGTTTTTTGCTGAATGACATGGTGTAAGTCTTCCTCTCTGTCTCTATCATAACAGGTGCCCGCAAACTGCATTTGTCCACAGCCCTTCTTGGCTGCCTGAGGGCAGGAGAGAGTTGTTTTAAACAACCCTGAATGACCAATGTTGGGATCAAAGACCTCTAGTTCCTTAAAATCAGATTCTCATCAAAGCAAATATTTACTTCTTCATTTAACATTTATTGAGCACTTACTCTTTTAAAAGTATTCTTTATACATAAATAAATTGCACAATACCTTTATTGAAGCAAAATATTTATATCGCTTCCACACAGAATATGTGAAGAGTACAATAGGATTGACGTGGTTGTGACTAATTTTTGCAACTGGTGTTAGTCACTGAAACAAATAATTTTTAATGAAATCTTTTTTGAGTAAAAGTGAATATATTAGAAATAATAAAAAGCAATTATTGGTGAAAGTACAGAAAACTATGCTATAACATGGGCACTACATCTTGTTTAGCGTAAAAAACAATAACAGTTCCTTGAGTGTCACGGGCTTGTACTTGGTCTCATACAGCGGTACAGAATGCAACAAACACAGCTAAAGCCTGGAGGCTTAGAAATGATCTCAGTAATTCTTGTTAATGTTACAGAGAAATGTAATCCCCAACAGATATTTTCATGTGGAATATGTGGCTTTTACTAAGTTGGTTTATCTTTTTAAAATCCATCAAAAACTTTAACCCATTGGGCATAGTGGGGGGGTCTAGACATAAAACCAATACAAATCACCTCCAAGAAGACCCTTTCCACCTCTGTCATTCTACCATCTCAACTCTTTGCTGTCCGTCTTGGATTCATGGCCAATGATAGGGTCTGCTTATTTCCCAGCTTGCTGTTTCTCCCCCATTCAGGAGTGTGCGTCTACCCCTCGGTTTCCAAGAGAAGGACATTTTTTTCTTCTATTAGAAAAGCAGCATGACACTGTTCAGATAGAAGCCTAAATCCCATCTCTAGGACTTATCTGCTCTATAAGCCTGTGCAAATTACTTAACCTCTCTGTGCCTTAATTTCTCCTTCATCTGTAAAGTGGGGCTAATAACAACACCTCCTCGGTGGGGCGCTCTGCGGATGGACGTGACAATGAACCTGAAGCACTCATCACCATGCCTGGCACGTGGGAAGCACTCCATCAACAATAACTTCGCTTCCTAACAGTCAGCAGTAGCTTAAACGGTGGCTAGCAGCCTTACTGTACCTGTTTCCTATAAGAATTCATTAGTCTTGCTATTTTGACTTTTTGCCCTCAGCTTCCAGTACATGAGCTGTTTTGTTTCATACTAAACTGTCCAATGAACCCCCTTTACGTGATCCTCAAAGGAAGGGAGGATAATGACTAGATGTAGTTAGCTAGCCACGCTGGTGAACCTGCAGGACAGAAAGTCAAATAAAATGCACCAAGCACAAAGGGACAAGCACTACATGCTTCTACTTCTCCAAGGTACCTAAGGAGAGAGGAGCATGGTGTTTGCCAGGGGCTGGAAGAAGGGAGAAAGGAGAACTGCTATTCAAAGGGCTTATTGAGTTATGCAAAATAGAAATGTGTAACTGTATAATTTAGTGCTTACAGTTAATAGTACTATACAATTAGACAAACACTAAGAGGGGAAATACCAAATTGGGCGTTTTCATGTAAACAATAAAAAAATGAAGGAAGGAAGGAGGGGAAGAAGGGAGGAAGGAAGGAATTCAGTACTGTGATGAATGTCTTAGTTACTTTTCTTTTTTCTAGAGACAAAATACACAACACCTAAAGTTAAAGGAGGAAAGGCTTGTAGCTCATAGTTTGTCGAGATTTCAGTCCATAGTCAGCTGGTGCCAAGGCCGGGTGGTGTGGCAGAGGAGCATCTCAGAGGAGAGACAGGCCATGATACGGCAGAGCAAGCGGAAGGCAGCAAGCAGCAAGCACAAACGGCAGAAGCAGCAGCCACAGCAAGCCTTCTTTCTGTCCCTTATATTCCATCCAGGTTACCAACCATCGCCCTCACCCCCAGCGTGGGGCACCCCTAATCTTAGCATTGCACCCTTAATCCCAGCATCACACACTCTAGATCCAGCCACTTCTGAAAAGTCCCACCCATGACCACATGAGGCTTTGGGGGACACCTAGATACAAGCCATAGCAAGGGGAGTGGGCCAACTGTGGAAATATGCGCCTCATTATTTTCCATTTGTTCCTACTAAATCTCTAAAAAAAGAGACCAAAAGGTATTTTCAAAAGTTACACTAGAGTTAAGAGTTATCTGACACTTTGAGCCACATTCTCCCAATTTGTCAGCTGCTGTCTGTTAGAGAAATTTTATGCCCCACAGCAGTTGGGGCACACAATAATTCATAAGTGTGACTTACAGGAACGCTCACTTTATACAACACCAGGATTAAGATCTAAACTCCTAAGCTATAAAATACAAGAATAATCGAACCAATAGAATGGGGATTTTCAAAGGACGGTGGCTCCAGCCATTTTAAAGCTGTGTTATCTACTTATCTACCGTCCTCATCTTTCCCCAAACATTTATTTCTCTGACTCAGTGAAGGAAGGTAAAATGGTATGTGGATTTAGAACAACAACTCGTGGTCCTCCTAACAGAGTCGTGAGTGGCTTTTATACAAATGAAGAAAAAGGCAGCAAGGGTACTAGTTCACAGGAACTGGAAATGCATAGCAGAATGAGTACAAGTTTGTGTCATACATTCTGTCATCTCTGATAATAAGCCTTCCCATAGAAACTGTCTGTAAGCATACATGCTCATGAGTCCAGTCCTGCGGTAAGTCAGGGAGTATCTTCACTGGCCCTGAAAACTGAAGTAGAGCCAGCTACATTCTTCGAATAAGAGACCATGGGATTAAACACTTAAGGAAAGAGACAAAGGAGTGACCGGTTTTTAAATGACCAGTAAAGACACTTTTCTAAAGTTCCTTTCTTTAGCCTTAATAAGAATATGAATATTTCTGAGTAAATTTAAAGACTGAATCTATTCATATGTCAATTTATTTTGACTTCTTCAAAATTGTATACTACAAATGGTCCCTCCAGTTTTGAAATATTATACAATGTAACCTTACCATGATGTGGTTATTTTACTGAATATTAATTTTAAGATATTTGGAAAATATAAGTACATAAATGAAATAATTTTTAACCTAAAAGATGTGAAACAGAATCCTTGGAAATATAACATCAGCATAGTTGGTATGTTTTAAAATAGATACGTACATTTCAGGACCTATCAAACACTTAATAAAAGATGACTCCTCAAGGCAATTTGCAAACTAAGGTTTCACTAGATATATGTCAGTGTAAATCAGGAACCTTCAGTTCACCGTTTTTCTAAACAAGTATGCCATAATCTTTGCTAGCTCTTCCTGTGAGGCCCTCATAAATCTACCACACCACATTGTCTCCTCAGAATGCAGCCACACCGTCACAGATCCAAATACTTGAAAGTAGAGTGAACCATACATACGGTGAGTCTGTCTCCTAGCCAGAAATCTCCATCACCTGTGGGGCATATTTCCTTTCAGTAAAATCTTAATAGAAATGCACCCATCTTCTTAAGAGTTACTTCTTTATTATTTTGCTTTATTGAAAGCCACCTTTCCTGTTAGCCTATCACGTAAGGCAGGAATGCGCGCTCCTTTTCAAGTGTACACATATGTGGTTTGCGTACAATGGCTACTAAATTAGCCAGCATGCACTTTGGTAAACTGAATGCAAAGCTAGATTCACATGGCATAAAACATTTTTCTCGATTTGCCGCTGCCATTTAATTTGTTTTGACCTACACCTGCTAACATTACTCAAGTGAAATGAACAACTAAAATTAGTAGTTGAAGATTTATTTCTAATAATGAAGAGACTGTTAAAAGATTAAATTAAATGTATAGAAATATTTAATTTTCATCTTTCAGACTTTAAATGACGTGTTAAGACAAGGAAAACATGGGAAAGCTTTCCCTTTTCTGGAATTATACTTTATAGTTTTGTATTTATTGAATGCATTCATAGGCTCCCTCAGGATGTGAAATGTATGGAAATATATGTGCATTACTAAAGAAAGAACTAAATTTATTCTTTCCCCACATCATGCTCTTCTTTGCAGTAGAGGTTTTTAATTCAATACAGAGCTAGAATGAGATGGAGCCAATTTCCTGGTCTATATGTGACAAATGCTGAAAGTGGCACAAGATTAACAAATTAGTTGAAGTATAGATCTTAAAAGATTTTTTCTGTGTCTCTAAATCAAAATTCATACTTTATTTGAAAAGAAGCCTTATTTAGAATTCAATAAAAATCAGGATCTTTTATTTCTCTCTAAGATGAAAGGACGGAATACAGGACAACATACTAGAAATGTTTAAAAGCCAATTTTTATTCGTAGGAAAGTTTACAAAGATTATACATTTGGAATATGAAGTTATTATCTCTATGATCCAGTGCATTGGATGAATACTCCTAGCGTTGGTCAAAGCTTAAAAAAAATCTTTCAAAATAGCTATTCTCAAAATAAAAGCATACAATAAAAGCAGAAGTACGGTTTATTTAATTCTGTGTTTTATAGGTAAAATATGTTTAAAAGGTAAGGTCATAAGTACATATACTTGCTTTTCTAATAATGTTTATTAGCTTGCTTTTAAGTAAAAACTATCAGGCTTTACTTTTTTACCCAACCTTAGAATCATGTGTTTGATATAATCCAGATATCTAACAGCAAACAATAAAAACATCTGTGACAATAAAAGCATGGAACAGTTGTGGAATTGTTTAATTTAGGAGAAAATGGCTATATTTAACCATGTGTGCATGAATTTATTTCTCCTCCTTGTCTAGAAAACTTATATTTTGCAAATAGTACCTGTATTTTTTCTAAAGAATTAAATTATGATGTGCAAGAACTTTAGAAAAGATAGTTTGAAAAATATGTTTTAGAATTGCTTCCCTTATTCAGCTTTAGAACCTTGTCATGGTCCACCTGTTTTCCTTGGGTTTAAATGATACAAAAACAACAGCAGTTTAAAGCAGACACAGTTTTACTTCTTGTGCCCACACATGAAACATGCTTAAAATTCAAGAAGAGCGCTGTGCAGGTTGGACTTCTCGGTCCCCCAATCTCCTCTCACATGTCTGCTCATGCTGACAGACTATGTCATAATACATCAACAGAAAGATCAGCACACAGAACAAAATTTCATCACCTGACAGCAAGAGGAAAACTGATTTTCAGTATTAAATTAGTAAAAATATACCATTACCTCACTTCCAATAAGTCTGCTCTCTTTAAAAAATAAGGTGTCCTCTGTAATCACAGATGTGTGCAAAGCAGCTAGATTTGCTTATATTTTAGTGTCACCTATTTTCGCTTTCTCTTTTATGTGTTAGTTTATTTTTTATACCCTGGAAATTATTTAAAGGATTTTTAGAAAATGATTTCTCAATAACACATGTAAAAATATATCTCCCAAACATTTCTAAGACAATCTCTTCTATATCAATCATCAGCAGCAATGTACTGACCACTGAAATGCAAAGGAGCGTTTAAGCTTCTGATGAAAGTTAGCTGCGTTTTTCACGTAACACCGAGCTCTTAGTTTGGGTTACAGCAGAAATGTAACAATACGTGGAATGAAGAATGTCTTTTGCAGTCCTGGGCATCATCTGCCACTTAGGTTTTAATTTTGGCCCCGTTTGAACACCGACAACTTATGCACTCCTCTTTTGTCTATTATCCTTGAGTTGTGCTATTCCCAAATATTGACACCGTCTACTTTTATCAGCATTAACTGCTCCACAGCTTCCCAGGCTGAAGCTCAGCTCTATTTCTTCCTATTGATTATCTTCCTCACTCCAGCAGGTAGCTAGCCAGCGAGGCTGTCCTGAGAAATAGCTTCCAATGACTTTCTACGCACAATTTACACGGAATTGTTTAAAGAAGATATTAGCCTCAATACAAATCAGTGAACCTCATTTAGTCAATACCGCGCAATTCCGCTGTTGGCACCCTGTCAGATGTGAGTCTTTACAGTGAGCTGCGGTACCCAATCTGCACATTAGCCATAGTATTTAGTTTCATATTAAAATGAAGCCGGGTTTTTCGCTTTTGCTTTTCTGTTTGAAATCTTTTCAGTGTACTTTTTACATCACCTCTCTGAGCCATGTGATAGTAATATATTTTGAAATATAAAAACCTGAGATTAAATGTTTGATTTTTGACAGTGTTCTTAAATATAATAAATTCAAAAGGAAATACTGTTAAGTTAAAATGGAGTGTTTTTCATTAAGTCCAATCAAATGGTAGACAACAAAGGATCTTTTATTTGAGAATATGAAGTGAAAATGAAAACCAGAAAACCTTTACTAAGAAAAGGTCCGGCTAAATTATGTTGGAAGGAGGTCTCCAGATTGAGCTTGGGTGTTTCTTTTGCTAAAAGTGAATTAAACTAAGATATGCTATGAAGAAATATTTTACAAAGAAGCAAAACTTAATGCTTTTTGGAGATGAAAATAAGGTCTAAGAGCAGTTGACTTTGAAAATAATTCTAAAGAATGATCACATATGAAAAACATTGCCGCAGCATGTGATCTTTTCTTATAATCATAACGGGGAAATGTTTGGGGTAAAGTAATGCTAGCCCCTCTTCCCTTCCCTTCCATAGTAATGTTGTAAAATTCTAGGAGTGTTTACATTTCAGGATCACCCCTCCTTAAACTACTGGTTTATAATAGTAATGAGATGATATCCAAATGTTAAAAACAGGAAAATTCAAATGAAAATCTACATGTGAAATATAATATAATGAAATAACTAAACAACATCATACTACCCTGAATGTTTGTGAAAATATTGCAAAATAAACTGTAACACATTAAAATTCTTCAGTGGTTGTGTAATGCATAAGTGAAGGTTTACCTATAAACACTTAAGCTATCAAATGCAAGTTCTTTATATCTATCATATTATCCTAAACATGGTCATCAAGTGCTTGCACATTTCTTTGTAAACTTAAATAGGAAAGAAGAATGATTTCTGATCAAAATAGTCTATTTGTTATAAAATGCATTTTATAGTATTAGTGGCCGAGTTGCAGGAAGACTTGGGGAACATGGATGGTAAAGAACATAATAAATTTAGTTTGAGAAACGTTCAGGGTCTTATATCCTACCCTGTAATTAAATGTAAGAGTTGAATGAAATAGCCATTTTAATAGAGGGCGATAGTAAATAATAGCAGTATTTTGAAAATGAACATAGGAAAGCAATTAAAATAAAATTACATAACAAATTATTATAAATACTGCAAGATTTTTCTCCTTTTGACTACAAAAGGTTAAAGGTGATTTCTGTTTGACCTTTACTTTCTTTCCTATCCTCTTTAAATATCACTACTTGGAAGCTGGAGCTCTGCAGCTCAGGTAGAAAAAAACACGCAAAAGATGGCCAGTCTATCCTGACCGTACATCTTCTCACACATTTATTGCAAACTGACACTCATATAACAGCCTTTTTTTATCACAAAGATTCAACAAAGAACAATTCAGGTACCAAGGGAAAATCATACTCCACGAAAGAGAAATGCTATAACTGCATATTCAGGATGCATAAATGCAGGTATGGCAAGGATAATTGTAATATTTATATGTGACAGCGTTTTAACATTTAAAGGAAGTCAATAACCTAAATATGACAGTACTTATGTATAATTTTGTGTATGTCCAAGTACATAGGCAGTACTTGCAATGCACAAATACAAATTCCAGCTCTAACTGAATGCAAAAACCTTAGGCTTTATTCATTTAAAACGTACTTATATGTATTAAGCAATTTCTACCCACTAAATCATAAAAATCTCATGTTAATAATACATTTATCATGTAATATTTTACACTGAAATTGTATGCTTTATATTCTGACGAAATGGAATGTTCCTCAGTGAAGAAATTGTAAGTATAAATAATGAATACAAATTAAGATAGGTTTTCAAAACTAACAAAAGAGTCAAATATTTCTGTTAAGTAAAGGTGCTAAAATATTTACTAAAAGACTTTCTAAATAAACAATAATATTTTAAATCGAAATGAATGTTAGTTTCGAATTATATTAAAACATAAAATTCTTAAGGAATCAAAGCTTCATACTAACTTTTAAAAGAAATTAATTTTTATTGTTTTGTTTCAATTAAAATATAATAGAAAATAACTTTTGTTTTCCCAATTAAGACCCATCCATAGTATAAATCATACTCTACATCTGTAATTGTCATCAGCCTTATTAATGTTTGTGTTTACAACATAATGTATATGAAAACCTAGTATAAAAGATTTTTCATGATTTATTTTACAGATTACCAACATAATGTCAACAAATGTATACCACTTCACAGTTTTAGTTTTAGTAGTAAAAATTCTACAAAGCCCAAAAATTTTAAGCAAATATTTCCATAAATATTCTGATTAATATAATTTAGTCAGAAAGAATAGTCTACATCAAATTTAACTTTAAAAGAAATAATGTTTAATTCTCAGAAATTATCCTTTTTAAAATGAATTTAATGTGCCTAAACTGAACACACACACACACACACACACCCCATTTTGCTGTGACATTCTTCTTTTATTGTTGAACTGAAAATCTACACACTGGGATGATTATTACATTGTTATAGATGTTATTTTGTAGATGTAAAGTATGTAAGCCTTTTATTTAATCCCAATTTTACATATGCAGCAGCATGTTTATTACTGTTAATTTCTTATAATGTAGAAATATTTAAAGAATCAACTAACACATATCTTATCCAAACTCTTCAGATAATTTTTTTAGCTTAAAATATCAAATTCAACTAGATAGCTAAACAAGATTTGTTTTATGTACTATCACTATATTTATAGGAAAATATGCATAAGCAGAGAACGATACTAAGGAAATGAATATCAGCATTTATATAGAGAGTAACATTATGCCTCTATTATTACCTGTAGAAAATATAGACATACTATATATTTACATATGTATTCTTGTGATTCTAAATAAAAATTAAAACTGTGCATGTGGGGGGGGGAGAGAGAAAAAGAGAGGGGAA
This sequence comes from Chinchilla lanigera, assembly GCF_000276665.1. NCBI lineage: Eukaryota > Metazoa > Chordata > Mammalia > Rodentia > Chinchillidae > Chinchilla > Chinchilla lanigera. The sequence continues at coordinate 4,127,833 of NW_004955444.1, read as the reverse complement.
GAGGAATCCGTTACTTTCTGGGGAGTATTAAGGGTCAAATATTAGCATGTCTAAAACTAAGTAAGAAGGTCCTGTGCTCTTATACATAAAAATATACTAATAATTTTATACCCTCCTCTGTCTCTCTCACTTTCTTCCAATCTGCATGTGTGTCTGTGCAACCTCTAATAAGAAAGTCAACACTCAAGATGAAAGGAAAACACAAGCACACGGATACTTAAAATGAGGCACTTTGGTTAAAAATACTCAACTAAAACAAATTCATTTGGTTTTTCTTTTCAGAACTATGAACTATGAACTGCTTATAAAATGAGCATGAAAATTACAGTACATTTTAAAACTTTTTATTTTAAAAATTCCCAAGGAAAAGATATACCTTGTGTATTACAAAGCCTGTATGAAGTATGATAAAATAAATCTGAAAATGTCAACTTTGTTTCTAATAAAGTTTCTCACCATTTAATTCAAATATAACCGGAAAGTCTCCAATTAAATTTTTATACATCTCTACCTAGTTTTCAAATTTGCCATATGTCAGTGTTCTAGGACTAAAAAGGGGATAACATAGGATTACAGGACAAAAATTTACATAGCTACCTAGCAGTTAATATCTTGGCCACTTCTAATACTATATAGTTAAATAATTATACCTTCAGCCATGCCAGTGCTACAATATTCTAGTGATGCCGTTAAGTCCCTTCCACAGAGAAAGAGAACCTTCTAGCATCACTCACAAATACCTGCTGCCTAGACTCCTGAAATCTTTCACTGAAGACACAGATTTCCGTGTAGACAAGACACCCTATTTAAAGTGGGAGGAAAGCCATGCTATTTATTACAGGGCTATGAAAAAGCAGAAAACAGAAAGTTATCTGTAACTTTCAGGTAGACACGTTCATTCCTAATTCCTAAACAATTAACAAGGGGAAGACTATACCTTAACTCTCTTCCCTTCAAAATGGTAAACTGACGGTGCTCTGGAATCAGAGCAAGCTATGGAGGGGGAAGGGAGGGTGGGGAGAGGAATACGCTTTTCCGGGCTCCACAAAGGGTTGAGGGCCTAATTATTTTTAAGTATAATCCAGCCAACCTCCTCTCATGCTCAGCTGCACTCAGTGACACTATTTGTGATGCCCAGTGTGCTGAGACTGAGCAGGTTGCTGTCAGTTTAAAAATGACTATAATAAAAGTGACCATGAAGATGGATCTTGTGATTTTGCGTTTCTAATCAGTCATCTGTGAAGAACACTTTTGCTTTGATTCAGCAGACTGGTGACAGTCATGATTGATAGTGCGCAAGGATGAAAAAAGGTTATTAACTGTCTTCCTATTAAGCGCAATGTATTACCCCTGTAGGTGTGCCTCATACTTTAAGTGAAAGTACTTACTCAGGTAAGGTCGAGAATGCAGTCTATGGAGATGGTCTCCATCCTTCTACACATGAACAAGGCATTCCCGCATTGATTCTTTTAAATGTAGCATTTAAACTATATTTAATTTCACTGTCCTCTTCCTTAGCTAGAAAGAAATTTCCTCCTTCCAAGAGCATACATGTTCAACACACTAAACGTAAAAAATAGCATCAAATTGTAAAGATTTGAATGTGGAGCTAACTAGCAACATGTTCTGGTATGCAGATGAATCTGCATTTAAATACATGGCCAGATTTGTATCATCTATGAGGATATTTTTTAAATTAATTGATGATTAAAAGTAAACATCTGTATTATGAATGCAAAATTTTTTAAATTTTTAATCATCTGTAAATAACAGGTTTATAATAAACAATTAATGGTAATTACTAAACAGTTCAAAGGAGCTATTACAATACTGAGATATTTGTTTTGCTTTAAAGGTATTTATTTGATAACTTCATCCAATTTAAACTTTTTAAATTAGAAATATTACATACAGATGAACATTTAATGACAGTATGCATGTCTGTGACTAGCATGTTATCAATATACAAAAATAATATCATAGATCCTGAAGTATTTAAAGCACCCCAGTAACTGAAGACACACTGCTGAGCAAAAGAACAAACTGTTAAAGTTATTCTATTGCCCAAGTACACTTATTTTTTCAAAAGCCAACTGTACTGAAATTGTTTGAACAATTCATTTGGCTCCTCTTTAGAAACATTTTACATGTACAGGCTTGGCTCCAGGAGATAACAGATTAGACATAAGCATTTTAATTTAAAATTGTAGTATTCTGTTTCCTCATGTTTCGCATTAGTCTGTGTCAAACGTAATGTGAAGTTGCCAAAGACGCCTGAGTGTCAGTAACTTGCAGTGAGGAGCCACTTACGCTACACCCAAGTTTCTGCCCTATGTGACTGGCGGCTGCTCCAGGGTCAACCGTGCACAGTGGCACAGGCTGAGAAAATGTTACCAGAACGTTACTAGAAGAGGAACACAAGGAGAAGCTCATTAGGTCCTAGTTGTCACTAGCATATCATGATCTGTTTGTCCAGTGTCATTTATTATATGCTTTTCATCTGTAATGAGTTAGACTTTGAAAATGTAGTGTTTTCATAGTAGGATCCATCACCAGTGGAATACAGAGAAAGTAAGAAAATGAAGTTCAAAATTTCGTTGAATTTCTCTTTGCAGACTCAAAACTTGGCTCTCCGTCCTGCTCTACTCAATATGAGGATTGCTGTTTTGGGGAGCCTTCCAGTTCTCTAGTATTTTATGGATGCCAAGTATAATTTAAATACACATGGAAGCCTCTTCATAAAAGTGTTGGACAGATATAAAAAAATGTTTACTTAATGACTTGTGTTTATGTGAAGTGGACTGAAGTGTAGATTTTGGAATTCATATGAGCTTTCCTCGATAAGACACAGTCACTTCACTATGACACGATTTCTCTTCTTGTTCTATCCCCAACTGGCATTATAAAATTTAGAAATCAGTGATGAGGTAACATATGAGAGGGAAATATGATCAGTGATAGCACTCTACTCTCTTACACAGACATTTGTCCAAGGTTTCATGATAAAAATTTAAGTTAATAAGTAATATGCTGTGTCTTGCTCAAAAACATCTCTCTTAAAATCAGAAAAGAACAAGCAGTTCCAGTCTGTCTCATGGTAATTGCCACAATGCTCTAAAATGTTAATGAAATTCCTTTCTCCTCCTTCTGCCTAATTCAGAGTTTCTTAAGGACAGTGAGGAAATGCAAGGGCCAGGTAGGCCTTAGAGGAACCCAGACACTTTCCAGGCTGCTGTGTCTCTCCCTTTAAGGCATCAAGGTCTAGAACGCACGGGACAGCCCACACTTAGTGGGTGTGAAAGAAAGAGGTGAAGACAGTTCCAGGTAAAATGTAGGTCACTTCCGGGACAGTCGATCGACTTGAAGCGGAGCTGTATTTTTGCAGAATAGAACACTGGTAGACAATACAATTTAAAAATGCCTTATCCTTTTTAAACTCCAGAAGAGGATGGAACGTGAATGCTGCTTAAGGAAAGGGCAGAACTGGCAAGGACACGTACACTTTGGGTTCTCGGGCTACCCAGACAGGATTTCACGGGGGAGGGAGGCGCTGGGGCACAGGCATCTTCAGTTTACAGTTTCTAGGACTTCGATTCCTTTTAGTTTGGAAGTTTTACGCAGCCTTCCCGACCCTGTAAGCCTCTCCGGTTCTCCTCTTCCCCTTCCTCCTCCAGAACGGCTAGGGCATCTAGGGGCCAGGGCGAAGAGGAGCTGAGTGTGCACAGATGCGTCGCCAGATGTGGAGGCCGGCAGCTGCTGTCCACTCCCAGACTGGGTACCTGAACGCAGTGGCCACTCTGCTCTCCCGCCCAGCCCACTCCCGCCTGCGGTGCTCCCGCTGTCACGCCAGCCGGTGATTTGATAGGCTTGTCGGGTTGCCATGGTGTTGACTTCTTGCCTCTGAGGAGCTGCCCAATGACTGGAGGTCTGGGATTAAAGCGGGAAGAGGCAGCGGCCACGGCGAGTCTCAGCGGCAGCTGCAGCAGCCGGAGAGGAGAGGCGAGAGGACGAGGTCTCCGGCCGGCGCTGCCTCCCGGCCAGGGCTGCGGCGAGGAGGCAGCGGACAGGCTGGCGACACTGGAAGCCCGGAGACACGAGTGGAGGGCGTGGGCCCCGCTCGGAGATAACTCACAAGCACTTGGCACGCCCTGGGAGGAAACAAGTCCCAGAGCTCGTTAGGGCTCCCCAGCGCCTGCCGGCTGGGGTCGGAGGTGCGAAGGGCCCGCGGGCTGACACACTGCCCCAGCTCCGCTTCCCTGGGGCAGGCAGTACCCTAACCTGGGGAGGCGCGCACAGTACTCTAACCTGGGGGGCGCAGGGTGCTCCCGGGAGCACTTCACACCAAGGACACTAACTTATGCCGAGAAGAGAGTGAGATCAGATGCAGGGCCAGCGAGTGGACGCGGGCGGCCAGGCGGGCCGGGCTGCGCGGCCGCAGCGGAGCGGAGGACCGGGACGGCGGGTGCCAGCGCGCTTCGGGCGTGGGTTAGCGGGAAGGTGAGGGCGAAGGAGAGCGGGGAAAGCGCAGCCGCGGAAAGCACAGAAAGAAGGCCCTAGGGTCCGCCGGCGCCCCCGGCTCCGCGCGCACGGCCTAGGACGAGCGGCGCGCCCGGGAACTCTCGGGAAAGTCCGCGGGCGGGGACCCGCCAGGGAGGGGACCCGCCAGGCCCGAACACCCGGGGTGGGGTCCGGCGGGGCGGCTGCACCGGCCCCGGTTCCCAGCGAGCGTCCAGCCCAGGGCCGCCGCTCCGCGCAGGGGCAAGGACGGACGGACGGACGGACGGACGGACGGACGGACAGGGGCCTGCGCCGGGAGCGGGGACCAGGTGCGCGCCGACGGCGTGCAGACGCGCGGTCCGCGGAGGAGCCGGACAGACGCGGAGCGGACGGACAGACGCGCAC
>NW_004955444.1:4119345-4122775 GCF_000276665.1 Chinchilla lanigera | reverse complement strand
GCGCGCCCCGCCGCCGCCCCGGCCGCACCCCGCCCTCGCTCCCTCCCGGCCGGACCGAGCCCCGTCTCCAGCTCGGAGCCAGCCCGGACGACCGGGAAAGACAGGGCCAGACGCAACTTTGTAACCCGAGGAGGCTCCTCTTCTTTGATTTGCATATTAATTCTGGCTAATCAGAAGTAACTCAGTTCAGAAGAAAAATGCCGGCGAAAAATAAACTTTTTTCATCTGCAGGGAAATTAACACTAGTCCCGCAGGCACACCTACTGCTCCCCTTGGGTCGTCTTGTAAAATATCCCTTTCAAAATTAAGTATTTATTTTGAAGTAGCCCCCTTCAAACGCCGTTTCTGCTGGAGATTCTTCCCTACATGTCAGAGTTGTTGAATTATTCATTATTGTAATTACTATCATCATTGTCATTATCCTCCTCCATGTGGAAATAATTTTATTATCGTAATTTGATATCTGAAGAATTTCCTGTTAGTCGTTTGATAATCATTTTTTTCTGCTGAAAAGAAAAGTTTTGTTTATAAATGAGATAGAGAAAATATTTTAAATGCTTTGATGTTTGCTATAGATTTCCGTTTATCTAATCGATCGGAATGCCAATAAAATCGATTAAAGGTTTAGTGTTTTACAAACAACCATTTTGTGCTTTTTGATTTTACGTTCAGAATGACTTTAATAAAGCTAATGTTTTCCTTTAACGTTTCTCCTTCTAAAACACCTAAACCGTTCTTGTTTTCCCTTTTATTGCTAGAAGTTGCCACTTAAAGTTCTCCTAATGGGAAAATACACCAAAAATATAAGGAATGGCTGAAATGGTTTAAATTTCATTCTCTCGTTGCTCGAGGTATTTAAATAAAGCCCTTTAAAATCTTGGTGAATTATACGCGATCATTCAGTGATTGCGGAATATTAAATTAAACTTAGATAAATCCGCATTGAAGGAGGCAGCACCCAATCCTGAATTTATTTCCCATTTTCTCTAACAGCATCACCGCACTCCTCTCTCTGCAATGACAATGTGCCAAATCGGGGCATTTTGAAAACATTTTCCATATGCTTTAGGAGGGGACTGATAGACGAACAAGGAAAGGCGATGATCTTTTTGCTCTGAGGTATCTTTCCTTAACCTTTTTCTCTTAGATTTTCACTGGTAATCATTTTAAAGCGAAAGTTTGAAAGTCATTTTATGTATTGTTTCTGCTTTGACCCTTTTCGTTCCTACCTTATAATTTATTCCTGAAATGGAGTTTTGGTTATAATGTAATGTAAAGCTGTCATTTATGTACCTTGACAAACAACACTGTCTTTCAAATCTTTTATAAATTTAGTTTCTACTAGGTGTCTTTGGTAACTAAAGATGTTTAATTAAACCTTTTAACTGATGTCAGGCAGGCTATTTGTTTATTGTAGTACTTAGCAGTGGGTTCATGTCTGATATTTAGGGGCATGGCATACAGTGTGGTGGTTCTTCTTCATCTAGAAGTAATCTCCACATTTGTCCTGGAAATGTGGGTGTTTGTATGGATTCAATGTCCTGTTTTAAAATGATCTTATTTGTTGGCTAGCATTTAGTATATTGCCTATGGAGCATTTCATTGACTAGATACAGATGCTTTTAGGTTTTGAAAGATCACAACTTTATCTCCTGTTCAGTGAAATCTGTTATTCCTTTCTGCCTCTCTTTCTGTCTTTTTTCTCCTGGTCTATCTTTCCCCATCTAGATGGTCTCTGGGAGCACTTCCCCAGACAGAATGTAAAATGTTCACTGGACATTTTTGCAGGAAATATCCATGTGTGTTTGAGGAGGGCGTGCTTGTGATCTTGGGTATGGGTGGTGCTGAAGTGTGGTGTGCGGGGAGGTAGTGAGAAGGGGTCCTCATTAATTTGCAGAAGAGCGGTGGAAGTCCTAGAAGTTAGTGACCTGCTATTGTCTGCAGAGTCCCGCCTGATTCTGTTTATAAACACTGGGCTGTTTGCCTAGAGGGAAAGAGGTCAGGGCACTGTCTGAGCCCTGACCTTGCAAGGGCCAGAGGGCGTCTGACTTCTCTTTCTCTCTTTCCTCTTTCCCTTCTCTTCTCCCTGATTCTTCCTCTTTCACACCCCGAGGGCCCCTCCCTTCTGCATCTTTCCTTTCTTTACCTGTGTTTAACCTTACACAACAAATCCCACCTTCAGGACAAAAAGGAAAAAGAAAAGAAGGAGAGAAAAAGAAACAAAAAGAGGCCAGAGCCTCTAGAGGAAAAAGGTTAATACAAATGAACTCAGAAGAAAAATCCAGGACTGGACTTTAGTAAGGAAAAAGATATACATGGATAAGGAGGACAGAGACCATGGGGGGGGGAGGTTATGATAAGGAAAAGAAGACCATAAGCAAATAAGAGTCAGGCTGCGGGAGAGGAGAGAACCAGAGAAGGACTTAACTGCCCACAGATACTACACACACATACACACTCCAAATACCTCTGTCTTTTGAATTCCATTCCCTTCAGCTCACTCTCACCATCAAAGAGAATGCCCCTTCATCGTGTTAAGTCGGATCTGGACCCCCTTTGTTCGTCCCCAGTAAATACACTTTGTTCACAGAGATGAGGTTCGGACCCCACCGCACGCACACACACACTACTATCTCTTGAGTTACTTCACTGTAAATGTAATGTGCGTGTGACACCTCAAACAAGCCCTGCGCTTTTCCATCCACTGTCAAGTTCACTTCTCTCACATACATGCACGCACGCACACACACACACACACACACACCCTTAAAAATAACAGGCATTGGTATCAAGTGTAAGTGTGTTTTGGAAGGAGATGCTGAGTGAAACAAAAATATTAGTTAACACAGTCCTTTGTTAAATAGCCCCCGGGTGGAGAAGACCCACCAAAAAGGGGAAAAGAGGAGGGGGCCGGAGATCTGAGGGTGTCTGTGGGGCTATAAAGGGCTCCTAACGCTGAAAGCTTGTAATACCTCGCCTCAAACTGAGCTCATCTACAGACCCCAGAAGCGCGGTCAAAAGACAGATCCTTTTTCCCCTGGGCTGGAGTTGGCCTTGAGCTGGAGGGACGCGGGGGAGAGGGAGGGGGTATTAGAGTGAGCTGGTGAGGGTAGCGCAGAGGAAGTGGGGACAGACAGACAGCTAAAGTCTCAGGAAACCAATTGTCAAGACCAGAGTCTCCTCCCGCAGATTTGGGGGATCAAACGCAAGGAGGAAAGAGTCGAGAAGCGGAAATCACCTTTTGTGTCCGCGTTAATTACTGCTTGCCCGCGGCACGCTGCCCGGAGCTACCTGGCATCTGCTCCCGGCTCTGCACCCGGCCGCGACCCAGGGTCAGGGTGCAAGTGTTCCAGAGCTGACTTCTCTGGGCTGGGCTCAGCTAGGGAAGTGTAGACCAGGGTCTGGAGAAAGTTCTCCGAGTAACAGAGAA
>NW_004955444.1:4115378-4117878 GCF_000276665.1 Chinchilla lanigera | reverse complement strand
GGTAGATAATTTTCTTAGTGGCCCTGGTTTCTAGAACACTACTACGCATCCTGACTGCAGATTCCTAAGGTGGGGATGTGCTTTTCTCTCCTAATAGAGACGTATCTAGGTTTTATTCTCTGCTGTAAGCCGCTGGACTTTCACTGTAACCTTAGCCAGTTGCTGAAGGCAACAAGCTGTCCTGATCTGGGCCTAGTTCTGCTCGTTTGAGCACTACGCTGTTCTCCTCTCAGGTGTTTGGTAGGGTTCTTAATTCCCTCTGCATCAATCCTAGGATCTTCCAAATATCCCCTGCTAACACAAGGTTTTCGGCCCAGAAAGATGCATGTTCGCAGCCCCTGTCGTCTCAAGTGCTTGCGTGGAAACCTTTCTGTTGGCATTTGGTAGGTTTGACGCTGAAGGCCTAAGACAAGGTTCTGAAGCAGATCCTGCAATCCAGAACTTCAAAGGCCTGTCAGCCCAGAGAGGCTCTCGCCCCACCTGTCCAGGAAGCTGGACATTGCTAGTATTTCCTGTTTTTAGCTCATTTGATTTGTTACTCTTGCCTCCTCTCCAGAAGTCCTGTTTGTGAAATATTACATAAATGGTGTCTACTTGTGACCGCTGGTGTAGCAGTGTATCAAGATGCTATCTGAATAGCAATGCACACACACATGCACACGCACATATATATATATATATATATTCCATATTAAGTAGGGGGTATTTAAAAGTATGTCTATTCCAAGTTTTACTTAATTATCTTTTAATGAAAGTGTCACTCATATTCACATCTGTAATACTGGCAAGAGATAATTAGATTTTCAAATGAGAATCAGCCACCTTAAATTTTGCACCAGAAAATACCAAGTATATTTCATTCTAATGAGATCTGTAGTGGGGTTTTAAAATTCATCATAATGTGGTTCCAGAAAGATAACTCAACAGACTCAGAAGATGAAAGGGTTTTTTTCCCTAAGTCTTCTTAAAGCTATTACACTGAACTTATGCAATTCTGATAAAATATTCAGGAATATTACATAAAGGCTAGCACTGTACCCCCGGTATCATCCTTGCAGTCATTACTTACTCTCTCATTTGGAAGTTTACTCTGACTAAACTGAGCATTTCCATCTCTCTTGCCCTGGGTTTGTCTCTCCTGCGTAAGAGAAAGGTCCGAGTTTCAGTGGAATGCCTGAGGATGCAGAGCGCAGTTCCTCCTGCGGACACGGCTGGGCTGAGCTGGCTGTGCCCGTAGCCAGGCACCGTCTATTTACATACATCTGCATATTTGCTCAGGCCCCACATTTTGCCACTAAAGTGCGTGCAAGTTCGCAGTCCAGTCAACTAGGCAGAGGAGAGCTCCTCATTACCCTAACTCGTATTTCTGCTTAAAGCTCCCTAGTAAACAAATCTGTGGTCCGATAGTAATTACTTTACCTCATTAAAATTAAAAAAAAAAAAATCTCGAACGGTTAAAGGCCGCTGCTGCGACAGCGTTTGTGTTTTATATCCCTCCTCTGTGTGCCGAGCGCCTGTGTTTAGTGAAGTTTGGGAGCCGAGCGCAGGGGAGCGCGGGGTGCGAGCCCCGGGGCTCCCCACCCGCCGTTCTCCGCGGCCGCCGCGTCCCGGGCTCCAGCCGCAGCGCCGCTCCGAGCCTTGGAAGTCGCGAGGCTCCCGGGCTGCTCGAGTCCCGGCTGCGCGTCATTTGCAGTCTGGGGAATGTTGATCACCTCACTAATTACACCTCTCCCCCTCCCTTCCCTCTCCCTCGCTCTCCTCTCTCATTCCCAGAGTGCATATCGGGAATAGACACACAAAGACATGCGCACTCAACTTAATCAGCCATTTTTTTAAACAGGGCTAAAACGATAATAATTAGCAGAATAAAGACATATCGGATTTTCATTTCCTTTCCTCCTCTCCCAACCCCTTCCCAGCCAAACAGCGAGGCCGCGGTCGGCACATGCTTTAACTCCTCCCGGACCCCCGAGGACCGCTCCATGCCCCCCGCTTTCTGCTCCGGCGTTTTTATTTTCACCCAATAAAGTTCGAGGATTATTTTTTTATTTTTTTTTATTTTTTAATGAACCCTCTCGTTTTACTTGGATGTGATCAGCTGTAAGTAAAATAAAAGCAAAACAAAAAAGGCGAAGATCGCGTAGGAACTGCAGGGCAAATGGAAAGTAAGTTTTTTCTTTAACTTTTATTGAGTAGTTTGTGTTAAATTTAGGTCGAGTATCGATTATCTTTCCAGCCTGATCTCGCACAGGCTTTGATATTTCGCTCCCGCTCCCTCTCTCCGCCTCTCCCTCTGCCCGGCTGCCGGCTCCCCGCGCTCGCGCCCACATCCCCTCTTCCCGACCGTGCCTTCCGCTCTGCCCCCTCTGCTATCTCTCTGCCCCTCTTTCGGCTCGAGGGCCGGCCGTGCCGCGGGCGGGCGAGGGCGCCGAGGGACCTGGCTCTGCGCTCCCTCCGGGGCTCGGTCTCCCGGGATGGAACTTCGGGCGCGGCGCGATCG
>NW_004955444.1:4050517-4114758 GCF_000276665.1 Chinchilla lanigera | reverse complement strand
CTCTTTGTTACCTGCAGTCCGGCGGGGCTCCTGCGGCCGCTCGGAGGCTGGGGCGCCGGGCCGCGGCTCCTCGCTGCCCGCGGCTCCGGAGAGCGCTTAGCTACCGTTCGGAGAGACACCCTCCTCGGGGGCGCCGCGGGCTCGGATCGCACACGCGGACCCCCACCCCACGCCGCCCGCTGCACGCGCGGACACGCTCACACCGGCACACACTCGCGGACACACGCGCTCTCCCTGCCCCCCGGCTCCGGCCCCCACCTCCCCTTACCCCTCCCCCCTTCCCAAAAAAGCACACACACAACAACACCCCCCAAACCAAACAAAAACCTAAAGACAAGTCCGCTGGCTGAAGATGGTGGATTGACACCGACCCAGACAGAAGCAGGTCCCCGGGAAATCCGGCCCTCCCGGTTCCTGACAGTTGCATTTCCTCTCCTTCGGCCCCCCCTTTTATTAACTCTGTTCCATGTTTAATCAAGGATCATGTAGATGGCAAAGGAGAGACAGAGAGAGGAGAGAAGAAGAGAGAGGGGGAGAGGAGCGAGAGACGAGAGACAGGAGGGTTTTTTTTTTTATTGTGTTCTCCTGGATTTTCAGTGGCTTGATCCCTATAAACGTGGAGTGGTTAAAGCTCATATGCAGAATTATATTTTTAGCTGGGTGGATGGATGGAAGAGTGAGACAGAGGCTGCGGCTGCCGCTGCCTTTTCGGGTGTTGCTTAGATTAAGGCTGAGACTTGGCTGCGATTGGGACGCGACAGTGACACGGGCATCGATCGCTTCCATTGAGAGCAAAGCAAAAACACAGCCCGGGTATGTAACACTCTCGGTGCCATCCACACTCGTTTTACTTTATATTTACTGGCAAAACTGACAGAGCACGCTGAGGCTTTCTCTCTTCCTTTCTCTCTCTCTTTCTCTCTTTCTTTCTTCTTTCTCTTTTCTAATTCAAGACTAGAGAATTGTTTATAGAGATTGTTGGCAAGCACGGGGCTGAAATAAAACAGAAAGAAGATATTTCGGATTATTTCACTGCCTCTGTGACTCTGGTGCAGTTTTTCTTCACCGAGGAGCGTATTAAAGAGAATGAAGGTTTTCTTTTTTCCTTCCTCGTCCTTAAAAAAAATCCTTAAGGGAATATTTGCTAGTTTTCAAGGTTTTCGGTTTCAGTCAGCAGGAAGGCACGCAAACATAAAAGATGGCTAGCCAGCTGTTTTAACCTCTTGCACCTGGTATCAGTGTGGGGATCATAAGTTTTATACAGTTATTTTTAAATGGCGTTAATATTTATGACATAAACTATTGAAGAGTATCACTATGTTTATTCAATAGCTGGCTGCTTTTGTATTTAAAAAAGTAAACTCATATTCGAGTGTTTTCATTTTTTATAGCAATGAAGATAGGGTCAATGAAATATGGGGCAAATACCATAAATCTGAAAAGTGAAACGTACCCAAGGAACAAAGAAAGGTCAGGTAAACCAGCTGTGGAAGTCAAAGCAATAGCAGCAGCTGTGGGCTCAATGGGCTCTGGGTCTGTGAAGTGAAAGTTGCCACTTGAAGTTAAAAATGAAGAAGCCATGTGCAGTTCTATTGTAATCTTTGCAGTTTTCAGCAGACGAGGCCAAATCTGTTCATTAATTTTGAGCTAGTTGGATTATTTTCAAAGATGCTGCACCCTAAAAGGAAAACATAAAAGAGGCAAAGAAAATTGCTGTTTAATATTGCAGAATTTACTGCTTCCCTTCTGACCAGGAGCCTAAATTTACACAATGAAATTTGATTATCTCTAATAACAATATTAGATCCTGCATTGGATGGATGAGAATTGAGGTGGTTTTGTTGATTGCGAGGGTTTAATGTTGCATTTCAGAATCTGATGTGGTTTGGCCTCCCTTCCATTAACTGGAAAACCCCTGAGGTTTTACAATTATTTCTTAAAGATAATACATTTAAGATTGCATTGGTAGGCTGAAGAGAAGTCATAACGGCAAGAAGGGAAGCCCTTAATAACTCTTGAGATTCAGACATGTTCAGCAGTTAGATTGGCTCTGACTTCACCAAGGGTCGACAATGTGTCATTTCCACGAAGCCAAATTGCCCTCTGCCTATATGATATTAATGTGCAAATCAATATTTCAGGGATTAAATTTCCCTTCTTCATTTTTTATGGTTTCTACCTCAATAAGTCTCAAGTCTATTAGAAGAGGCTGGATGATTTAAAATCTTTCACTGCAGAATGGCTTGTCCTAGTGTTGTTTCACAGGCCATTTTGGGGTTTTCGTTGTAAAGACTAAAGGAATCCTACAGAAGTTGTGAGGTAGTGTAGAGCCAGACTCAATAGTGTAAAGCCCGTGTTCGATTAAGAGCTAAAAGGTATTGAAAATATAATATATATATGTTTATATAATGTATGTACATTTTGCAGCTTTAAAAATATTATGTTAATCACCTATTGATTTATTTCAAGATCAATTGAAGCTCCTTTCTTATTGGTGATTTGTTCAGCATTCTTGAGGCCTGGGTTAATCTTCTTAAAAAATGTGCATGGATTAGTTTGGTGTGAAAGTATGGGGAGAGACAGATTTTTACTTAGCAACATTTTTCTGAGAAGTAATTTTAGAAACCATTGTTTGTGAGAGTAATAGTCAATAGAGTAATAGTCATTTGCATACACTGTTGTCACTGCTATCCTGGCATTCTGTGGCTGAATGACTTAGCTGATATCTGTTAGATGAGCCTTCTTCAACTCCCTTTTAGATTTCATTTCTAGCACTTAGTAGGGACATTGCTTTTCACCCTGTTGGAGGAACACAGCTATAAAAGACGTTATTTGATTTGCTTGGAAATGACACAAAGCAGAAATGGGAGGGAATCAAAATAAAAGATTGTGACTTTATCATATAATCTTGGGGAGGCCTACTGCCCATCATTTGGCCGTGTTTTATAGTCTTAAACCATCTGGACCAAGTTCCGCACAGCTGCACGAATTTCATATGTGATAGAACATTTTTTCCATTCAGTGTGAAATGTTCCTTCCTAAAAAACGTACACCAGACTCGCTTAATTTAGTCTGTTAAAAGAAATGCACATGAAAAAGGACAAAAGGCTCTTTAATCTCTGCAAGCTGTTTGTTTTTCTTCAAGATTCCTGTCTATTTGGGTTTGGAAAGTCGTGTTTATTGAGGAGATGATTCTGAGGTGTGACATTAAAATAATATATGATTTTTGGACTAGTGGCCGTGCTCTTGCTTAATTTGCAGAGCTACTTTTTATGCCTGTCAAAACAGAGAGTTAATCTATCCTTATTTACAGTTAATCTCAATAAAATTAATCTTAACTATGCTTTATTCAGTGGCTTAAAATATCTAATTATATTCAATTAACTGTTGTCATAGTAATTAACATTGCTTAATTACCTCTGCATATATTTATGTAAAGCTCATTAAGTGCTGCGGATGCCTTTCCCTCTCTCTACTTGCTATTTTTGCTGTTGTCAAACCGTTTTCATCTCCCAAGGTTTGACAATGTCAACGAGAACAAATTCTTTCTTAACATTTTCTTGAAATGAATGCGATTGCTTTCCTTTGAGAAGATACTCGTTAGGGGCCTTTAGAGACGAATCCATTCCCCCTCTTCATTTTCCTTGCCCCTTGTCTCCAGCACACTCACAAAATATTTTCTGTCATTGTTGCGAGAAATATGAGAAGCCAGGTTAAGCTTTGTGTTTATAAGTGAGGAGACTTTCTGTGTCTGCCTAGGGGCTGTATCCACAGGCAGAGGGTTTTTTTTTTTTTAACCTCTAAGACCATTTTAAGGGTTAAAGACTTGGCCAAGGTTCAAACTGAGAAGCGCCCAGGGAAAGTGCATGTGAATATGTACAAGTTTCATGTAATTAGTGCTTAATTATATTAACATATGCAAATTGTCAACTTAGGAGCTTGTTGGGCCGGCAGAGATCAGCTAGGCACAATTGCTGTATTGTTCTGAAACAATAATGGATTTCTAGTTGGATTGTGGAAACACATAACTAGCTATCTAATTTAACTCATACCATGGTGAAATTTCATTAGTCTCCATGGAGACTGGTTTAATTGTGCTGACTAATGTTCTGGGCTGCAGAATGTCCTAAAAAGAAAGCGTTGTTTGCCTAATCCACCTTACAATGACACTTGTTTGTACATGTTTCCCTTGTGTGGGAATTTGCATATGCAAATAAATAGTTTCTCTGCCCCATTTGTCATGGCTGTTCATTACCCATGAAGAGGACATTGTTACTAGGCTGTTACTGAGTCTCCCAAGGCAGGAGAGTGTCAGCCAGTCCAGCTACATTCTTTCATAATTTGTTTCTGATTAATAGACCAGAGTGAGCCTCATTCATTTTGGGCATCTGCACAGAGAAGGTCAGTTCTGTCACAGAAGAGAGTTTCTGCAGTCATTAAAGCTCTTCTCCTCCTCCTCCTCCTTCTCCTTCTCCTTCTCCTTCTCCTTCTCCTTCTCCTTCTCCTTCTCCTTCTCCTTCTCCTTCTCCTTCTCCTTCTCCTCCTCCTCCTGCTTCTCCTTCTCCTACTCCTTCTCCTTCTCCTTCTCCTTCTCCTTCTCCTTCTCCTTCTCCTTCTCCTCCTGCTTCTCCTTCTCCTTCTCCTTCTCCTTCTCCTTCTCCTTCTCCTTCTCTTTCTCTTTCTCTTTCTCTTTCTCTTTCTCTTCTTCTTCTTCTTCTTCTTCTTCTTCTTCTTCTTCTTCTTCTTCTTCTTCTTCTTCTTCTTTCTTTACTTCTTTCCTTCTTTCCTTCTTTCTTTCTTTCTTTTCCACCCAATGGGTAACATAATCATGTTTAAAGTAATGTATTCTTGTTCTAAGAATGCCTCTACTAATAATCTCTAGTTTCCTAAAGTAAGATAGGAAAAGAAAGGAGATTCCCTTATTGGAATATTAATCCTGTTTTTGACAGAAAGGTAAACTGATATAATTGCTTTTCAGTTGAAGGAATGGGGGTTTATACAAGTGTGAAAGCATCGGAAAAGGATTAGCATTTTTTTGCATAATGAAAAGCTCTGTTGAATAGGGTCCTGAATGGCTGACTGAATGACTAAGATGAAAGGAAGATGAAAATGCAGGCCTCTCTTTCTTTATGCCTATGCTGTGCTCTCTCTAAAGTTATGTTTGTCCAAGACTTGAAAAAACAAGCAGAGGCTCAGGTTTCAGCAACTTTATAAGATTCCCTGAGCTTTCATCATCCCTGGGAAGTAATGTGTATGACAGTAGTGTAGTCGAGGATGACCAACAGAGGTTTGTATGTGAAAGAATGTCCAGAAACATGCCAGGCTAGCCAAATATTGACTATTGAGTATCAAGAATTCCCAGCACTTTGCTGGCAAAAACAGTTATTTTAGAATCGGCCAGGGGTGTGATATGAATACTTAGTTCATTTACAGTTGAACATACAGTATGCTTTTGGCTCCCATCAACTATAAATAACTGTCCCAATTGGCAGAATGCTTCACTTGGAAACGACTTATGCATTTTGACTTTTGGCAATGTTAGGCGTTTTAAGTGGCCTGTCAGTTTTTGTGGCTGGGAGGGGACAGTAGCATAGAATACAGAGTTATTTTCTTAGACTTTAGTGCATAAAGTTCTGGGTGCAGCCTTTATGTTGCTTTGTAGGTATACTGCATATCTTGTTTCTAGACACCTTCAAAAAATACCTAGGTACTGTGTGTTCACTCCTGGAATCATATGCTGTAGGGTTTTCCCTTGTCATTTGCTAGGGCTTTAACTGGTTATCAGCTGATAATGTGATCAGGACTCTTAATGATGTTTCTTCAACCATAATTATGGTGGTTACAACACCATAAATGTTAAGACTCTTTCAAAGGTAGGAATTATTTCTTTTGTATATATGTAAGTCAATTGCAGTGTAATGATTTGTATGTATATATTTTAATCAAGCTCTTTCTGGTCTGAGGTCACCACACATGATATACTGAAAGATTTCAGCAGATATTCACCCCACTGGTTTGTTGCTGGCTTGTAGAACTTCCTCTTGCCTCATCACTTCTGTGGTTCAGTTGCTGAGGTACTATTAAGATGGTTATGTGGAAACTTGGGAAATCAGAAGTATTTTCATGTAAATTAAAGTGAAAGGGCTGCCTCTTGAGTATAGCGTATTGTAAAGGGGAACTCTTTGATCTTTGTTATATAGTCACCAAAATTCTTTACTAGAATCCTTTTTAAAATTTGTCAAGAAATTCTGGATTGTTTCAAAAACTTTTATGGTTAACTTTATGATATGCTTGAGAAAAGTCTTAAAAGAACAAAAAAATCCACATGGAGGCTATTCTTTTACATGCATAAGGGCTTGTTAAGGTATTTCCATAAGAAAAATGTGTTAATTTAAAAAATAAATTCATTTATATTTTAAGACATTGTTAACCAGGCACCATGTGTTGTAACTGGCAGTTTTCCAGCCACCATGGAGGTGGATCACACATGGGTTAATAGTAGCTTATGTGATGTCTGCATTCTTAGGAAATGGGCCAAAGCCCAGGGTATTCTGATATCAAGATTTTAGGAATCAGACAGAAAGCAGAATATATGTTTATATGGGAACAGATGGACACATGTGAGAACTAAAAGTGCACAGTTTCTCTTGGCACTTGTTTTACTTATCCCTGATGATATAACCAAGATCTCAGTGCACTCACAGTCTTTGATGGCTAAGGACAAAATGGGCTTTTAATGAAGCTCAATGACATTATTTTCTTGCATAAGGATTGTTCCCCTTGCAATCTTGCTGGAGTTGATGTTCTGTTAATTCCTTCATTTCAGAGGTTCACCCTTTGCCTTGAAAGTTTGGTACGATTTCACATGTGACATGCAATCCTCAGCTCAGGAGCGACAACTTTCTACTTCCCTGTTCTTTTAATGGTTTGTGAGTGAAAGAAAATATTTGTCATTCGGAGGCATTTTTGAATGTGTGCACTCAATTTAAAGATATGCTAAAGTCATATTTGGCAAGCTGAATCTCTAATATAATTAGCCACTTTAACATTCTTCAGATGAAAAAGTAAAATTTAAAACTTTGAACAAATTGACTTGTATCTTATAATGCTCTCACAGTCCACGCAAATCCTATAGGAGTTTTTAGGATCCAGGTTGGTATCAATGGGTAAGCATCAGATTTTTAGATGATAGATCCTTTCTAATGTTTGCTGATCCTGGGAATGCTTAAGTGGTGCTTAGATGATAATTACTAAATGGTCCGTATTACAGCACATACCATTAAAGATGAAGTATATAGGTCCCATTTAAAGCTATAAAAACAGAAAGCAATCTAAATATATTTACTAAGATCTAAATAATTTTAACTAGAGAAAATTAACTTTGGGGTTAAAATGTGCATTTTATAACTGTCTATAACGTTATTTTCCTTCACTGTAAAGAAAGGAAATTTGTACCTGTAACATTATTAAAAGACAGAAACATGAGCTGGTGTATGCCACCTGACTACATTGTTAAAATCAAAACAAAACTTTATCAGAGGGGAGTTTTTGGAGAACCTTAAAATTTGCCTGTTTGGAATAAATTGAAGAAGCCCAGTCATTGTTAGATTTATATTTTCCAGGACATCTTTATTAAGTCTGCAATACTTTATTATTGCAGATTCTCCAGAGTTGCGCTTATAATGCTTTAAAAAATACATTGAAGCATAGTGTGGTTAATACTTAGGACATCTTTAATTGACTAATGGAGATTGAGGATAACTCATCTTTTTGGTTTGTTACATACAATCGTTTTTAACACTGTTGTACACACACACACACACACACCTTTCCACGTTAGTTTCTCTTTCCTCTTTAGATGCCTCCATTCTGTGAAATTTTCCTTCTACAGACTAAATTTCTTTTATTTTCTAAGAACTGTTCAATAGTCTCAACAGAAAAGATCAGGCAGCATGGTAAGGCAACTAGAAACTATCAAAATGTTACAGCTTGGAAACTGCCTTAAAGTCATTAAAATGAGTGTAGGTGGCTCGTGGTAAAATGTGGAATATTGAGTACCAGAGAAATTACCATGAACTGACCAAACACAGTAGGCGAATGTGAAGGCAAAAGCTCAAATATCATTACCGAAGGACCGATAGTCTCATTGCGTGAGTGACTGTGATGGCAGAGGAAGGGTGAAGAGAGGAAAAGGAGGACGACCCATCCGTCCGTACTCCGGCGGTGCTACCCTCTCCGGTGACAGCGAGTTCTGAAAGAACAGTGGAGTCTGGACGGCCTCTTATCACTGTGACTGTTGAACATATTTTTACATTAACTAGGGGGTTGGACTAGGTGCTTTGAAAGACCAAGAAGAGCCTATGATTCATGAAAACACTGATGATCTCAGTGACTTAAAATGTATTCTAATAATCATGAACATGGTGTGAACAAGAACAGAGTTTCCGTTGCGTGTGGGGAAAGTCAACGAAGACAAGGCTGAGACATTTCAGAGGCAGCTCAGTGTATAGAAAGAATGACAGCTACAGCCAGACATTTCATGGGTTCTTTCATAAATTCTTCTTCCTTTTTAAGTGTGTTTATTGATTTGAACTCAAATTTTAGATATTTGAAAGTTTAACTTGTGTTTTGGCTACTGAATAACCATTAGTAACCATATCAAATCATTAGGACAACTTGGTTAAATTCTTTCTATGGGTGACTTTATCTAAGTTACTTAATCTTTCTAAGCCTCAGTTTCCTCATCTGTATCCCAAGGTTGCTTTAGAGATTGGTAAAGTGTCCTCAACATTAAAATAAATAAATGTGGCAGGATTTGATGCTTGCCCCTATATTTCCTTTGTTTTTTTCAATAGAAGCTGGTTTGAATGTAACACTCAGCTAAATAGCATTAAAGCAAATCTGCATAGAGTGGTTTGAGCAGAGTTGCCTTTCTCCATAAGAAGAGACAGGAACAAGGCAATGGCTAGGTGTAAGACGTAGGAAAAAGAGGTGGTTGGCTTCTTCTCCTGTACGTTGGTCATTGACAGGTACTTAGATGGCATTGAGGTTGATAGGTGGTTGGTCCTCCACATCATTACTCTCTGGCACTCCATTATCCGAGGGCTTGGTTTGATTGGTTTGATCAAGTTGGTTTGATTCCGAGGGCTTCTAGATATTTAATGCATTTCTGGGTCTTTATTTTTCTAAGAAGCAAATTAGGACAGAAATAGTTTTTAAATAATTCAGATCTTGGTCTATCCAAATGAGCTCCAGATTCCAGACTGTCCATTAAACACAATAATAGAAGAGACCACAAAGCTTATTTCAGTCATGTAGTTGACCCAGTCTGCTTGAAAGCCTTTGAATTAGAGGATTTTCCAAAACTAGATTAAGTGTCATAGAAATAACTTTCTATGTATTGGGCATTAACATACTTTGATATTACCATGAAAAGAACAGGTACTGTTACACTGTACCCTGTTGACCAAAATTTATATCAGTCTAGACAACTAATCCAACTGTCAAACACAACTAATATCTATAGAACTCTTACATTTTTTGGGGGGATTTTTTATAGCCAAATTGTGAGTCTCTACCTTATTTAACTATTTGAGAAGATCATAGCCCTGTATCTCTTTATACTAATGCATTATTCCAGAGAGGACTACCTAAACTGAAAGATACATTAAGCATTAACAAATACATAAATAAAAATTTTGGATCATCTAGATAATTAAATCTTTTTATGGTTTTTAAAAATCTTTCTGTTCTTAATAATTTCTCATTGTGATTCATCCAAGCTACAAATTCATACACAAAATTGTTTATATTTTATTGTAAACAAAAGTATATTTGAATTGTAATTTCACAGTTTTGTGTTTCATTTTTGTTTAATATTGAGATATGTTTGCTTCATAACACTTGTTAAACCATTTCTTAAAAGTGGGTGATGTCCTGTATTGTGGTCATTATAAGAGGCCCTGGACCTTGACAGTTTATCTGAAGCACATTTTGTGTAGTCTAAGCATTTACTGAATACTAATCAAGGTAATAATATCCTTTACCAGAAGGAAACAGTTAATGTCTTACCACTTTTCATGATTCCTAAGAGTTTCTTCAAATAAGTTGCCCCTTCCTGAGGGCAGCATCAAGATCTGTTTATCCACTGTATCCAGTGAGAGAAGCGTCAAGGGGAAGATCCTTGGCGCTCAATAACTATCTGTTAAGAGAATGAGTTGTAATGAAAAACATTCATAAAAAACTTCCGTTCATTAAAACTCTAGATTCTGCCTCTTCTCTTGAAATCTAGGTCCTGAAAATAAACATTCAACCTTAAAAACAGCTGGGCCTGTCTTGAAAATTCCGTAGAGAAAACAATCTTCCACTGAAATCTAAATGGGTTTTATATTAGAGTTGTAGGCTGTTGCAGTCAGAGGGAATATGGCATAAGCTCGTTGTTTAACAGACAAGGAAACTAACACCGAAATTCTGGCAAGATGTCGCAGAGTACAGGGCACAGCTGATGGGTATGTGTGCTTGTGTGTGTTCATGTGTGTGAATGCCTGTGTTCACATCAGTAAATTACTTAAAAGTTTTGCACCTTAGGTGGGTTAGCTCCTTTCTTATCTAAAACTCCTTAATGTTAATATGAGAATAGTTTGTTATGTGGGGTTTTTTATCGGAAGAGTTTTCCCAAGCAAAGAAAAGTTTTGAAGATATTCCTATTGCTATGATGACTGACTGTGCTGAAATTATAAAGGCAAGCTGTTACAGACAGGATAGAGATTGCCTGAGAGGTGCGAGCTTGCAGGAAAAAAATGGGGGCTGGGTGATTTGGTTCTTGAAATGAAGCAGGGTACAGATTAGGGATCATTATAGTTTGCCAGAAGTTGTTGGTCATAGAAGCCCGTTTAAGTGCTCACTGTCAACAAGGAAATCATGGGCAGCACTTAAAGTGACTCACCTCTGATTTATTCATAAACCTCACACGAGCACTTGGCTTTGTTCTTGCTCCGGGAAGGGGACTGATACCAATAAGGACAAGAATAAAGAGCTCCTTGCATGGCCAGGAGTGAATAGCACTTTACCTCAAAGCCTGACCTCCTTTCTCAGCGTCTGTTGTGCCAGCGCTGACTCTGATTGGCTGTGTTTCCTCAGATGAATGCGGAGAAGAGGTTATAACAAGTATCTCCTCTGTAAACCCCATAGTGTACATGGCAAGAAGTATGCAACCGGAAGTTCGGTTCTGTCTTAACCGGAAGGTTTGGGTGTTTATACTAAATGAAAAAGCTTCTCTTTTCCAAGAGCTTGAAGAGTTTCACATTTAATAATAGTTGGAAAAGCATTGTTTCTTTCTCATTGAAAAATACAATAATCTCAGAGTAAAACTGGCTTTGACAAACCCTCCCCCGACTAAAGTGAACTGAGAGAAATTTAATAAAGGGGCGGAGCTAAGGGGTTAGGAATAAAACAGGTACTGCATGGGTGGAAGCAATGAAATGCACCGGCTTGCCAATTGATTAACCATGTTTATCTTAGTAGCTTCATTTGTGTCACTTCACAAATTATGCTTTGCTGCAGCAGTCCCTGCTGAGGGGAACAAGGCAAAAGCCTTTCAGAGACAGTCAGCTGGCAGGTTTACACTGGGGCAGAGGTTGGGTGGAGTTACTTAAATCCCCAGAGCAACGTTCAGTTAGTACCAGCCCCCCACCCCGACACCCACTCTGGCTGCACTTTTCTCCTTGGATGGAGTTGTTTTCTTATTACCTACAGTGCACATATTTACACAGATGGCTTCGGATTTGTACAACACACTACATGAACTCAGAAGAGCCATATTGGGAGATGGTGATGAGCGTTAATGATACGTCTTGGAGAAAGCCATCCTTCCATGCAATCACATCGGAGCCATCGGCTCATCTGTCATGGCTGCAGTGAAAATGTCAGGACCAATGAGTGTATGAGTGCTGAACAAGCAAAAGGATTTCGAAGAGAGACGTTTTGTGTGTGTGTGCTGGGAGCCGGACGTGGCCTAGCTTTAGCTCCAGGGAAATACTGCGATTAGCCAACACTGTACAGATCCTTAGCATCACAGAATGGGTTGGGAAAATGGAGACTTAGAGGTCCTGAGGATGGGCCCATTTCTGGAGACATGATCGAGGCCAGTGATGGCTTTCAATGATACAAACGACCCGCTGCAGCTCGCTGCAGGTCACCACCACCGCTAGGCTTTTGTACAGAAAGTGGACGAGAGAAAGAGGTGATTTGTGAAAATTATTTTAAGGATGGCATTGTATGCAGGATCATTGATTTCAGCAGGACTGAAGGGACAGGCTTGAAAGGCATTGAGAGAAGGCCTATATGACTTGCTAAATGTGGCCCGTGTTTTAAATTTAGTTGCATTAAAAGCACTTCAATCTGCAGCCATCTAAACACCTTTCAGGAAGATAATATTTAAACATACAAAGGTAGCATTCAGGTTGAAAGCACTTTTGACAGTATAGTTGAGTGAAAGTTAGCACTTCATTTAAATAATAACAATGACCATGAAATACTTGTTACATGTTGAATTTACAAAAAATCCAGAAGCTAAACTTTCTTTACACAGAGTTCTTTTGGAAACTTTAATTGAAAAGTAACTTATTTTCTTTAGTTACACAAGTTCTTATCTTTGATAGACCAGTACTCGCAGATTTATTTCATTTTGGGCCCAGTTAACTGTTCTCTTTCAGATAATGTACCCATACAAGCTTTTCTTGTTTAATTCTATTGATTTACAGTGTTAAAGTGAAATAATCTGATACCTGTTTCCTGTCCTTTGAGTATTTGTCGTCAAAGAGGCTGATTAGTTTTTTCCCCCAGCTCTTTAGCTGTTTTAAATGTATAATTATCATTACATGTCATTTGATAGCTGCACTAATTGCTACCAACTATTGTCTGTTTGCACTTAATGCTGAAACCTGATCAACATCCTGCTTTGGTTGATGTTTGGTGGTAAACTTTAATTAACTCTTATTGCATTGAAGAAGAGTTCAGGCTGGGTGCTAACTAATCATTTACCTTCATTATGTCCTGACAGCACCACTTGTTCTCGGTCCTAATAGATAGACCAGTCAGTAAATAAACCTGCAAACCTCACGCCTTGTACTCGCTCCCTACAGATATTTTGCTACTTAAAGTATAAGATAATTGGGACCAGATAATTAGTTAGTTTAGTCGCTCTACTTCTGCAGACACGAATCTTCAATTGCTTCTTGCCTGCTGGACAATTTCATTTTAATAGAAACTGTAGATTGGAGATAGCATTATTCCTTCAACATGGTTCCTCTGAACATGCATCTTTTGAATCAATACAATTAAGCTTGTCTCCTGTTGGAATTCTTGTAATTATTTTTCCTGAAATACTTTTCCTGTAATGATATTGAAGTTAAAGTAATCAGGTTACCAGCAGATCATGTAAAATCCAGCTCAGAACTGCTGGCTGCTTGATTGTAATTTGTCTGACATCGAGTTTGTTTGAAAAGGGATAATATGTGGGTAAACCAAGGGGCTTATAATTATGGTTGACGTTTGTTTGTTTATAATGAAATCTAATTAAAGTTCATACATTTAAAACACAAAAGTTAATTACTGAATTGCTCACTTCACTGATGGGCAGCAGTCAAATTAACTTTCAGGCAAAGGGGGTAAAGAATGAGTGGGAGACAGAAATAGAGACAGAGATGCAAAGACAGAGAGACAGAGAGAGAGACAGAGGGAGACAGACAGATCACAAAAACCCAAACCAAAGACTCTTCATCATAGGAATAAGATAACCAACTAATCTTAGTGATCTAACTGAAATTTGCCAATATTTCATCCAGAAGAAAACTTGGCATTCCACTTACATTCTCTGTTATATTAGTCCTAATGTGGCCTTTAATATAAAATAATTTGAAATATTTACATGAAATATAAAAAGATTATATTTGGTAGATTCTAAGAGTATTATATAGTAAGTGGCACTTGGTAATGATTTAAAGAATCGAGTATCTAACTTTCTCCATTAAAACTACTTGAAACCATATGAAAGCATTGAAATCATTGCTCAGGGAACAGGAATGTTTGCTGGAATACCTGACCTGTGATTAATTTTATGAAGATAATTATGACTGATTTAGGCTGTAATGAATGATTTTTCTCTTTTAAAAATGTATGTACAATGTTGTACTCTTTGTTTCATGGGTTATGAGATCATATTGATAGAATGGTGAAATACAAATAATTATTCAAATGTTTTCTCTTAAATACGCATTTGCCAGGAGTGCATAATCAACTAATCAATTAAATATATGAACAGAGAAGGAAAAGTAGATATAGATTAGAATATATTGTTATCATATTTTATATGAAATAAATATATGTGTGCAATGATTTTGACTAACTTAGCAAATCTTTTCTTGAAGCCAAATATTCTATGGTAATATATACCTCAATAAATTAAAAGTAATTTGTAAATGGTTCTATATGATGATTTAAGGCATTACCAACTAAGCACTCGGGTTATGTGTATGCCAGAGATTACTCCATTACATTTTTTAAGACTAGCAATATAAGCATATGAAATGCATGGCCACTGTGATTTATAACTTCCAAAAATGATCGAGGTGGTCCGTGTTTTTTTGAGGAAAGCTAAACAGTTCCATGTAAAAGCCATATTGAGTAATGTCATGCACTTGAACTTTCAAATGTGATAGAGATTTAAGAAAAGGTGTCTGAGAAAAATGATGCTGTTTGTTATTGAAACACTTACAAAATTGAGGATATTTTTATAAGTTTTAGTATTTTCAGGGAAAATATATATTTCATATAATACCTAGTTGATTTGTAGATTTACATTTCCTTAGAGAAGAACATTTAAAAGGAATATGTTGTCATTTAACTCTAATCCTACTTCCATAGAGGAGAAAATGGGGAGATGAGTGATGCATAGGTATGGCTGCTCTCTAGCATTTGGAGGTACCTTTTTCTTCTTTAGAGGAAGCAAGAAAAGTCAATAAATTCTCACAGTATTGGCAAACAACAGCTTTCTAGTAATACTTTAGCTGATTAGGACATCCTTATCCTTTAATGAAGCAATCACTGCAAAGCCCCAATGTCAGCTGGAATACTAGCAAAACAGTACCTACGGAAAAAAATCAGAAAGGGGCACTGCCCTTAATTACAGTTCATGTCCTTGTCTCACACCAATACAGAATATTCATTTTTAATTAGAATGAATATGAAAATTAGGACTCTACCAAATTGGTTAAAAGTACCAAAGCTTTTTCATTTTTTACAAAAGTAGCTAAAGTATTTGGGTCCTTCTTGTCCACTGATTATGAAATTTTCCCAAAACAAACACGTAACATGGGTCATATAATAGTGTAATCTGGTTAAAGTCAGGTTATTGATTCTTCTTTAAGGAAAGTAGCTGGAGTTTGATTAAAGTTGTAAAGAAAATGAAACAAAATTCCTGTTTCCCACCACTAATGAAATTAAGGATGATTGGACTCTTTGGCAAAGTACAGTACGCCCTTTTTCTTTAGTTCTGCAACACATACATTTAATGCTATGTAATTGTCATATAAAAGTCCACGTGCATTTAGCACTGAGAAAGGCAAGGAGGATGGGAAGAGGGGAAAAAAACAGAAAGAATCAAGGGGGAAGAATATACATCAACCACAACAGCCCTATTTATAGGGAAGGAAACAAATTGCATTGAATAGCTCATTGAGGTTGTAATGAGAAAAATGAGGAGAAGAGGGAAAATAACTTAGTTGCCTCACATTCATATTTGTCTTTGTAAACTTTCCCTTCTTAGAAATGTGCTTGTTTTAAATGCTGAATATATTTGGTTGCATCCTTCTGTTCAAACTTAATTACCCTCTCCCCTTTGTCATGACATGGGTGGAAAGTTTTTGCCCTGTCAGGAGAGGTCGTCACACATTCTTCTGCAGCTCCCTTCATTAATTCCTTCTTGCAGAAGCATTTTCTCTCGTGCTGGGAAGGTAGAAGGGTGTAACAGAGGAGACCTGAAACATCAGCAGGAAGCTCTAAGCTGGTTAATGCAGTATAATTGTCTGGACATAGACTGGTCTTTGTTTGTGCGGTTCACTCCGAATCAGCTGTAATTAACTCCAGAGTGTTTCCAGATTGCCAGCAAAGAAAAATTACAGCTTTTCTGTTTTAAATTGTAAAGCTCACAAACATTAACTATGCAGATTGCATTTACTTTGATATATTTCTATCCTGCAAGAAAAAAAAAAGGGCTTGCTTGGCTCCCTATCCCACCTCTAAAAATGTGCTTTTGTTAAGTTATTTGATTTAGTGTCTATTGGAACATAATGGCTTCTTAATAGTGGGATTTGAAACCTTTTTACTTCATATTTTCAGTCTTTTGACATCCTTGTATTTGCCTGCCTTCTTGCTAACATTTTAAATATTGTAGTGGGAAAAAAGTTGTGCAATATTTTATGAAATACTAAACATCTACTAAAGCAAGAAATTGCAGAGAAAGCTGACTTAAAGGAAACCACCTGAAAAGGTCGGGATCAAAGATCTATGCTGCTGTAACTGGCATTTCCACCTAGGCACCTTACCTGTGTCTTGCTATATCAAAAGACTGAGAAAAGGACACTTTCACTCCCTTCCCTTGGTCAGCAAACCGGACCCTGGTAAAAGCTTCTGTACAGTAGTTTGTTATTACGAATTCCAGTATGAGTAAAAATGAAGTAGCAGTGTGAACTAATACAGCCTGGTACACAAAAGATCTGTCAGCAACTGATGCAAAAAAAAAAAAATCCAGTCTAAAATCTTTTTTTTTCCTTTCTTTCTTCTGAATTTAACAATAAGGAATTTAAGCCTCAATGTGGCTTTAGCAACCAAAGAAAAGCAGCTCTTGGTGTCTGCATAATACCACTTTGATGGATTTTTTTCATCAGTTCTCTGTACGTGGCAACAAATAAACAAGTATAATTATACTTGTGAAGGTCTATTCATTGCTTTGTCAGGATTAGATATATGTGCCGTTTTCACACTGCGTCTCTCTTTTGTCTTTGCCTAACTCACTATGACATATTGATAGAGGATTTGGAATGGGGAAAAGGCCACAGCAGAGACAGTGATGACCTTTTGGAAACTTGATATAATTCAAGGATTTTTATTTATTTTCTTCTTCTTCTTCTTCTTTTCTTTTCCTTTTTGATTTGTAACTTGTTACCAAATTCTCTCTAAGTGGACAACTTTTAACCCGTTTAAAATGGAGCAAATAAAGACTCCAAGAGCCCTGGGAGGTGGCTGGAGAGCAGAGCAGAGAATAAAAGCAGCAGGCTGAGGAGTGCGTCGTCTCCTCTCCCAGCTCTCAGCAGAGCGGCTAACCTAGCATTCCTTTCCCATTACTCTGTCCTGCCCTTCAGATTGCGTTCTTTTTAATCATTTCATAAGCACTGTCTCACTGGACCGTAGAGGAAGACGGGGACAGTCTCAATTACAAAACAGAGGTAAAAACTGGCCTCTCTGATTTGGGGTTCTAAGGGGAACTCTGCCTGCTGAATGCAAAGGAACCCTTCCATTGTTCAGAAAGCACCCCCTTTCATTACCCTGCCTCCTTGTAGGTGGGTTGGTCATTTAGCAAAGCAGAGTTGAGGCAGCAGTGACTGCAGAGGAAGCAAAGCAGAGGGAGCAAACAACGCTCTTTTCTACATATTGTCCATTATGTCTGTGAAAGGGATTCGACATGATCAAAGTCACTGATCTTGTGAATTCCTGCGAATACCAAAAGTCCGTGTCCATGTATTATAAGCAGACTAGCAGGTATGTATCATTCTGAACTTAGCATTAACATTATATTAGGATTTTTCTTAGCAATTTCTAGAGGACTTTGGTGATTTTGAAAAAAAAAACAGAATGTCTGGCAGTGAGAGTAGAAATTGGTGAGAACCCAATGCAAACCAGTTTCAATGGTGAAGCAACTCACAGTGAGTGAACTTGTTACACAGTCACTTTGGAATGAGTTCTACGGTTTCAGCTAAAATGGTTGTCTTTGTGGCCTTCATACTGGGACTTATAAAACTTTAGCATAAATTTCTTAAATGGGTAATGTTAGCAAAAGAAAAACCTCAGTTGACATTGATGACAATGAAATTACTTAGCAGCATATTCAGTGTGACTGCTTACTGATGTAAGCAACTTTCACTGTACACGGTGATCCTGTCAGAATATAGCGGTAAAGATTGCTGTGGTTATGGTTAGTAGCTCCTGGAAACAGTTACTAGCTATAGCAGTTGAAATAGTTTTATTATTTTTATTGTTGGTATTAGAATGAAATAGAAGTTTTGTGGTATGGAGGTCTTATGTATTTGACTTAGTTCCTAACTAATGTGTAACTTCTTGAGAGGAAATTGATAGGTGACTTCGTGTACAGCCTAGTGTGGCCTACCACATTGCTATGACCTGGGATGGATCCTTTAGCACAGTTTCTATTATTATTTACATATAGCAATAGTGTTACTTTTCTGAAAGTTACTTCTGGCTCTTTTAAAGTCATGTAAAAAGACAACCTGCTGTATGTTGAGATGACACTTTGCAGAGTCTACTCATTAACTGGCCAAAATTATTATCTGCACCTTACCTTAAGTCATCAGAGGTGCACTCAGAATGTGTGTAACAATTCTAGCAAATGTTTTTGTGATCTGAGAACTGTAGTGGGGGTCAGACTGAATGGAATTAGAATAATAAAGATAGCTCCCACGACAAGAGATTT
The DNA here is from genome assembly GCF_000276665.1 of Chinchilla lanigera. Lineage (NCBI taxonomy): Eukaryota > Metazoa > Chordata > Mammalia > Rodentia > Chinchillidae > Chinchilla > Chinchilla lanigera. The sequence goes on along the minus strand of NW_004955444.1, from coordinate 4,095,995 downwards.
TCTCACTACGTGTAGTTAATGTGAATCTTCTTCTGTGTATCCGATATATGCACCAAGCCTAGTTGAGTATGCTATCATGAAAGGTAAAATACCCTGGGTTCTGGGACTTTATATTTTTATCTAGCATCATTCATTTACCAACTTGCTTTCACTACAAGTCTCTAGTGTCCTTCTGCCTTCCTCATTTCTGTCAGTCCAGCAGAAGATTATATTTTGTGCATTTTGACTACCTTCAGTATGCGTATATTATGGAGAACTGATAAAGGTAAACATTAATGTTTGTGGGCTAATTAGCAAATTATTAGATTTTTCATGCTTATGGTTATCAGATTATTTCAGAGAGTTTTAAAAGCTGCATGCATGCCATGAGCATAATTAACCTGGAGCTCATCAATGATTAAAATTACACACCAAGCTTTATGATGTTTGATTCGTGAGCAATTAGAATGTCACTTTCACCATCTCAGTTACCAAAACGAATTTTGATTTCATTTTCAATCTGTGTAGATCTTTTGATGTATTTGGAACTGATCACTTCCTCTCTGATTTGGTTGACTGGATTAGATTTGATTACTGTTAAAGACAGTATTAATAAGCTATTCTTCATACTTAGTATGCTAGTGACCTTCCCTCTAAAAGACCTCATTGAAAAGAAGTTCTAAAATGCTTAGTAATGTTGGCAAACCCAATATCCTGTTTTGTGTTCCTTTTAGCTCTCTGGCACTGGGAAGACTGTGCCGGGGTAGGGGGCGGAAGGAGCATACAGACTGAGAGAGTGCACATCTATCATAACCAATCTAATATGCGAAGTAAGGTAGCAGCATCAACCTTTCTTGTTTCATTAATTGTCAGGATAAATGAATGTGTTGATTCTTTTTTTTTTAAATTAAGGCGCTGCTGGCCTTGAAGTTATGAGTTACTTCAATTTTAAGATTTGAAAGAATGTTGCTTACCTGTTTCATAAAAATTGAGACAGTGCCTGTGTCATAGGCTGAAAATAAACACTAAAGATTCAGACCACTCAGCTGTTGTGTACAGTGCCATCATTCTGCAAACTGAGAGATCTGCAGGGACTCGGAGAAGCTTAAGCTGTAATCAAGCTGCTATTACAGTAGCTGAAGTTTGCAGGCATGCGCACGTGCTCACACACGCAAGCGCACGCACGCAAGCGCAAGCGCACGAGGCGGGGGTGGGGGGAGAGAGAAGGAGAGAGAGCCTTTTTCCTGACATATGCCCAACTTTTTCCTGCTGCCTGAAACTGATATGGCTTTTATTGAGTACATCTCGTCTTCAACACAGGCAGTTTATAGTCTGCGAAACCTACTTGCGAAAACAAAACAAGAAACACACAACAACAATAAAAACAACAAAACTTAAAAAAAAAAATGGAAGGATTTTCATCGGGGGTGCTTGAGTGTGATTTGTTAAGCCGGGGGACGTGTTGATGGAGGCTGTAGTGGAGGTGAGCAACTCACCAGGACTGCGAACATCAGAACGGTGTCTGAAATGGTATTCATTACGTATTGCTGGGGAAAAAAGCACACCGAGTGAGCGCGATTGTCCCCTAGGATGATAGGATTGGTCGCAGTAAATATTAATTTCTGTTCGGTTGCCCATTGAGGGGACTGAAGTGCGCGGAAGAATTGCGATTGGTGCTTAATCAAGGCCAGCCGGACACCTGCTGAGAGCTTTTGCACAGGGAAGATTTGTAGCAAGCTGATTTACTGGCAAAATGAAAACCAGAGAGGAGTTTGGTCTGCGCTATCTCTAACTGTAATATTTCTAATTTTAAGGTTCCTTTATTTGTTGGCTTCCCTCCCACACTCATCCTCCCCTTCTGGTCACTACCTGGCAAAGAAAAAGTAAATTTCAAAATTACAAGTTGTTTGCCTTGTTCTTCTGGTGGTGCAGATGAAAATGAAAGTCATTTCCATCTCTACTGGGCTAGAGGAGGTTTGGAAGCATTTATGTATAGAGGTACCTGGTTTTAGAAAACGGCAGTAAAAAAGATCAGAATAACTGATATAAATTTCAGATTCAGTGTGAATGCTCACCGTGATTTCAAAAACACCTTGGATGTCTAGGCATGCCTGTGATAGCGATCTACACTGCTTTGCTACATTTACACAAAGCCTGCCTGTGATAGATAGGTATGATGGCTTGAAGTTTTTCCCCTCACCTTTTTAGATAGTCAAGTTTATAGCAGCTGTAAATTAGTGATGGGCTATTAGTGAACGGTGTCATTATTTAATAAAAATGGCTTCTCTCACCTTATTTTTTATCCAGGTCCCTGACAGGCTGGATGAAATGAGATCCCCATGTAGCAATTGCCATGGAAACCTGTGACTCCCCTCCTATCTCAAGGCAGGAAAATGGGCAGAGCACATCAAAGCTATGTGGAACGACACAACTTGATAATGAGGTGCCAGAGAAAGTTGCAGGGATGGAGTCTGACAGGGAAAACAGCTCCGCAGATGACAGCCTGAAAACGGATGAGCGCAAGAGCGAAGGCTTGCTGGGTCTCAGCCTGGAGAATGCGGCTGCCACTCAGGTTACCTCGGCAAAGGAGATACCCTGCAACGAATGTGCCACTTCTTTTCCTAGTTTACAGAAATACATGGAACACCACTGCCCTAATGCCCGCCTTCCCGTCCTGAAGGATGACAACGAGAGTGAGATCAGCGAGCTAGAGGACAGTGATGTGGAGAATTTAACAGGGGAGATAGTTTACCAGCCTGATGGGTCAGCGTATATAATTGAGGACTCCAAAGAAAATGGGCAGAATGCACAGACTGGGGCGAACAGCAAACTCTTTTCCACGGCGATGTTTCTGGACTCCCTGGCGTCGGCGGGAGAGAAGAGTGATCAGTCTGCTTCTGCACCTATGTCATTCTACCCACAGATCATCAACACCTTTCACATCGCTTCATCCCTCGGGAAACCATTTACAGCCGATCAGGCTTTCCCAAATACCTCAGCATTAGCAGGAGTTGGTCCTGTGTTGCACAGTTTTCGTGTCTATGATCTCCGACACAAGCGAGAGAAAGACTATCTAACCAGTGATGGCTCAGCCAAAAACTCCTGTGTGTCCAAAGATGTCCCTAACAATGTGGACTTGTCCAAATTCGATGGTTGTGTGAGCGACGGGAAAAGGAAACCTGTTTTAATGTGTTTCTTGTGCAAGTTGTCTTTCGGCTATATCAGGTCGTTTGTAACCCACGCTGTGCACGATCATCGGATGACCCTCAATGACGAGGAGCAGAAGCTCCTCGGTAATAAATGCATCTCCGCCATAATACAGGGGATTGGCAAAGACAAAGAACCTCTTATAAGCTTTCTGGAACCAAAAAAATCCACTTCTGTTTATCCCCATTTTTCTACTACGAACCTCATAGGACCCGATCCGACCTTCCGCGGTTTATGGAGCGCTTTTCATGTTGAAAATGGTGATTCTTTGCCGGCTGGCTTTGCCTTCTTGAAAGGGAGCGCGAGCCCCGCGAGCTCAGCAGAGCAGCCGCTGGGGATCACCCAAATGCCAAAGGCTGAAATGAATCTGGGGGGGCTGTCTAGTTTAGTAGTGAACACCCCAATTACCTCTGTCTCCCTCAGCCACTCATCGTCTGAGTCTAGCAAGATGTCAGAGAGCAAAGACCAAGAGAACAACTGTGAAAGGCCCAAAGAAGGCACCGTCTTACACCCCAACGGGGAGTGTCCCGTCAAAAGCGAGCCCGCCGAGCCGGGCGACGAGGACGAAGAGGATGCCTACTCCAACGAGCTGGACGACGAGGAAGCGTTAGGTGAACTCACTGATAGTATTGGTAACAAAGATTTCCCTCTCTTAAACCAAAGCATTTCTCCTTTATCATCCAGTGTGCTAAAATTTATTGAAAAGGGTACCTCGTCCTCCTCCGCGACTGTTTCTGACGACCCAGAAAAGAAAAAGCAGGCTGCTGCCCTGAGGCCCAGCGGCAGTGTGGCCAACAGCTACGGCATCGGTGGCAAGGACTTTGCAGATGTGAGCGCCAGTAAGGACAGCGCCACAGCGTTGCACGCCGGTGAAACTGCCCGGGGAGAGGAAGACAGTTCAGCGACTCCGCACCAGCACGGCTTTACCCCTTGTGCGCCTGGAACGCCAGGCCCCGGAGGAGAGGGCTCACCAGGCAGCGGCATCGAGTGTCCAAAGTGCGATACGGTTCTGGGGTCCTCGAGGTCTCTTGGTGGTCACATGACTATGATGCACTCAAGGAACTCGTGCAAGACCCTCAAATGCCCCAAATGTAACTGGCACTACAAATATCAGCAGACCCTGGAGGCCCACATGAAGGAGAAGCACCCTGAGCCCGGCGGCTCGTGTGCTTATTGTAAGACCGGCCAGCCTCACCCGAGGCTTGCCCGGGGAGAGAGTTACACGTGTGGCTATAAACCCTTCCGCTGTGAGGTCTGTAACTATTCTACCACTACCAAAGGCAACCTCAGTATTCATATGCAGTCAGACAAGCACTTGAACAATGTTCAGAATCTTCAAAATGGCAACGGAGAGCAGGTGTTTGGCCACTCTGCCCCAGCCCCCAACACCAGCCTCAGTGGCTGCGGAACACCCTCTCCATCCAAACCCAAACAGAAACCCACCTGGCGGTGTGAGGTTTGTGATTACGAAACCAACGTGGCCAGGAACCTCCGGATTCACATGACCAGTGAGAAGCACATGCATAACATGATGCTTTTGCAGCAGAACATGAAGCAGATCCAGCATAACCTGCACTTGGGCCTCGCTCCGGCGGAGGCAGAGCTGTATCAGTACTACCTGGCCCAGAACATAGGCCTAACTGGGATGAAGCTGGAGAACCCCGCCGATCCTCAGCTCATGATCAACCCATTCCAGCTGGACCCAGCCACGGCCGCGGCTTTGGCACCTGGACTCGGTCAGTATTCCCTGTCCTTCTGCACTGTGATTGGCTTTTCATCACCTTTTGATTTGGTGTAGCACACCCAGATGAAGCGGTGAGTGCCAGCAAGCTGGGGACTGTTTACTAGAAAGGACTTTTTCTCTTTGAGCTGCATAAGCAAACTCTCTGTGCTTCCCCTTCAAAGCTAAATGGACTCTGGAGAGCTAAGGGTTAAGGGACCAATGGCAGCATAGGAGAAGCCAGCAAACTTTGTGCCCGTTCAATAGCTTGATTAACAAATGCTAATTTCCATTACTTGTTGCTATCAGCAGCCTTACTTCATGAGGTGTGTTTTCAATTTTGATTTGCTTATTCCCCAAAACATCAAACTCACACTTCAACAGGAATCGACAATTATTTTGCATTAAATATTAAAAAAATGATTTTAGTGGTTGTAATGGAAGATACCTAAGCTAACTAGTACCATTACCGTATTCCAGGTATTTGGCAATAGATTACAGCCACATGTACCAAATTAGCCAAATCTTATCAAGCTTTAAGGCAAATTGGGAAATAACAATTAGTGTGTACCTAAGTTTATCTGAGCTCTTAAACTGCAAACACGTGACTGTTTTGTTATGGTATTGATCAACTTTCTTGTCCTGGAAAATACAAATTTCAGAATGACATCATGCCCGGTAGGAGTAATTAAAGCTATCTGATGAGGGAATTTAGAAGTTGAAAGGGATGATTGTAATTGATCCTGATTCAATCCTATTACAGCTTTTTATAGTTTAAGCTCTAGAGAAAGCACATTCCTTGTCAAGACTTTATTTTACAGAATCCTTTGTGTGTGCTGTGTTTTCTAGTCTCTATTTTTCCTTTTAATTTTTTTCCTGTAGTAAATAATGAGCTGCCGCCAGAAATCCGGCTTGCCAGTGGTCAGCTAATGGGTGATGACCTGTCCCTCCTTACTGCAGGAGAGCTGTCACCTTATATCAGTGACCCAGCACTGAAGCTATTCCAGTGTGCTGTTTGCAACAAATTCACCTCTGACAGCCTGGAGGCCCTAAGTGTGCATGTGAGCAGCGAGCGCTCTCTCCCCGAAGAGGAATGGAGGGCGGTAATTGGAGATATCTACCAGTGCAAGCTCTGTAACTACAACACTCAGCTCAAAGCCAACTTCCAGCTCCACTGCAAGACTGATAAACATATGCAAAAATACCAACTGGTGGCCCACATCAAAGAAGGGGGCAAAAGCAATGAATGGAGGTTGAAGTGCATTGCCATTGGCAACCCTGTTCACCTAAAATGTAATGCTTGTGACTACTACACCAACAGTGTGGATAAATTACGCTTGCATACTACCAATCACAGGCACGAGGCAGCCCTGAAGCTCTACAAGGTAAGCAGTGACATCCATTTCCGTTGGCACAAGTAGACAAGGGAATTAACTGTTTCAGAGCTAGGAGCACAAGTCTGCAAGTTAAGAAAAATAGAGAGAAGGGGAAAAAAGACAAGGTACAAAGTTTCTGATTCACATTACTGAAATTATATTGAAATATATGGAGTGGAGGATTTATTTTAAAGATTTACCCTACGTCCCGGGGATACCTTTCAGTGGCATTGCTTGCTTCGCTGACTTCCCTGCAATGAAGGAACTTTTCTGGGGTACTGGCATATGAAATGCAATGCTTTAAAAACCTCCTGCTATTTTTTAAGATAAAAACATTAGCTCCACCCTAGTGGTCACAGGGAGCAGAGGACAAAGACAATATCTCACTTCGCGAATGCGTCATCTTTAGTTTGGTGACAATCGTTTTTTATGTGTGTGTGCTCTCTGTGACATTGAGTAAGCACACTCTCCTTTAGCATCGGTTGAAAGTCTTCAAAAATAAACTCTGCCGGCACTGTGCATGACCATTTCCCTAACTAGCGATGCCTTTCAGAGGGGTGTGATATACATAGATACGCTCATAGGGTGGCAAATGTGCTTTTACTTTTCCTGGGACAAGCATGCAGGTGCAATGCGTATGTGCAAGCAATGAACAGCATGTATTGCACGATTTATCTTGGCGTTTTTTACACTTTAATTACAGATTAATTTGTTTTCCGATGTTTGTTCACTGGATTGTTTTGATCGTCTTGGTTCATGTACAAATGTAACACATTTATTTCAGTGATGAAAAACTTGGTGACTTACTAAAAACTTCTTTTTGTCCAGATGAGATTAAAATTCAGAAAATATTGTAAAACATTAGTCATTGTAACAAGCTCTAAACATGATTACAAAATCCATTTTGCAAGTGTTATCTATTGATTCATACTAGAAATCAGTGATAACTATTCTATCAGGAGTCAACCAACAATTAGAATACCTGTAGCTTTTCTAATTCTATTTAAAATTAGAAACATGCAACAAAAAAGTAGATAATGGTTATCTGGATTAGGTGCAAGAATTATTTATTTGGGCTGGTGCAGTACTTTATTTCTTGAAGCTCATATTTTAGATGGCTGTACTCGGCATAAATACCTAAAGATTCAGTGTGAAAATGCATAATGTAGTTCCTGTGATATTGACAACTATGTAGATCAATAATGAAAGCATTAGGTTTGGGCTTCACAGTTAGTGGGGAGTACATGCCCTAAAGATGGAACACTTCTAAGTCAACACTATTGATAATATAATATGAAGGATTAATTGTATTATAATTCATAGGTTTTACAGCAACTGTTGACAACTGTTCAGTTGTCTGCTTTTTTTTCTCTGTTGCTACCTGACCTATTAAAACTTTTAGAATTCCTAGGAGAAAGAAACAAACATTAAGTTTTTATAAATAATAGATTTAGACCCTCAGAGCTATATAGAATATTCATGAACTGTGTTTATATTCACGCAGTTCCTCTAACACTTTAAATTAACGTGTTGTGAATAGACAATATAAATGTACAAATTTTTCTATTTTATTACTCTCACATGGGAACCTGAAGAAGAATGTTGCTTTTTATTTTTTCAGGAGACGTTATTTAATCAAATTGTTTGATAGTTATTTAAAGGTGTACGGAGGTGTGTACATTTTCTCTGTTAGGATGACTCATATATTCTCTAAGTGTGGATTGTCCACCTTACTCCGGGCAAGGCAATATGCTAGGTGTCAGAGTTACTCTGGAAGTTCCTTTGGGGAGGTATTTGGATATTGCTTTGGAAATTAGAACAATAGGTAAGATAAAAGCTTGATTCTAAAGAAGGCTTTAAAAGTCAGAGTGCTTTAGACTCCACAAGCAAATGATGCAATCTTACTTTGAAGATCTTATGAATCATATAAAAATTTACTGGTTTTTAGTTGGATAAATTACACTGCTTAGTGTAGCATATGGTCAACAAACAAACAAAAACTTACCTTGCACAAACAGCTTGAATTAAAAGAGGACTGAAGAAAAAATATGTGTGCTATTGAAAATGTGTTTTAAATAATTAGAACTATATTCTTTTACATTGCCCTTCAAAGAGCATCCGTCATTGCTAGTAACAACTAGAAAAATACTCCAAAGTAGCAGCGTATTGGAGCTGCTAATTCCAAACTGATTTCAGAATCTTTGTGAGTCATAGGATTTTCAAGCATGGTAATGAGGATAGTAGGCCACTTGGTTGGTTTGCATTGGCAAAATGAAATTGGTTCATAAGTAATATTGCTTGCATTTACATGAGACCAACAAATTAGCCTGGCCTGGGAAAAAGCATGCTTTATCATGTGGCTAAAATATTAAAATTAGACTTAAAATACTTAATGAGTTAATGACTACATAATAATCTCCTGTATAAAATTCTTTTCATTTATATCATTTTGTGCTGTGAATTAGTTAGACTTTAGAGGGAAGGGACAAGTAGCACATGTAAGACAAATACAGACCTTCAAGAAAACAGCTTTTCTCATTATTGACAGTACAGTGACGCGTAGTGCTCTCAATGTGGTGATGTGTCATTTTGATTTGAATAAATCGCTTTATCCCATGTGTTGGCAAACTGAAGCAGTCTTACCTAAAAGAAGTGTGTGTCTTTATTCTAGTTTAAGGAGGTTAAAAGTTAAAGGTTAGGGGTTAGCTTAAAAGCATCATCTGCCTAGCTGCTTAACTTTAAACTGATCAATTTAATGAAAATCTGTTTTACAGATGTTGTTTTAATGTATTTGGCAGAATTTAGGCAGCTTTAACATTAGACATATGCTAGTAAAAATTATTTCTTTATTTGACCAGAACAACACCTTTCCTTTTATGTTTAAGGTAGATGGTTGTGGGTTACGATATTTTGGCAAAGAACCCGGAGGCAGAATGTGTTGATGATCTTTCCATATGGACTGAAAAAAAAAAGATACCTTTTCGTCTATTGCTAGCAATGGCTGCAAAAACAAACAAAGCTGAATTCATTTTTGGCAGTAGTATTTTCCTTAGAATTTTTTGAAGAGCAATTTTGTTATTGTTAAGAAACTCTTACTCATTTTTTTTCAAGTAAAATTCTCTAACGTGCTAAACACTATTGAATTTTCAGCTCCTTTAGGAATTTGAATGTTAAAATAAAATTGGCCTAGGAACACAAAAAAAAAATGGAACTGCAGATTAACCATAATCTTCACTTTTAATGTAATAATGTACGCTTAAAGTGAAATCACCTTAAATAAATACTAAATGCCTAGATTATTACATTGGTCTTGCAAGGTAAATCAGTCTGTCTGTCTGTCTATGTATCATCTATCTACCTATCTATCTATTTGTATAAAGATACATTACTATAAATACAAATAAGAATGGTTTAAAGCTAACCAATTTATTAGACTTAATTTTATTTTTCTAGCTTCATGCTTTTGCATTCTTTGCATATTTTAGCTCAGTGATGTTCATAATGGGTTCCTAATAAATATTTCTATGATCAGTAATGGACTAATAAATTAACTAATGAATGTATTAAAGAACCCCTTTTACTTCTAATCTTCATTTAAAAATGTATTACAATTTGGTCTTCCTTTTAAATGACCCAGACTTTTTCTATAGAGTCCAGGGAAAGATGTAACGAGAAGCATTTAGCATTACACAAACTGCGGGAGAACAAGTAAGACTTTGGCATGATTTCAGATTCACAGAAGAATTTGTTCTTGACTCAGGGTGGCTAGAACTTTTCTGGCCAGCTGACTGGTATGGCCGCCACCCTGTGCAGAGCATGCACACGCTCTTTGATGCACCTGCCTCTCAGCTGCTGTCTTACTATTATGTGTGTTTTTAAGGGAGGTGTTCACAGCTTTGCTGGTTCAGAGTCAAAAGTAATTACATGGGCTTTTCTTCTGCTTGCACCTGCTAGCGGTGAGGCAGAGGATTCGGTCTGAATCCCGTAATGCTATTTTCATATATGGATTTCAAATTGGCTGAGAGCAGTGAGTGAATCATTTGTCTCCATGGTGAGCAAAGGAACACACGTGCAATTTAGTTGCGGATAACTTTAGTGCAACATTCCCCAAAGATGTTTTTTGGGGTTTTCTCATTGTCTATGTTATAGATAAAAGAATATGAGTTAAGAACTGAAAACACGGGGAAGGGAAGGTCACAAAGGAGAGGACGAAGAGGTACATGGAAGTACGTGCAAAGATAGCAAAAAGGAAGTAATTAGCTTTGTTTACTTTTATTTTTTTATTGTTTTTACTGTAGGAAATAATAACTAGATCATTTTGGGGTTAACTAAGTCATAAGTATTTCATCTTACTAGACCTGAGTCCAGCTTTGCAATTTAAAATCAAATATACCAAATCTGTGCTATTTCCTTTATTGAACTGTCCCCTTGTGATGGTGAGGAGGTCAGGAGACCCAGCGGTACACAGCTGCACAAAAACCGTGTGCAAAAGGAAGTTGAAGGATGAGTGTGTGTCTAAAAATCTGAAACAAATTTCTCTTAATCTTGTTCTGGTCATGTGGTAAAGTTTAGGTAAAGAAAGCTATTTGCAGAGATGAACAAAGTTTTTTTCTTTTCTGCTGAACATTATCCTGAATATGGAAATTTTTGCACTCTTTGTATTAGTTTCAGATTAATGTTCATTTCAAGGTTGAAATGCACTGTGAAATGTAATGCCAGTTACAGGATTTCTTTTTAAAAAGTAACCACAATTCAAATTTTCCTATTGTAGTCTCACAAAAAAGAGAAGCAGGGGTTAAAAACATGTTTCTGTAGTAGAACAATTCATACTTGCCTAATACTTGTAACTAATAAATACACGGATGAAATGAAGAGGACGTGGTTAGCTCATAGCAACTAATAAATCACTTGTGTTTTTAGATCACAGTGTAACTGGCCAGCCCTACCAGCTACATCTCCTTCTGTTTTTAACCTTGTAATTTGCTGAAACACAGCCATGTGTTAGGACAGGAATACTGCAGCACAAATACAGACTTTTTTGACTGCATTCGTATGGCAAATAATCATGTGTTGTTACATTATGGGCTGAGACGCCCCTTTGTATTCACTCAGGAAAGCAAAGGCCCAAAAGCTATCTGTTGAACTAGAGATATGTAGTTGGATACATATCCATTCCTAAAAAGACGGATTTAGATCAGATGTTGGAAAGTTATTACATCTAAGTCAAGATAGGTAAAATAATTTTTGTGTGTGAAATTGTTGTCAACCCAGATTTTTAGGAAAAGCACCCCAAACCCCCCATCTTATTATCTACTTGTCTTTCTTTAACCAATGCTACTGACTTCCTACACATCAGGCACATGCTGTCAGACTGTTTTCAATTTTTTAAATTCTTAATATTTATCCCACCCAGATCGCCTCATCACAGAAATACTCCATGGTGCAAGATTACCTAATTCCTCAAAAGAGAAGCGTTCTTTTAATGAAGGGGAAGGAGGCCTTTTTAAAAAACTAAATAAGTAAAAACAGAGGAGTACATCCAAAAGTATAAATGACTTTTAGGTCTTTTCCTGTGTATGTTTTTAAGGACCTGCTTAATCTTGATGAATTTGAAATATCTGGGGAGAGAAGCACTATATCAGAAATCAGGGTAGGTAGAGTCGTGCCCTTCCCTTAAACCTTTTTCATTTACTCTATCTAAACACAAGCATGCGCACGCACACACCAACACCACCACCACCACACGACCGCATCTCAGAAGCGTGATCAGCAGTGTGGCACTCCCAACCCCCAGGAGCGCGTCAACCCCTATTGTATGATTGATGCAACTTTTTATGTGTAAGTTGTGCTCGTTCTGTCCCGTGTGAAACATGGGTACGACTTAACTGAAAGTAGTAAATGGCTCATTTGTCACCCAACCTGGGGTCGTTTAGGTAAAGCAGAAAAATGTGTCCTCTCATAATTAATGCACTCTCGTGTGTTTCCTGGGCCGAAGTCTACCTGCTCCAATCAGTGGAGCTTGGGTGCCGTTGCCATGGTGATTAGATGGGTGCCGGGATGGCGGGCAGCAACACAGCCAGGCACGTATGTTAGGCAGGACTCACGCTGCTGAAAGAGGCTTGGCCAGGAGGGGAACGAGGAGGAGATGCGTGCACATAATGACCAAGTTCTGCTTCCAGGACATCTGGCCTTCCCCACTTCTCCTGGATAGGCTTTACCGAGTTTGCTCGGAGTCTGAGCCTCAGCTCAGGCTGAGTTCAACTAGATGTGGAGATTTGTTCATTACTCAGATAATTCAAGCTTTCAAGGAAGGTACTTTTCCCAAAAAATTATCAAGGGATTTCAGGAGAGCAAAAGGAGATACGATGTATGCAAAAAGGAAAGGACAACCGTGGAGATGTAGCTACCTACCTACCGAGAAATGCTTTTGCAGATTCACTAACCTAGGAGTGTGGTGACTGGTACTGTCACAAATGTCCAACTTCTGCAGAATATCCACATGAGGTCTCAAATTACAACTTCCAATAAACACAAGAGCATTTATTCAGCACTTGGCATGAGCCAGGCTTTGAAATGCCACTGCGCACTATGGCTGTGTCCACGAATCCGTTGGGATCTTCCTACAGGCTGCTTTGAGAGGATTTTCTAGGGTGATGATTTATAACTCTGATCTCAAAAGTACAGCTTATATTTTTGTGATTAGATGTCAGGGGTGATGATTTAAGCTTTCAATCCAAAGAACTGGTCACCAGAAGTTTCCAGGGTTTTTTTTCAACAATGATTAAAGGAGTGAGTGTGGCTGGTCTTCTGAATTATCAGTAGATGTAGTAAATTGTGACTTACATGTGGGGGCTACTTTTCTTGGCCTAGTACATTGCAGCACTTTCTTGATTAGTTTAAGGCAGGGATTATGGTGGAAATCTGAACACAGGTTAGAGCTTTTCTATTAGCTGGACCATTTATGTAGTTTTTCAAAAACCAAGATAATTCTATTAATGCATTGCCTAGAAAATAAAGAAAATCCCTTAATAAGAATAACCAGATTGCTAAAGTAGAATAATTTTTGAAGAATCTTTGCAAATTCAGTTTAGCATATGTTCAGTGAGAGTTATCTAAACATATATTATTGTAACTACCAGTTACACTGTTATTACCATTTTTATCTGTGTCAGCATTTTATTTTACTTGGTGTAAGAATTCTTCAATAAATATTGTTTTTCCTATCTTTAAAGAAAAGGACTTCTGTAATCTTGAGTGTAATACATACATATTAAATGTGCATATATAAATATAAACACATATGAAGATCACACTCATAATTTAGATTTCCCAAAAGCATTTGTTTGAATGGAAGTATTAGCATAAAATACACATTTACCTCTCATGTTGCTAAAGGGATAAATGTTAAGTCTCTATTTACCCATGAAGCAAATATTAAGGAGTAGTACAAAGGAAGGTATGGTTGAAGAACTATATCCTTGTGTATCTGCTGCTAAAATTAGTTGAACACAAGGCTGATGGTGGAATGGAATGAGCTATTGATAGATCCAACTTCACTGGTTAACTCCAATTTGGAAAGAAAACTTCTAAAATATTAATTTTTACTCTGTGATCATGTGTCCTGTGGAAAGAGTAGCATCATGTAGAGTTGGAAATTGATTATTTACATCTGATCACATGGGATATTGGGAAGAACCTACCAACGGTATTCTTTCTTCTGATGCCAGCTTTTCTGTCACCTCTTCTGGTAATCGCTTAGATATTTATGGTCTTTTATAATGGCACTACTTATCAAAGAGATAACATTTACTGACAACTATCTCAATAAATTAGATGTCTTATATACATTATCTCATTTGCTATTTTATTAGTCATCTTTCCTTGTTGGGGCAAAATACCTGACATGCACGACTTACAGGAGAAAAGGTTTATTTTGGCTAATGATTTTAGAGGTTTTGGTCAGTGGTCAGCTGGCTCCAAGGAAGAAACATCCGAGCAGAGGGGCTGACAGGGGACAGCTGCTCATTACATGGTGAAGAGAAGTGAGCAGGAGGAGCGCCAGAGAGCCAGGAGGGAAGCACTGGGGACAGGATGGCGTTATAACCTTCCAGGTTAAAGGCTTCCGGTGGCCTGCTTCCTCTGGTGAGGCTCCGCCTCCTCACAGCAAGGAGGCTTAATCTATTGATGAGGTGACTGCCCCATGTCCTAAGCTCGTTCCAAAAGCGCTCCCTTTGAACATGAGCCCTGTGGGGGGTACTTTTGTTCCAAATCATAATGTTCTTCCTAAAATTTAAATGTTATCATTCTCTTTTAAACGTTAGAACATTGAAATTCAGAGAAAAACACCTCACTGAAGTTCTCAGTGAGACATGAAAAGCCTATGCTAGAATTGCATCTGCGGCCTCTCCCCAGCAGTGCTCGGGTCTGCTTATGACTCTTGGTTAATAAAGAAACCTTTTTGTGTTATCTGACGGGCTGAGCAGGGTGCGTGAAAGGAGGAGGAAAGGCTGGGGGCTTGAGGAGAAGTGTGCGGTCCTGCCCAGCGCCCGCCCTGCGGAGCCCACTCTCACTCCTACAGAGCAGCAGGTTTCCTCGGCGGTGCTGCAGGGGCAGGCGAGGTGGGCTGGTGGGTTCGCGCACTTGCAGATGCTGCCGGGATCATCCCCTTACAGTCACTGGAGGCAGGAAGGAGGAACTTGCAGTCAGAGCTGTCACCTGTGCATTTGCTGTTATCACTGGATGTTTTCACTTTCAAAAACTTCCTTTTACTGGTGAGTTTGGGCGTTGGTACATCAAGTCGAAAGGACCGATGGGATATTCATCACGTTTAGGGCCTGAGCCCGCTATATTTGCTAGTTAGGCACCTTCGGAGCCGTCATTAGTTCATTTGGGTCAGCAGGGCACCTTGGCGGTAGTGGACTAAACGGTACCCCGCCGACCTGAAAGGAGGGGTGGGCCTCCCTAAGCCCTTAGCTGACTACATAGAAATGGCTGCAGCTCGCTCTACTCACTGTCTGTCACCACCTGTCTCCTTTCTTCACTCCTCCTTTGGTCTCCTTCCCTTTTCCTGGAATTCTTTCCTTCCCCCATCTCTACTGGGAACTGAATCCAAGACTTTGCACATACGAGGCGAGCGCTTCATCACATTTAAATGTTCTAAAATTTTGAGACAGGGTCGCATTAAGTTGCTCAGGCTGGCTTCAATTTTTGTCCCTCCTTTAGCATCCTGAGTAGCTAGGATTTAGGGTGGGCCACCACACCCAGCTGGCTGGCATGCTTGTAACTGCTAGAAGGCACTCTGGTTACTTGCGACTTCTGACATTAAAAAAATCACTACTGAATAGTAATTACTCTCTTTTACTTCTGACTTGGATCCATCTTAACAGAAAGTTTTAGGGGTTTCAGCCCAACATGTGTCGCTTGTGAACTCTCTTCTCTTTCTCTCCTCAACATTTTGCTAATGATTTTTATGTAAAGCCAGAAGTCTTGTCAGAACTCTGGATTTATTGAAGTTAGAGACATTTGGGGAAAGAAGCCTTGACTGTCTGAAGAATCTGAACAATCCTGCGAGAAGTCATGGGCCTTGCCACACTGAGCTCTATTTATTAATGAAGTAATCTTTTAATGGAAATGCAGAACAGTTTTAATTGTGAAAGGACAGAATTATGAACAACATAGAGGCTCCCAGTGACTACACCTTGTCTGTGTGTGTGAAGCACGTAGGGCAATTTGGCTGTGTACCTTGTCTTTCAGTGATTCGAAATGTATTTAACTATCCCTTTGACAGGCCTGAGAATAACACCAGCAAATGTCCTGATGCCCTAAAATCATGCCTTGTTCAGTTGCAGGAAATCGGGTAGCAGGTGTAATTGCCATCACTTCTGAGAGTACAGAGCATCTTCTTCAAACTCAGTATATTTGCTGTGCTGACCACTGAGTGACCGAGTGGTGATGTCAGCGATGGAGGAAAGAAAAATCCTTCTCAACTTTTATACTACCATAGTGCTTTTTTTTAATTCATGTGCTAACATAGGACTCCTGCTAATACCAGAACTGATCTTCCAGAATTTATTTTATTGGGTGAATTTTTATTATACAACAGTTTGAAAGGTAGAAAAACATTTCTTTGCTTTATTATTAATGCCAAATGTCACTACGTTTTAAATAGAAGTCCCTCAGTATTTTTGGAGAAACAATTAACTGGAATCAGGTTCTACTTTATTATTTTTTGCTTGATTGTGGCTTTTTATCAGAAAATTAGGTAGATTTTTAAAAACCCTATTTGAATGGTAAAGCAATACCAAATATTTTCCAGGATGAGTATTTCCTGAGAAGTTGCTCCTTATTCTCATAACTGAATTCTTCAAAAATACATGCAAAAGAAATTCACAAATAACTTTTTTAGCAGAAGACAGCTTTAAACTCTTAATTCCCTTAGTATCAGTGAAACTAAGATGCAGTTTGTAAGCAACTATTTACATTTTAGAGCATTTTTCCTAATATAGAGGTGTAAGTATTATGTTTTAGTCATAAATGAGAAAATATCTTCATTATTATCCAGTTGCTTAATTTTGTCAACATTTATGTAGATGTGTGTTTCAAAATAGACTTAAGAAGCAACATGTACTTGTAAGTGTCTCTACTGGGTACTAGGCCACTCGATTTTCCTTCCTATGGAAGTACGAATGCCCCTTCAATTGCACCAAGTTGATACTCTACTGGAAACCATCGATACAGAAGTGCACTGAAATTAGATGCACAAACACACACACACACACATACACACACACACACTTTTCCAAAGAAATGTAATCCTTTCAATGAATGGAGAAGGATGTGGATTTATTTAGATCACATGTGTTAGGTGGTTAAAAATGCAAAATCCTGGAACCTCATTACTCTTTTCTTCACATATTCATGGTTGTTTCCTTAAGTTGCTGAAATGTTGAAATGAATTGTGTGTGTGTGTGTGTGTGTGTGTGTGTGTGTGTGAGAGAGAGAGAGAGAGAGAGGGAGGGAGAGGGATAGAGAGGGAGGGAGGAAGAGAATACAATATATTAAAAAATACTAAGAATGGATGAAGATTGTGGGTTAATCATTAATTTCCCCAGTTCTGCTGTAGAGCAGATCGCAGGCATTTCTTCCTGTATGTCCCTACATGTTCTCAGTTCCTGCAGATAATAAACCTTTGATGATGTTGTGCAAGGTTCTTTGACAAGCACCGAAATCAGTTCTGTACGTACACATGACTAATCAAAGGTTCAGGGAACAGGATATGACTTGGGGAAAGTGATAGTTTCTCCAAAACAGTCAATGACCTCGCTTATTGTGGGAGCACATGAAACTTTTTATGCTAAACAAGGCAGATCCTGAGACCAACCTTGAAGTATCTTTTTGCAAAGACACTTGCAGTGAGTCTCTTTAGAAGCATCCTAAAATAGTTCTTCTCAAAGCGATGTCTAGCTAATTAGTATTTCGTTCTTTCCATTGGTCTTAAAGTCGCAACAGATACTATGAAGAACTCAGAATAGTCTTGAAAGTCAGAGAATTAGGTAACTTGAACAAATATCTTCTTAAATTGATGATAGTGGAAAAATGACGGAAGAGGACAGCAATGTAATGGTTAAGAGTGCAATTATTTTATAAAATGTAACTAAAAATTTCTAATTTCTGAGGAAGTTAAATTTATGAATTAGAGAAGGAGCAAAAGTTATATGCAGCAACAACAAAAATATCCCACGTTGACGGTGTGTTGCATGTTGAACCCCTTTTGCTTTGCTGCCTCTGACACTTTGTATATTTCAACAACTTGATTGAGATACAGCTCATATATCATACAGTTTATCTATTTAAATTAGAACTCATTGGTTTTAGAATACTCACAGGATTATGCAAACATTACCACAATCTGTTTGGGACCGTTTTCATCACACCCAGATAAATCTTATACCATTTTAGTTGTCCACAATCATCCTAACCCTCGCTTCTATGACCCTAGGCAATTACTAATTGCTTTTTGTCTCTATAGATTTGACTATTCTGGGTATTTAATATAGATGCAATCATAGACTATGGAGTGCTTTTGCGTGTCTTCTTTTAATTAATTTATTGTTTTCAAGCTCACCTGTGCTGTCACATGCATCACTGCTTCATGTTCTTGTGTTACCGATCTCCACTGCATGGGTATGCTACATCTTACTCATCTCTGTTATTTGGACATTTGTGTTATTTCTACTTTTTAGCCATTACAAAGTATGATGTTATGAACATTGATGCGTAAGGTTTTGTGAGGACGTAGGCTTTCAGTTTTGGGGGTATGTACCTAGCACTGGAGCAGCAGAATTGATAATCATAAATATCAACTGGATTCTCATTATTGCTGGTGAATTCTCTTGTTGCGCTGGTTCAGTTCCTTCGTCTTTTCCTTTAAATATGTTTCAAATTTGTTATCATGTCTCAGTCTTCTTTATTTCTTTCTGCTTCCCTCTGGACCATGAGCTCGGTGAGAAAATTGATACCGACATTTACTGAGCACTTACTTGGTGATGGCAAGAGATCTGTCCTGAGTGCTTCAGACATGTTGACTCAGTCCTTCATGCTGACAGCAATCTTATCATGCCCATTTTGCAGATGAAGAAGCTGAGGCAATAAAAAATGGATTAATTGTGCAAGGTCACAGGGCTGTCACCAGTGATAACCTAGTCAGAATTTGGAGTCCATCTTATTCCAGCATCCACAGTGGCAAATAGGATGTTTACTCAGAGAAGACACCACACTGAGAGGTCCCCTCGGAAAGGAAGGCCTGTGTGGTAGAAGGGGGTGGACACAGGGTGTGGAGGTGTAGGTGATGTTTCAGAAGACTATGTCTCCCCTGGAAAGTAAAGGAAGAAGCACTGATGAAGTAGAGATTGAGAGGGATGAATCACAGTAATCACCTACAACATGTTAGCTTTGGCTGTTTTTGGTGACTAAATGGTAACCGTTTATTTGATTCATACGATGTTCTTTGAAAAATACTCACAGACTGAATTCCTTGTATTTTTAGGAATGAAAAATTAGTATATTTTAAGGGAGGTTAAGTTTACTGAAATACATTTTATTAGACTGATGTTCTAGTAATGCACGGGTATTTATTGTCCTCGGTGGTTAAAAATGCCCTGTGAGGGCCAGGAAAATAGCTCGGAGGCACAGTGCCTGGCTGGTAAGCATGAGGTCCTGAGTTTGATTCCCAGTACCAAAACAAAAACAAAGAACCAAACAAAAATTTTAAAAATGCCCTGTGCTAGAGCCCAGAGTTGAATAAGACAGCTACAAAGGGAAGGCGATACAGTCCCTGTCTTCATGAAGCACGTCAGTCTCCAGAAGAAAATACGGAGCATGCTTCTTCCATTTTTTTTTTTTTTTCTTGTGTATTGTCCCTGTTTAGAGCCTTCCTGAATTCTAGTCTTAGGGATCTCTTTTGAACTTTAACACATTTTAGGAATGCTCACACCTTTGTGTTCTTTAGAGAATTAATACTTAGATGTCCTTTAGTATTGAGGGAAATAATTAGTCTACCTTGCAGAACTTAGATGAAGAGCGGCTATTTTTTCTACACTAATAAAGACCGTAGATTCAATTTTGAAAAACGATGAACAGTAACAGTAAATTTAAATCTTTCTTTTTTGCCTTCACCTCTCCACTTCTGTGATGTTTGTGAGTTTATAATTTTTAAGTTTTCTTTTTTTTTTTTTTGTTTTTCTCCGGTACCGGAAACCAAACTCACGACCTTGTGCTTGCCAGGCAGGCGCTTTGCCGCTGAGCTAAATCCCCAGCCCCAAATTTTTTAATTTTTACCATGGCTAATGTACAGAAAAACCAAAAAGTTCTTGGTGCTTTTCTTGGTAATTGAAAGGATGTTTTCTGTTCTTCTTTTCTTTAAATGAGACATAAATCTATATATTCCTTAAATCAGATGTAATAAGAATATTTTTCTGTAGCTATTTCAGGCATAATCCTATTTGACTCCAGCAACTGCAGATTTTCCTTGAAGTTTTCAGCTTCCAGAGAGCTTCATAAAGCCCATTGACCTGGGCAGGGTGAGGTCAAGCATTGAGCTGCCGGTTTTCCTACCGTTAGAACATTACTGTTGCATAATTTCTTCCCTCTGTTTACCATGAAAATAAATTAAGGGGAAATTATGCAAGAAAACATGATGAGCTTCCATATTATCTCATGCTCAAAGATTCTCTGGAGCTATTTTCTTGAGTCTGAAACACAGTGAAACAATGTTTGGCTGTCTAGCTCAGCATTTAGATCATAAACATTTGATGACCTTAAGCATGGATAAGGTGGGTATCAGTGCTTGATACTCTCTCATTATAATATGTTAGGGGAGGAGCGTGGAGTCAGCGTGTTGGGTGATGTCTAAGAGAAAGTGAAAGTGATCCACAACGATCTGCATATTCGAATCTCTGTAGTTTTAAGAGAAGTTTAAAAGAAGAAAGTCAGATGTTTTCATCTTCGTGTGTCCAGCTGACTTTCTCCCTCTTTATGTGGTTTTTGGCAAGCCTCTCTGTGCTTTAGTTAATATATTAGTAAATGGAGAAAAATACTCCAGCGAGTTCTTAATTAAGGTATGAACATAGCTTTGAAGAAAGTACCCTGAGATGAAAGCTTTTCTTATATGTGGGAAGCAATACTCACGTCTTGTCAGCACGTCTAATCTATTGGCATCGTCTTTTGTACTTGGAATAAATTTCTGCTTTTCTATATTGGAAGGCACTTTCTTTTTTAATTTCTCTAAGTACGTTTGGGTACACTGTTATAGCTAGGAGTTGTCATTCCTGAAAAGCCATTCTTAACTTTATCTGTGCCACTGGCCTTCAGTTGAAATGTGCTTTGAAGAGGGGTGTAGCCATCTTCATCAGCTGGAGAAGGGGTGAATGTCGAGCATTCACAGATAACTATTCGTGTTTCCTTTTATGTGTTGTAGCTTCCATATCCATTCCTAGAAATTAGCCGCCTTAAAAAAACCCACGTGTTACACTTTTAAATCCTTGTTTTCAAGTCTGCCAAGTGTGAATCTGCAAACAAATCCTAGTAAGTGGTGCTCACGGCTGAAAACTAGATGTTTACATAGTTTCTGGAGCTGGCTTTGATTTTTGCCTTTAGGATGATAAAACAATGTTTTCATGTATAAAACAGGTTGAGAATTACCACTGGAATTAGAAAATGAGGATGAACTTAATAGTCTTGGAGGTCTAAACTCAATCGCTCTGGCCTCTAAGAGCTGAAGTTATGTTGAACCTTAATAAGTATCTCATCTTAGATTATACCTGTATCACACTGCAGCTTTTCCACTGTCTTACTTAATCTACAAGTATATGTTTATATGTTTTCTTATCAATAAGAATACGGATAAAAAACTCTTTATAGACAAATAACTATGCCTCTTAAATGCTTGCTATATTTACTTATGTGATTACTCACTCATGTATTTGTTCATTGAAAGTGTTCTCTGTGAGAGACTGTGGTGGAGAATAAGAACTTAGAATCAAATAAGACGGAAGTCTTGGGTGCTGCGGTTCTTGAGTTAGTGGAAGACACAAATGTTAAATATAGATTCATATTCAAGAAAGGGTTCCTTAACATTGTACATAAGTCATGACTGTGTTTGGATTACAACATGTATCTATGTCATTAGTACCTCGGAATGTGTGTAAATGAACTTTTCATCTAACTTTGGAGAAAAGTAAGGAAGTTGAGTATGACTTTGTACTGAGCTGTTTAGAAAGGTGGGTAGCGAATAAGCAGAGTCAATTTTATTGGATATTGGACATGGAGAAAAAACAAAGATACATTTACCACTGAGAGTGTACTACGAGAGCAAATACTTTGAAATTTTTTTGAGTCATGAAATGTTTATCTGAAGAGCCATTCTTGGAATGGCTGCATATCCCACTGGCAGATTTACACAGATTATACAAGCTTGGATGAGATGAACTGACCATCAGGGTTCCTGTGGGAATTTTTGAAATGTACTGATTCCAAGATCACAACCTCTGTCAGCACATCCCAAGTATCTCCTTATTGAAAGATATGATAGTGATAATCAGCCAAGTTTGGGGACTACTGAGCTAGAAGAGTGTGAAGGTGGCGTGGTGATCCCAGGGCTGCAGGAAGGTGGGAAACACGCAGTTACTCTAACCTCGGCTCCACTGCCACTGTTTTCCTCACAGTTCAGGAAACGGCATCTGATGCTCCCCTCTGGGGATCACCCCGTCACCGGCCAGGGTTTTGGTAGGGTCTGCCAGTGCTGAGTGCTCTGTCCAAGGAAGCCTTTGACGGCATCCCTTCCTGTCTGGTGCATCACTGCCTCTAAGGACCAGAGTCTGACATGTTTTGATATACGGAACTCCCACTGCCGTAGGAAAAATGACAAGACTACATGGAAAACCTTTCTGTACAAAACAGCTCCTCTTTTGTTGAAAGTCTGGCAGCAAAGTGAGCCGTTGGGCCAAGAAACCATTTTCTGAGTCCACAAGTGGGTAAGAAAATCCAAGTCTGCAGAATTAAATTTTGTAGGAATATATTTTGGGGAAATTTTTGGAATCATTCTTCACCAAATCACGGCTGCAGAAATTCACTTTTCTTGTACATCAAGACATCCCCTGGCAGCAGATATACAGTCTGTTTTCTGAACAAGAGTCTTATAGGCCTCAAGAGAGCCAGCTTCCACAGGCCCGCTGGGTTGCATGCTCTTTTGTAGCCTACCGTAATAATTCTGCAATGCTTTATTTTCTGGCTGTCCTATGAAGGCAGATTCTAAGGTTTCTGGAGTTTTACTTCATGACAGTGCATATATTCTCTGTCTTTAGGTATAGATACAAACGTACGTAGGGAGGATGTGTGTGTGTGTGTGTCTGTGTGTATAGACATAGGGGTGGATGTGTACATAGACAGAAGTACATATCTATTATTTTATCCTGTTTATGAAATAGATCTGTGTAGTGCATGTTGCGTGATTTCATAATTTTATATTAATAATATATTTTTCTTCCAAATGTAACAACTAATACAAGTGCACTTGTGTTAGTTGGCACCTACATTGGCACTTACATTGACAACTGATGCTAAAAAGAAACAAATAAGTATGATGCCTAAAGTCACGAGCAACAGACTCTGGAAAAGTTATTGAACGTAACTACCTGTAATTCAAAATTACTGTCTTTGTTTGTTTCTTGAGAAGTACTTCTGTAGATCAACTTGAGGCATCCGTTAGCTCTGTACCGACTGCAAGAGCTGTGCTTTAGAATCCCAATGCCAAACTGTGTCTGAATCTCACTGGCAATATAGCTTGTAGTCCACAAAATAATTCCCTGTCCCACAGACATAAAAAGTTAGATTAATAAAACAGTTGAGCCATTTGGTTAAAATATATCTAGCTAATTATTTTAAGGTTTTAGAAGTAATTAATGGACTTGATCATTTAATGATCACTACCAACTGACACCATACAGGTCAGAGGAGGAAAGAAGTTTCTTGCTGTGCTTAGGATGTGCCCTGAGCCTTTGGACTGTATTATGGTAATGTGCAATTAGCATACATAAGTAAAGTATAAACCTTTGGAGATTTGTGCTCAAGTGAAAGACATCATACGCTATTGTACCTTTATGTGGCCTAATGCATTTTGCTCTGGTATGACAGACGTATAAAGTGCCTGTGCTAGTACAAATGCAGGGACATTTCATAGTCATAATCTGTTAATACCAGCCAGCAGTGCCACAAATTAAAGCCTTAGTAGATTCGTGTTGCTTAAGGAAGCAACTGATATGAAATACCAGGAGGTTGATGAGTGGGGCAGTCTTTATTGTACCCTCACTCCGCACACCATGTAGTCTCGCAGCCAGCAAACCTTCACAGAGAGCTCAAACAAGTAGTTCATTTTGCAAACAGAAATCCTCTCATTAACATGCATCAAGCAGATACTATTTTAAACTGTTTATCTGTTTGTTTTGGCACTGAGGTTGAACCCAAAACTTTTACACAAAATCTACACCCTAACCCCCTTTTTAATTTTTATTTTTTTCAATTTTGAGCCACAGTTTTGTGGAATTGCTAAGTTGCCTAAAGTGAGTGTATACTTGGAATATTCTTGTGTCAGATTCCTGTAGTGCTGGGATTGCAGAAGTGCACCAATACCCATGCTCAATGAAGAAAAAAAAAATCTGTATTTAGGAGATGATAACAATCAAAAGAAAATACGATTTATTTGAAGAAAAAATATTATTGCTTTGTTAAATTGCACATTTGCAGTTCAGACAAGGGAATTCAAAGATAGGTGTTTTCTTCAATTGTGTTATTTTAGGATCATATTTAAATAAAAAGTGAATAATGACTTTCAAACACATATTTGTGCTGAGAAATATCGATAAGCCATATATCAGATATTTTGATACTATAATGGATACACAGCTATCTTCTGATGAGTCCTCCAACTTGGGACCACAGAAATGACAGGGCAAACTCTGGAAAGAATATTTGATTAACTCGCCTTTTTAATTTCAGTAGTGGTTTGACATAGTAATGCATTTTTTTCTATTGCACCTTTTATAATTTGCCTAGGCATTTCTATCTTTCTCTGTTTCTTCAAGAAGTACAGTTTTTATAGATCAACTTTCATATTTCCTCTTTTTATCCTATATTATGCTCTGAGAGGGAGTTATAAGGAATAACAATTATAGAGAATGAGAATCCATGCTTAAAATTATATGCATATTGAACTACAATGAGAGTATTAAAAGTATTTCATCCCATTTGTAAAATATCTTCCTTGGCCGTGAAAGGGCAATATTTTTCCAATTATATCTGCTTTCGCCTGCAAATGGATTACCTTATAAGAACTCTTATAAAGCAAAGAGTCCAAAAATAATTGAAATTGTGAGGACAGATAAGTTGGGCATAAAAGACCTCGAGGAAATTTCTTTCAACGAGCATTCACAGAACAGGAAAAAGGGAAGTTTTATCTCCACTCCTGTTCAGAGCCAGATGACCACTTTAGTGCTTAGCCCGGGATGCTTCTGACTGACAAGAAGCTCCCCCCGCATCATTTGTAGCCCAGTTCTCCAGTGTGTGGGAGATTACATTTTGACTGGCCCAATATGAATAACCAGATTTGACCTTAGGCCTGTCCAAGGTCAAGCACACTGGCCAGGTGAGCCTGTTTGTCTGTGTACGTGAACTGTGACATCCACTCAGACTGACAGGTAGAGGATGGGGGTGCTGAGACAAGGTGTTAACTTCCAGCGCCAAAGGAAGCCTCTTCCTGCTGGAAACAAAGCAGCTCAGGAGCTGCATCAACCTTTCTTTCTTCTCTGTTTTTCTTTTTCTTTTCTTGTTAGATGCTCACTGTATTTTCACAGCAGTTATGTACTGTCTGAGGAATGTATTTCAATAGGGATAAATTATTTAAGTCATCTTGATTAAACGTAATATATATTTACATGACTGTCCAGAACTTCTATGCAGCTGTAACAGCCTTTTATGTGGGTTGATTTTGTGTGGCTGTTCTTTCCTTAGGTAAGTGCCATTACCAGCTATGCTGTAGGGTAGTGTCATTATTCTTGAAGTACTCTGATTTTGCAAGTGCATAGCTCGGTTGCTCAAAAGCATGACCAAAAGATATTTTAGAAACAAGCTAAAACAACTTTTAAAACTTTACAGTTCCTGGTGTTCAACTATAAAACATATCAAATAAACTCATTTTTAAAAAGTCTTACCTCTTTCTGGGTAAAAATTCCTGAGAAGCTATTTGGTTCCTAATTGATTTTCTACGTCAGTTGTTCATTGAATAGATAAGTAGTGCCTGTGATATTTGATTACAGAGCAAGGCACCCATTTAACCTTCTGTTCTTTCCTGGCCAGGATTTCAAATACAATAGAACGTTCCTCCCTGAGGCTCAGCAGGATTAGACAGCCAGCGGTAATCCCTGATACGCTGAAATAGACCTGATAGAACTTCACCTCACTTGTTTAGGATTATGCTCATGAATTTCAGCTCACGCAGCAGCATTAACCCTTTGGGGACTTGGACTGAAGTACTCTATCAGTTAGAAACGATAAATAAGCAGAACCTTGTTAATGTATTCTCAGCAGTTACACCTGATTTTTTTTTTTTTGGACCAAAACATAATTTTAAAGTGAGAATGGACATGTAGTCAGAAGTGTTTTCCATCACACGTACATACACACACAGACACACACATGCATGTGTGTGTATTGTATCTGTGTCAAGACTTATTAATTTAGCCTTTTATATATAATTTTGTTTAGAAAGTTTATGAAGAGTTCTCTTTTGTATAATAGCTTTCTAATGCTGGTCACGGTTAAATCATGTGGAAGTAGAAAATAAATGACTTCTTATGAAGTAGGCCCTTGATATTCCAGGTTAACTGGATCCAAGGTACGTATGAAAATCCCCAAACCTCATTTTAGCCAAGGGTTTCCAATCTCTTCCATTCCTTTCATTAGAGCAAATTCCATAGGTTCGAGTTTAATTTTCTCTTTTTCCCCTCCGGGGGACATGAAAATGAGCTCAGAAATGGCCAAGAGGCAGGAAATCAGTGGGTGAAAAAGAACTAGCAAAAGGTATAGTAAATCCACAAATTGGAAAGCCAGCCCCATGTTAATCAAGAGATGAAAGGAAAGGCGAACGAACACCCTTTCAGTGCAGGTGGCAGTACTGGACTTTATCGTGGTTTTTAATAATTTAAACATTGAAATCTGCACCTGACACTATTAGGCCATCAAATTGAGCTGCTTGCAAAGTCACAGGTTTGAAATAGGTTATTAGTGATAAGTAACACAGTCTGGGGGAGCCCCCCAATTGTTGCGGAAGTGATTACCCTGAATCATCTAAGCTTTTTATGTTGACTCTTTAAATATTCATATTCACGACTAGTTCTATTAATTATTGAAATAAGCAATTCTGTTTTTGATGATCGGAAGACTTCCCACCACGTTCACAGGTTCTAGAAAAATGTAAGTTTTATCTGAGAGACTTGATCTCCAGATACTGCTGGGGTGATGAATATCGCCTCATCCCCGATGGTAATATTTCAAGGTCAGAGATAATTCACTGTTCAGGCCTTGGAACACCAACCTCCCCTTTGAAATTGCTTTTGTCATTGATTCTTAAAGAGTTTGGTGAACCAAAAATGTGTATTTTTCTTAAAAAGTTTAGTAGAGCAAATATAGTCCCAATAAAAATGGTAACTTTAGAATTTTTGGAATCGAATTCTATTCTTTACCATGTGCCTTCCTGCACGTACCCTACAATTATACTGAGACCCTACTTAGAGATGGTCAGAGGAGAGATACAGTGTGTGCCTTCTGCTCCGAAGCTTAATTTTTTTAAAGAATTTAAATAAATCTGAGAGTAAATTGCTGGGATTAAGCTGAAACAGTGGTCGAGGCATATGTTGTGTTTGTTTGGTAGGTAATGGAGAGCAGACTGAGAAGTAGGGAGTTGTGATTTGAAATGATCCTGCTAAATCTTTAATTAACTAGCCTCCCTTTTACTGACTTTTGGTGCTGAATGTCTAATTTTCATGGTTTTGGAGAAAGAATATGATTTCTGTTGTTCAATTTAGGTGACATAGTATTCCAATTAATTGGGAAAGTGCTCCCATGGGATAGATAGTATAAGAACGGGCCCTCTCCGATGCTGTCTCTTACAGTGGTCCTGGGATTTGCCCTCTTCTCCTGACATGATTTTACATATGCTGTTGCTGAGATTCCAGGGCTTTGTTGTATGTTATAAAATTCTATTGCATCAGCATGAACAAAACAGAAATATTATAGACGTGAACCTTTCACCCCAAAAGACATATAACAGATTGAAAAGCTCCAGACCAGGGTAACAGGAATGCTTGCAGCTAGCATGGATGGGTTTACAAATGACTAAAGCTGGTATTAATAAATCTCAAAAGGAGAAGAATAGGAGCAGAATTTACTGAAGTCTACAAAATAATAAAAGGACATGAAGCTGGGCCATGTGCATCTTTGTACTGTGAGTTAGAAAGACCTAGAGATCCTTCTGGGTAACTGGGAAGAAACACACTTCAAAGCAACAGAGGAGAACTTGGTGTTTGTTTTTCTATTTGTTAATAAAAAACTATTTACCTCTGGAATAATTGAGTTAGAAGATGATGGAAAAACTAAATCATCTTGAAATCATAAGGACAAAGAAGACCTTGAGGAATCTACTTCCTAGCAGACAGGCAGTATTAAAACCATCCCCCAAAGAAGTCTATCCATATTATTTTTAAAGAGAAGGAACTAGTTGAGTTGTGGTCAGTGGAATGCTTTGTGATCACACGAACAAAGAGATAATGACTGAGGACTTTTAAACTCTGAAGCAAATGTGTTGATTTTGCAGACTTTGTATGCTGTTGCAAAGATTTGTGAATTTTTCTGAGTCTCAGTAGCATGCTATTAAAATCACCTTTTAAGGAACTCTGTTGTAGGGGAACTTAATTAACACACAGCCCTTGCCTTGAGTTTGGTAAGAGATACACGGTATTATTGAACTATCAAGTGAATGTTTATACTTTAAAAATGCAATAAATGGTACATGGCCATTCATCTCCCTCAGAGTACTCCCCGTCATTTTAAA
The DNA here is from genome assembly GCF_000276665.1 of Chinchilla lanigera. Lineage (NCBI taxonomy): Eukaryota > Metazoa > Chordata > Mammalia > Rodentia > Chinchillidae > Chinchilla > Chinchilla lanigera. Next base: position 4,067,056 of record NW_004955444.1, on the reverse strand, counting down.
CACACTTACCCCATAATTTTTGCCACTTGCTGAAGCAGTTTGGGAAGTTCTGTGTCGCGAATGTCTTTACGAGGTGTGATCAAAAATACGGCGAGCACTGTGGGCAAGTGTCGTCCAACAGGAAGGCAGGCTGGTGAAAACATCCCGGTGTGTCCTCGTCCACCTCAGTCGTGACATCTGGAACTGTGTGAACTCTGGCTGTTCCCCAAAGTAGAAATCCCCATAACAGGTAAACGTTTAAATCACATCGGGACATGAAGGCAGGCCGAACAGTGTTAATGAGAAACTCACAAAAGAGGACCTCCAGAACTGCTTCAGAAAGTGGCAAGAGTGATGCGATACATGTGTTTGAAGTGAATGGGGGAGTGTTTGGGGGAATAATAGCAATATATCTTTTACTGTAATACATTTCAAAAAATGACAGATTCCCCATATTTTTGATCATACCGTGTAAATGTAACTAGTATAACATGTATAAAGCACCTATGTTTTTATCACATATCCTAACCAAAATCTTCTATGTAGAAAGGAATGTTTTATGTCCATTATATCATTCTGCCCTCACATCAACCCTGAGACCCATTTGATTTTACAGGTTAAATTGTAGAGATTATGGGGACAGAGAAAGGTCAAGTGTTTTACCCTGGATTACACAAATAGTTTAGGATCTGTCTCTGAACCCAGATTTGTCTCCTCAGAGGATACCTTCTTATCTTTGTTCTTCGCTATGGAGCTTCACTAAGGGCTGATGTGGCCATTCCGGGGGCCCTGGACACCGAGGTCGTACATAGTTGAATTTCAGAAAGGGGTGGAGGGAACCTCCACGGGGTGCACACAGCAGGAGGCATCTGTCCCTCTGAAAAGTGTGTCTGTACCTTCATGAGATTCTGAGGCCCTATCAAGTTCAGGCCAAGTGTTTCCAGGGTAATCACAAGGAGGTGAAAAGTGCTAAGACCTTGTACAGGTGGTGGAGAGGAGGTCCAGTTGGGCAAAACATGAGAATAATCAGCGCATCTGGAACGGTGTGAACTCAGTTGTTTGGATTCAGCCTGGCAGAACTTGGGTAAGAGTGTGTCAGGTTTAGAGACGGGAGAGGGACGGAAGCCCATGGTCTGAGGGAACGAAGAGTCAGTGGTTTCTCCCAGGGTACAGTTGGGTCAATATGACTATAAACATTTTTCTTCTTAGAAGCAGGAGTCTGTGATCCAGCTATTCAGAAAAGCAGAACGTGGCCAGGGAGTGTATGGGCTTGAGAGAGTAAGGAAGCTGCCCCAGTGCTCTCCTGTTCAGGTCCTGATCTGTGAATGTGTGCAGAAACTTCACTGCAAACATAAATAAAATATTCCTGAGCTCCAGAAGTGAATCAGCCCATTGTTTTATATTTTCAGTGCCAGCAAAGTAGAAGAGTGCTCTATCAAATGCGTGAATGCTGACCACACCAGACTTCATAATTTTAGCTAGCGTCCTTACAGTGGAATGTGAAAGCTAATTTTTACTTTATTTTATAGTTGTAGGTGCCACATCTATGATTAAATTTTTGTGAGGAGTAAAATGCATGGCAATAATTTCTAACAAACGCTCCGATATAATTTTTTCATAGCAGTATTTTGTTATGAGTTCAGTTTCTTAACATAATTATATACATCATCTGTATTAATCAGTTAATTCAGGCATATTCAAGAAAACTGTTTCAGAACTGTTTTACTTTTAAAGGAAGGCAATCTGCTTCCTTGAAGGGTGCATTTGTTAATGAAGTATTAATATTTGCAATATTAATTAATTAATATTCACAATATTCATTAATTTTCACAATATTTTATAAGTTTTAAATGCAGTTAAAAATTAATGAAACAGCTACATCACCGATGTCCTATATATTTTATTTACTGAAAGCAATTTTTACCTAAAATGAAATATTCCCTTGGACTTCCTGTAGAAGGCAGAGGTTAAAACTGGTCTCTAAATTGGCCATAACTGTAGAGTAAAACTAATGAAATAAAATATTATGAAAATGCCTTAGAGTGTTTCCATTGATCAAAAGCTAAGTAAAGCATAAATATGAAAAACCTTAGTTTTAAAGCATGACTTCATATCATAAGTTGCAATTACATAAATAGGAAAGGGCTCTGAAAAGCTGTGGTTTCTCAATAGAATATCTTCAGAGACTCCTACATTAGTTTCTGAAGCTGCATTTCTAATAATGGAGCTGTCATTTTCTTCATTCTTTCCTTTCAGAAGAAGGGTGGGGGGAGATTAAAATAATCTTCAAAGCAGACGCCATTACACTGCGTGGACCCCGGCATGCAATCTGCTTTGCTAAAGCAGCACACTTCGGTTTGCAGTGCAGATGATAGTTAAATATCCACTCAAAGCAGAGACTCTGTAGAGGGAGATTCATTCAGGCTGTAGAAAGGACTGGAATCATGTATCTTTCTTCAGGTGCAGCTCGTGAAATCATCTAATACAACTGTCTTTTGTTTTAGTGTCAGAGAGGAATGTGGATTTCCAGTGATGGTGGGTGTATGGGGGGGGTCCACATTTTACAGAGCTATTAAATTAAAATGAAAGTGAAACAATACTAGAAAAAGCACAAAAAGGCTAGAGGTGGTGTCTGTTTTGCTCCAAGAGATTAAGTGAGTATAGTTTTGTCAGTAATCCTTTCCTTGTGGACCGCTCAGCAGTGCAGGACTGGGGAACAGAACAGCTTGGGTGCTTTCCTGTCCCCTTTAGAGCTGACGCCCACACCTGGGGTGGAGACATACACTACCCTGTCTGTGCCGGGCATGCACAGTGACCAGCGGTTGCCCAGATGTCCAGGGGCCAGCAGGATAATACCTTTTGTTTAAAGGGAGAAAAAAATGAGTAACGGATGTTAAGGAGCTCTTTTAAACCATGTCTTCATTGCATCTTTGAGCCAATTCTACTTGTAAATGCTATGAATAGCAGTATAGAGAAAATACTCCTTTATTTCAGGACCGTTCCTTTTGCCTTATATTAAGATATTTTTTATATTCTGTTTTCTCCTTTTAAGATCATACCCAGATTGGAATTTCTGTTCCATAAATGGCCCTGATAAAAGTCAATCTTCCAAGCATTTTACAGTACCATGGTCCCCAAACCTCAGCAGGGAAAGCCCCGCTAATACGAGACACATGCTAATAACAGGCCGATTTTCCATTTTTAATGTCTTCTGTCGATGCCAGATGATGTATCCAGCTAACCACTTTAAACCTTCCAGTAAAGGTTTGATAATAGATGTCACTGTTGAATGTCCTCGTGCTTGCTCCTTTGAAACAAATGATCACCTATTAGAGGATAGAGACAAAACACATTTACTTGAATGAAATGTTTAATAAAGTACATCAGGACTTGTTTTTATTGGTGTTGGTCTATGAATACTTTATGTGCTAATTTAGGGTTTAGGAGTACTTAGTCATCCTAGAGCTCCAGTCTGAAAAAAGGCATGTACCTTATTATTATAAACGCCAGCCTTTAATGTTTAGAACGTATTTATAAAACATACTTGTCCTCTTCTTAAAATTGAAACCATCTGTTAGAGATTTCTCTGTTAAAATGTTATGGACGTGAAAGGCTGGTGGTGAGGCTGTCTGCCATTTTGAATGGGAATTAAGCTGACAATGCATTCTGCACCAGCGAGGCCATGAAAACAAACAAAAAAAGGCAGATGGCTCATTTAGCTTAGTAATTGTAATTTGTTGTTCATTAGAAGTAATTCCCACACAAGCACTCTTCATCCTAATACAGTGTAAGGAAAATTTTACCCGGTAAACCTGGCCTGATAATTCTTTTTTCCTTACCATAATTTGCACTGACATTTGATAGGCAGTTGATTAGAGCAGAATGATTTCTTTAGAATGAAAATTAATTATAATTTTTGCAGCTTTCATTAGTCTGCGTTTGTAACTACCATGGCTAAACAGCGGGGCTTTGCCCCTGAGTATCACTGGGTCCTTTGCGGTGTGTTCTCCCTTTAAAGACAATTGCACCTTTTCATTGTAGTTTCTATGTCCAAATGAAGATTTGCACCAAACACTTTCAGCGTGCTTGGAAACATACTTGTATAACTATTTACAGTGGTGAAGATAGCATCATATAATTTAATAATTATATTTTAACATCATCCTGTGAAGTCTTTGAAACGTATTTAAGAGCACACATAGAGTTTAGTTTTCAATGTTCTGTGATACGTAACATTTCCTGAATTGATACACATTGTTGTATATGCACCCAAATAGCATAGATTTTTTGCAGCACGGATCTCTTTCTTCTCCACCTTTGTATTTAGAAATACACAAAATAGTTTGACATACATTTTTTAGAGCAAGGAATGTGATACTGTACTGACAGGACTGATGATAAAACAGATTTCTAGAGGAACCAAGTCTGTTCCAGTCTTATGATCTGATTGATGTTCATAATGTGATTTCAGAAAATATCTTCTAAAGTAGATATATATCTGACAAAATCTGCAGAACCTAGGAAGAAATTTGATTGTTTGCAAGTATATACTGTTTTGCTGTGCCCTCATGCTGTTTTTGTTGTACAGAAGCACATTGATATTAATGTGTTTTACAAAACAAGGTAGGACTCATGGGGACATCTGAGAGTAGGTGAATTTTTCGAGTTAGATTTATTTTTCTTTGAAAATTCATTGCTGTAGACTTTTGATTTCAGAAAGTGTTAAAAGAATATCCATGAAATAAGTCCTTGTCTTAAAGGCATGTGTCAACCAAGGAGGGAAAAACCATATTCTCTATTTTTATAAAAAAAAAAACAAAAAAAAAAAAACATTAGAATTCAGTAGTGTCAGCAATAGTTTGCTAGGTTAGGTAAGATTTTATGAACTATTTTATAGATCTTTTTGCATCTATAACTTCTTATATTCCACGTTCTGAATTTTCACAATTAACTATCCAGGAAATGGTTTGAAATCTGTGAAGTAAGTCTTCTGCTTTATAACACAATCCCGGTTTCTGTGGAATATGAACAAGACAGTGTTTATTGTAGTCAGAAAAATTGTTGGCATGATTCTGCATAAGTGAAGAATCTCTGGATTGTCTCAAAGTGTTAGCTGCCCCTTTGCAGACAAACAAGCTTTTAGTGTGCAATTTAGGTCAACGGATGGAGGGGAGGAGATGTGTTTAGGCGACAGATTTTAAATCACCATAATATAAATATGCTTCCCTTTTCATCCGGAATTTGCTTTCTTTCAAGGTAATTTAGTGCAGCAGACATGCACTTATGCCTGTCTTTGTAATTTTAGGGATTAGGATAGTGAGGATTAAATGGTGACCCTTAATCTTCAATATCAACTTTAAGAGCGAAATATAATATGCAAATGGAACAAATTCATTTTCTGTTTATATATTTTAATCTCTGTAATTTAGTCTTAAGAAGATGGAAACTCATCTTTGCTTTATTTATTTTGAATCCTAAAGCAAGATGCCATTAACATTTTTATCCTTCTGTCTTAGTGGATAAATGTTTATCCTTAGGGCTTAGAATATAATTTTTTCTTTTTTGAAAAAAGAAACCCCGACTTTAACATAATGTTTTTCTATCAAGGAAAGTAGCATGTGTGTCTAATATAAAAGTGTAGACGGACTTGTGTTAAATAAGTCAAGCCTTCAAAAAATGTAAGATAAACTCTTGGATTTAGTTCTAGCAGTCAGTTAATTGAAGTTTTATTAATAAAATTAGTGTATTTCTGATCAAATTTACTTTATTCTTAATAAACTTTTCCTTTCTGGTTTGCATTTCAGTGTATGGGCAGGAATGTCTCCTAAAGAAAACATTTATTAAGATGAAATATTAAACTGATATCAAAATCTGGTCCATATTCTCTTAGACAAATAAACATGAGAGCTATATTAACTAAGCAGATCAAGAGAGAAATACAGTGTGAAAAATACAAACAGAGTCTTTCTATTCCTCTCTTTCCTGGGAGAACGGGATTGGAATGGTCCCTTTCCTTTGGCTCCTCGGGTTCATCAAGTGGGTACCCGCCAGCCATTTAGACAAAGTTGTGCCAGATCTGGATATGAAGTTTGAATGTGTACCATTTAGAATTGATTCTTGAACAGTTTGTGGTGAATTAACGCTTGCTTATACTGCCAAAAATGCGCATAATTTCAGGTTACAAATTGAATGTTAAGTTTTTCAAAAAGCGAAGGCAGAAGTGGATTGCAGAGACATCCTGTGCTCAGGCTTCCAGACCCAGTGTTAGGTCATCACAGATGAAAGGATCGCGGGTGCCAGGTGATGTATGTGAATAATGGGACCCTACAAATACAAACATTTATGTAGACATTGTCCCTTCCCTATCTGATTACTCCCAGTGAATACAGGGCACTCATGATCAAAATCAGCCTTATGATTCAGCGCTTGTTGACTGAAAACTAAAAATGGACTTACTAATATAGCTGGTCCTGATGATTTTTTTTTTTTTTTTTTTTTTTTTTATTTTAAGGATAAAAGGAGGGAAACATTAACAGACATACAACATTTTACAACATATCACAAGCACAATACAGACAATACAGAGTTACAAACAAAGTGGTAGGGAATTAACAATGGTGGTTGTATTACATATTGATATCTTCAAAGTGGCTTCTCATGAAAACAGATATAGACATGCAATACTGGTCAACCAAAGACTCATTGACAGTTTCTTTCAGCATAGAAACAGCAGATAGAAGAACAACCATGTTATCTATCCTGTATATACATACATACAAAATTTTTCCTTCTTTCCCTTCTCTTTTCCCACATCCCAGAAGCCCTTTACTCTTCGGTGGTTTCCTATCATTTCACAGTGTCTATCATACCTCCGAGTTTAACTTAACTCTTTCAAGTTTTACACTAGTGACACAATGCGGTGCTTGCACATGTATGTTTGATTTATTTCACTTATGAGTATGGTCTCTAGTTGTGACCATTTAAATATAAAGGCCTCGAGTTTATCTTTCTTTACAGCTGAGTAATATTCCATTATATAAAAGTACCATAATTTTCTTATCCAATCCTCGGTGGATGGACATTTGGGTTGCTTCCACATTTTAGCAATTACAAATTGTGCTGCTATGAACATAGGTGCACATATATCACTGTGATATGATGTTTTTAGATCTTCTGGGAAAATACCCAGCAGGGGGATAGCTGGGTGGTCCTGATGATTTCTCTTTGGAATCACCACGCCTTACACTCCAAACGGTACATCTCTATCAATGAGGTACATCTCCAAGTACAACCAGTACATTTATTTTTTTCTCAGTTTCATCTTTTCTTGTATTTAACTGAAACAGATTTTTTAAAACTCTTGACTGTAGGAAAGCGGGATAGGGCTTTTACAAAGCCTGTGTATTTCCATTTGCGTTGTCTTAAGAGGGCCACGATACATTTCATTCTAATGGACTATTTTACTAATGACTAAATAACAATTACCAATATCCGCTAACACTGCTATGCTATTTAGAGTTGCTCACTGAGCAGCTCGGTGACCTAGCAACGAAGGGCTGTGAAGTCAAGGGAGCCTGCACCTAACACTGGGCTCTGGCTCGTCGCTGTGTGACACGAGCAAGTTACTGACCTTCCTAACCCTCAGTGTCGTCACTGTAATAGCGAATTTTTATAGCATCTTGATAATAAGGTTTTTGTGTGGATTAAATATGATAATGAATGTTATCTGCTTTCTATAATGCCTGGAACGGGGGAGTGATTAAAAAAATAGTAATTATTTTTATGACTCTACCTATTATGCTATTATATTGAAATGAGCTACTTGCAACTGCATTTAGGAAAGAGGGTATGTGGAAAAATGTGTTAGATTCACCATTAATTTTCCAGACCCTTAAAACGCATTAGCAGTGGCATTAGCCACTTACAAATGGCATTGTGTTCCTTTCATTTTTAATTCCTCCATGGTCTATGTGATTAAATTCCAGTTTATATATGTGAAGTTGAGTTGGATAAAATCTACAGATCTATATTCAAAAATCAAAATACAAATATTTCTGGAAGGCTAGAATGTGGTATGCCTTTTATTTATTTATTGGTGGCACTGAGAAAGGAACCCAGATTTTTGCACTTAGGTACATTTGCATTCTTTGTTATTATTATTGTTGTTGAGATAAGGTCTCAGTAAGTCCTTTTGTTGCTTGGGTTGGCTCTGACTTGTGATCCTCCTGCTTCAGCCTCCCAAAGTGCTGGTATGATAAGCATGGAATGTCTTTTTTAAATGAAGGGGTGAAACATTTTCATTTTCTAGAATCTGACTGATGACTTGGCTCCACGATAGATCATATTAGGCATTAATGAGCTAAGACACTGCAGGTGGAACGAAGGCTTTGTAGTAGTGGCCATCACGGTCATTTTCAGAGGTGCTTTGTGTCGGATGTTTCATTTTTCTTGTTGTGGGTAGACAGGGAAAAGCCATCTCCTGAGGACATTCTCAGGACATGCAGGTTTGTCTCTTATTCCTAGGTACCCATTATGGTCCTGAGGTTTATAGTGTGTGTTCTGACGATTCTCACACGCAGTTGTGGTGATCTAACCAGGTCAGTTAAAGACAAGTGCTCAGATTCTTATTCACACGGGTCAAGGACAGGCAAAGATGAGGTGAGCTGATTATGAAAGACTGCTGCTCACTGGCCGTCTAAGTGGAATGGCAGTAGTGGTGACAATCTCCAGTGTCTTTATAACTATAGACATATTCTTTCCAAACTTGAGTGTCTATCCCTAAGCCACCAACTGGCTTAATGTCTAATAAAGTCAAAGGAATCAGTGTGACAAAATGTTTCTTTCTCTTCCTTACAACCAAATTGTTATAAGACCGTGTAAAGCATTTTATGCAGAAACTATGATTTAGGAAATGGTTCTTTCTCTCTTTGAACTATTCCACTAGCAATGACTAAGATACATGGTTTTCAAGACCGTATCACTCTGTCCTAGACAATAGGGTTTGGACACTTACACTGTTCTCCAGGAACAGACTGTTCTGTGATATTTGATTGCAGTTCCTTTTTAAAAATAGTCTATGTTCAATTTCAAAACTTAAGAAACTTTTACACTTAAGCCTATATTTTTGTCTCTTTCTGTTAATCTTTTTCCTTGTAAATACCTGGAAAAAAAACTATCAGCTATGATTACCTTTACTGTAGGAGACTGTGATATAATAGCCTCGTGGTTTCTCAGAAATATTACCTAACAGTTTTTTAAAACCCACTTAAAGAAAGTAATAACTACTTCTTAAGCACACCTATGCGTCCATGCTTCCTCAAACACGGTGATCATGTACAGCTGTGTGAAAATTTTGGGGGGAGGCTGGCAGAAGAGGAATTCTTTCCATTGGCACTAGCAGAAAAAGCTGCCTGGAGACAGGTTTTTCCCATTTAAGCCTTAAAAACACTGTAGGATTGATACAAGCAAAGATAAGAGAGATAACCAGGGAGGAAGAATTTAAAAGGTATAATGAGAGCATGAGTAATTCCATTTCTTATAGACATTCTTGCTCATCATGATTAAATTAAATAATTGGGAGAAAAATGCAAGTTAAAATTTAATATTATTAGTTTATTCTCACTCACCAATGTTGCAAGCATACAGTATTTTTTGCCTTTATGGGTTTTGCCCTTGAGAATGTATTTGGCTCTAAAACAATTAAACATGATTCCCTTTCCTGTGAAAAAGTAGATTTGTAACTTTCAATCTAAAATTGCTAGTCAATAGTACAGACCATTGTATTTATAAGGTACATAGTGGGACAAATCTTTGGAATCATTGAAAACTAGTTGGGTTGCAGTGCAAAAATAGGTTAGACCTCTAAACCAAATTCACATCAGGCCATTTTGACACTGATGATTGTGGGAGGAAATGTTGAACCCTGGGAAAAGAATAAGAACTTTGTCATGTACTTCTTTGCTGACTCTCTCTTAGTGCTGTGTAAGCCTCCTCTGGAAGAGATTCTACTTATTTTTGTTCCTGTTTTCCCTCGTGTTTAGAACGTACTTGTATGGAGGAAAGTGCTGGGAAAGAAACAGCAAGAGAAGCGATGGAGTCAGGGAGCGAGAAGGTAGAAAGGGAAACGAGGGGAACGACGGGGTACGAGGAAAGGAAGAGAGTTAGGGTCGGACGGTGCAAGAGACTCGTCTCAAGGAGATAAAACCTTTACTGTTTCACTGAAACACAGAAGCACAGCCTTGAAATTGAATCAAAATAGGAGGGGAAATTATTTCAAGGATTTTTCTGGGATTGAATTTGAAAACTGGTTATGGAGGCGATTTTTACAGAGAAAGTTACAAGTGGTCAGGCTCTAGTCTAAATATGCGATGTTTAAGGGGATGGTGATATCAGAAAGTGTAACAAAAGAGGAAATATTGCTTGAGAAAAAGAGGCAGTGCTATAAATTTTAGCACATTTGTACCTGAGGGTGGGGGGACACAGTGGGGATTGAAGCCACTGAGTTACATCACAAGCTAGTTATTTATTTACTCATTTATTATTCTGAGGCAGGGTCTCACCAAGTTGCCCTGGCTGACCTCAAATGCATGACCCTCTTACCTCCAGCCCCCCGCAGCTAGAATCATGAGCCTGTGGCACCACGCCCGGCTGGAGTTCTTGCAGGGCATCGCCCAGTGGTGACGAGCGTCTGGCACACCTGCTGCAGCAGGCTGTTTGTTATTGTTGAAAGGCTTTAAAGGGTTTGCCATCACGGAAGGGGAAGAAATGAAACAGCAGTGATCAGAGTTGTTGATGTAGATCTGCAAATCCCATTATGTGATGAATGGGTTAGTTAGGATACATGAGTTTCCAAGAGAATACAGTGAGACTAAGAATGTATGGAAGAACCTTACACATCAAAGCTGATGAAAAGGAGAAGCCAAAATTGTCTGAAAATTAAAAAAAAAAATAAAATTATTCAGTTAAGAGTGGAGGTTCAGGGAGACTAAGGAAACCTGCTGTGAGGAGATGGTGATGTACAGTGGTTTTAAATATCGAAAGACTGAGTACAGAAAACAGGGAAATCCAGGAATAGGAGTCGTTCTCCAGGGAAGGCCACACATGAAAATATTCCCTGGAAAACTGCCCCTGTTCCCCTGAGTGAGATCTATGTGTTCAAATGCTGTGAAATTCTTTTTTTTCTTTTTTTTTTTTTTTTTTTGGTTTTTCTCTGGTACCGGGAACCGAACTCACGACCTTGCACTTGCCAGGCAGGCGGCTGTGAAATTCTTGATCTGAAAAACTACAGCTCTATTAAAAGAGAAAATAAAAGTAAACAAAGACATCCCAACTTGAACCTTTACTTCGCAATATCAACTCAGGTTTCAGTTGTAAAAGAACAGTCCAGTGGCCAAGAGCAAGGCCAAGTCCAGGAATTCTCTACTATTCCTTGGTCTCCCTGTCCTCCTCAAGTATAAAGCACTGTGATCTAAAGTAGACAGTGAATGAGTAGTTAAACCTATATTTGTGTGGCCCCAGTTCTAGAAGAGGTACGTGTACCTTCTGGGTAGAGACAAGCAGTTTGATTGGACAGGAAGGACTCTAAGAAGTACCTGGCAGGACCACTGTGGGGCATCTAAGCAATCTGGAAGGGCTTTGTGTACAAATAGAAACCATGAGAAATCTCTCTTTCCCCTTCCTTACATCACCCATTCTAAAAACAGTTCAGAATATACTTATTTTCAGGAAAAGAGTGCTCAGAACTTCTCTGCATCTTCCTGTCCCAGCCGTGCTCATGTCTACAGCTTTCGCAATATTGAAGATGGGAACAGGACAGTTTCTGAAAACTGTCAGCTGTTATATTTTGGTTATACGTTTCAGCTTTCACTCAGTGGCATGTTGAAGTTATTGATAGAATCTCAGAAATGGTGTTCTCCTCAGCTGCATTGTTATGTGGGAATGGTTGCTGATTGGTTTGGATGTGAAGTGCTTCCACATAAATAGGTTCAGCAAATTTGTCCCTGGGGACGCGAATAAGGGTGTATCAGGGGAATAAGCAGAAAATGAAGGTTTTCTATGTGGAGAGCGAGTCAGAAAAGGGGGAGCATTTGATGGCGTTGATAGGGTCACTGGCTAGTGTCAGAGAGCCGCACCAAATTCTTATCTCGGCACCCTTGGAATTATGCTTTGACCTCCTTTTCTGGTTTGGGCAAATACGTTGCACTTCTATATTTTCCCGCTTTAGACCATTGATTTAACAATTTGAGTCTGGCAATTTTGGCAGCAAAATTGATTTTGCTTCTTTTATCAGCAACCATACAACTGGATGTTTCCCTGACATCTACACGGAGCTGTCCTGTAGGCTTAATTACTAACTCTTTCCCCAGCCTCCTGCTCACTGGCTACTTTAAGGAAATTAATTCTTAGGGAGCCTGAGTTTAGACACAGCACTCAATCCTACTCTCAAATATTGTAATATTTGTTCATTTAATGCATAACCCATTAAGTCAAAAGGACACTGGTATGCACGGAAAAGATGGGAAGTGAGAGGGGTAATTTTAGCCTTTGTTTCACTGTGAGGGTGCCTTCTGCAAATGCATGTTAATCACAGAATCAAAATAAACACACTTAATTGAACAGTATTTGGATCAATAAAATCATTGACTGAGTACCACTGGTGCTCACTTGAGGTAAACAAGTGATTTAATAGTCTCCACTTCCTTAGGGCCTCTTTGGTGTGGCCATCAATAGTGTGTTCTTAAATCGGACCTGGCAGTGACCAAAAGGCCCTCATCAAGTAACCCAGCTTGACCTCCCGAGGTGTATTACAGCCTGATGTCTTACAAGCCACTTTGGATTTCTATTCTGTGGGTCCTATAATTCCTGTTACATAATTTGATGCTCACTGTGTGAGAAAACACACACACACACACACACACCTTTTATAAGGAAGATTATTTCTTTAAGGGCTTGTATAAGAATTGTTCTTTTCATTCTTTTTCTAGATTCTAATGTAAAGCGCCTTTTACATTTTCTGCCCGTATTTGCAGTGCAGAAATAGGAAAATGCAGAAATGTAGGCTGAAAAGGAAGTTGTGTGTGATTATATTGTTTGCCACTAATATGCCATAGATTTCAGATGTTCAGATTGAATCTTGCAAATAGGACCATCATTTGTATCTCGTATGTGGTTCATTCCTTCTCAGGAGTTCTGAACAGAGAAACAAGTAATTCTCACGTGAATCTATATTGCACATCTGAATATCACACTAAAGGTTGCATGCCTAGTCCATGCCATTTGTACTTGGGATTAATCAGATGGGGTCACCCATAGAAGCTATTTAAAGTTAGATATACTTCAGGACATATGAAATTCAATGATCAGCTGAATTAATTCATTGTTTTATGAGGGGAGTTTACAAATTCTTAGCTGTGTATACTGGGGAATGAATATTTGTAGGCTTGACTATTTGGTTAGAACATCTTCCTAAGTAGAGATAGATGAGGTTTTTTTTAAAGGGAATCGGCCTAAAGGTGTCATTGGAAACATGTCATTAGGTACAAATAGTTCACTTTGTCAACATAGCAATATGCAAATACCTTTGTTAATAATGAAATGTTTTAAGAAACTAGTAAATCTAGATATTTTTACTACTTTGGTATCTTCTGATGACCAAATGTGCAATGTATCCATATCGCTGTGGAATACTAGATAGGCAGTTCAGCCGTGTAGTTCAGCCTGGTCAACTCCATTACCATTTGTTAGGGAAAAGACACAAGTCTTTTTTAGCAATGTGGTGGCTGAATGTAGCTCAACCCCTTCATTGTTGAAGAGTGTAAATGCCTCTCCTGTGGCTTTGCTGGTAATATCTTGACCATTAAAAATACAATGGAGATGACAACAAAAAGCAATTTATGTTATACTTTCATTAATTTCTTTGCTGTTAGCAAAGTATCAACTGAAAGTGTCTGGCCGTCCATAATGATGTCCATACCTCTTGAGGTTTAATCGAGGATAAAGAAGACTCCTTAAATGTCCTATAGTTTCCTCAGGAGGTTGTATGATATAGATGCACTGGGTGAAGCCTGGAAATCTACTTCCTGGAAACTACCCTCCGCTGACGCTCACGCCAGTCCGGTAATCATCACTGTCTGTTGCGCCCGCCGCAGCCTTTCCCAGATGAACGCTAAGCATTAGTATCGCGATGCAGGCCGCTCTTCTGGCTTTCCGTGCCATCGTCTGTTCCTCCTCTCAAGTCCGATGTAAGAGCTTGCTGTTCTGGGGCGCACAGTGTGCTGTCGTAACCCTGAACCTTGGGCAGCTTGGGCTGTGACCTTCCTTCCTTAAACACTCCACTTTTAGTAGGGGCTGGGGAGACATATATATTGGTTGAAAGACGACGTTTTCCTATTTGCTTATATTGGAGCTGAGCATTTGAAAATGCATGTGAAAATATAGACAAAATGAAATCTTAGTTCTACAGGTATTTTAATTTTTTTTCTTGGCTGATGGGTTTACAAGATAGGCTTGTACTAAAGAGTGGCATTTTAATGTTACTATAGTAGTGGCAGAGGATAGGCCTATGCTTCCGTTATGTTTTTATGACCCTGAAATAAATATGAAGGCCAAAAAGTCAATTTCACTATATAAATTTTTCTCGTAGAGGGGCTGGAGATTTAGCTCAGCGGAACAGCGCCTGCCTGGCCAGCACAAGGTCGTGAGTTCGGTTTCTGGTACCAGAGACCCACCCCCCCCAAAATTTTTTTTCTAATAGAAATACAACTTCATCATAACTTTTTCCCCTACTGATGGAGGTTTGATGTGCATTTTTGAGTCTGTAGAAAAATCAGTGTTAGAGACAATTACCAGGTTTGGTTGATCAGTCGTCCTTTATGCTATGCGTGGAAAAGCTGCTCGCAATTATGATGAAAAGCACAGTATATGAACAGAAGACGTTTTCTGGATTAAAATAGTGTTATTTTTGAGGCTTTGGGATATTATAGCATAATATGCAATTGAACTTGCAGTTTGTAGAGAAAAGTTTATGTAGTGTATGTGCCTGGCATGAGAGTGAAAGTGAATGGATGCCCTGTCAGTCGGAACCCGTGACAATGGGCCAAGTTCTGCATAGCTAGTGGACAGCGTTACATTTATTTCTTTACTTTTGACAGTG
Organism: Chinchilla lanigera; assembly: GCF_000276665.1. NCBI lineage: Eukaryota > Metazoa > Chordata > Mammalia > Rodentia > Chinchillidae > Chinchilla > Chinchilla lanigera. Next base: position 4,051,926 of record NW_004955444.1, on the reverse strand, counting down.
CTTTCTGGTAACATATCTTTGTAGGGTGTCAGTTCTCAATGATTTTTCATCTGGCTGCAATCCAAGTAGTGTTGTTGTTTGATGTATACATTGCTTGTGAAAGTAGATTTTTCTTTTGCTTTTATGGTAGAAATTCTAAGCAGAGAATTAAATCAGAATCCAGCTCTAATCATCACTTTTAGAACTTCATTCTTTTGAATTGTAAATTTTCATTTACTTTCACATGAAAATATAAAGAAGAAACCCTGGATTATTATTCTTCTTTGGATAAGACATCCTTGATATTTTTCTGTCCAAACTAGGTAAAATAAATACTGGTTTTTAAAAGTATTTTCTTACATATCTAGAAAGAACATTTGTTAGGCATATACTAGGAAGTGAAAGGATCTTTACATGATCACATAAAGTTTAAGAACAGAACTGAGACGAGAAGAATGTCGGACACTGAAGTAGACTGTAGCTTGAAAGAGAGGGGCAGTTGCTTCTCCCGTCCTTGCTGCAATCCCCTCACCCCTCTGATGGTTCCTCCGCCCGGGAGCCATCGTATTAAACAGCCTCGAATTTGACCATTGGATTCTTTCAGTTAGCCAAGACTGTGCTAGGTGAAAATGCCATTTGGGTTTTACTTAACTCTGACATGTTAAGGAATAAAGCTTTCCCTTCTTTATATTCTCTTTACTGCAAAGTTTTTTTTAAACCCTCTCACATGTGCTAAATTCTGCATTTGTAGGCTTTATTTTCAAATCACCATATTTTAAAAGGATGATTATTAGATGTATGGCAACTTCTGAAACCAGGACTGACACATTGTTAGCATCTGGTAAGTTCATGGTTTTGGTTTTCCAGAGGTGTTTGCTCCTCTTCCGGTGAGGGAGGCTCCCACCTGTCATTTTCGTGTCCATCCAACCGGAAGCCAAATATCATATCTATCACCTCGTCTTAACTCTGAATTCTTTATTGCTTCCTTTATATTTTCCTTTTTATTCCTTCAAACATGGACCATTTTAAAAGTTCTCAAGCCAGCCTTTTGGTTTATTATATCTTTTCCTCCTACCTTCTTTACACAATGCTATTCTAGTGAAAGTTTTAATCTACTTTTTTATTAACATAAACATGTTTGCTTTGAAATCCCAGCAGTTTTCTATTTCAATTTATATATAACAATTAAATGAATTTATGTGAGGTGGGATTATCATCTGTTCAATTTAATTCTGGACCACTGTGTTTTAGGAGTATTTGGTTTACATTTTCTGTCATCTCTATAGTATGATAGTAATTTCTGTAACTTATGACTTTCTTCAATTTGATAAAATTTTTGACAAAATGCCAATTTGAAGTCTCCTGTTCTACCTGTCTTACAATATATTGACCTTTCATTTGGCTTATCTCACCTAGTTAACTCTCAATTT